>NC_058524.1:544687701-544990731 GCF_904849725.1 Hordeum vulgare subsp. vulgare | reverse complement strand
GCGTGCGCGGGCGCGCGAGATTTGTTACGTCGACGCAGTGATCGATCAAGCACCGCATATATGCATGGAGCTAGGCCAAATCCTCAAGAACGCTAATTAACAACAATATAAAACTGGCCCTGAAATGACCAAACGTATTAGTGACCCTAAGATGCCTACTTATCGCCATAAACTTTAAAGTTTCCCTTATCCGAACAGTCCCCTTCCTTATCTGAATTACGTCATCATCCCAGGAAAACATTTTTTAAATATTTTCATAAAGCTGTTTTTCTACCTTAAAACGATGGGCTAGAAACCCAAACCCAAAACAGCATTTCGCCACAATTATCGCCATAATATATTCACGACACTTCAAATCCAGCGACCCAATCCATGCATTTGCTGATTGTTCGTCGCCCCATCACCAGCTCTGTTCAGACGTCAGGCCTTCAGGTTTCAGAAAACAACAAAGCTGGCTGGATAGCAATCTGGACGAGCCGCGCCTGACGAGAGAATCGATCCTTCTCAGTGTCTAGTTTCACCCTGCACCGTCAGTCTCAAGAATCCTTCAGGTAGCAGGCAACGTTGCGCGCGCGTCGGGTCTCCGCCGTCCGTCGGATCGCGGCGCGGTGCGGCTCCGAAGAATCCTGTCCGTCCAGCGGGACTCTCCCTCCCCTATAAATGTGGAAGGGCTGGGCTGGCAGCCCTCTCAACCTAAGCAAGACAGCAGCAGCAGCAGCAGCAGGTCGGTCCACTCCCACTTCCAACTTCCAAGAAGCAGCCTAGGTAGCTTAGTTTAATCAGGAGGAAGCCAGAAGCAGGTGACCGGCCGGCTGCAACCTGCAAGAATGGGAGGGAGCATGTCGTGCTTCGGCGGCAGCGGCCGGGACTACGACGAGGCGTACGAGCAGCCGCGGCGGTCGTCGAGGAAGGTGCGGCCGAGCGACGAGGACGGGCTGTGGTACGTCGGGGAGCGGGACGTCGACAGGAAGGCCACGGAGTTCATCGCCAGGTTCCACGCCTCCGCCAGCTACGTCGAGGCTACCTAGGATCGGTTGATCTTCTGCTGCTTCCGCCGGTGATATATCTCCGGCCACGTACCTCGGCCGCCCCGAGGTGGCTGGCCAGTCCGCTGGGTTAATAGGCCATTGATTTGTTATCCTGCTGCTCTCTTTCTCTAGTTCTATTAGTCTTGGTTATTATATTATCTACATTAATCTTTGTGATTAAGGGTGTGTAATTTAAATATGTATGCATTCCGTAAATAAGAGCAATGCTGGAGGCATCGAGGTTCTATATGTGAATATATGGAGAGGTATTGGTCTTCGTTGTTCGAAAAAATAAATTGGACTTTCAGGTCCATATACTTAGTTTTTTGGATTTGCTGTATTTCTAAGTCATCCAGAAAAAATACTTATTTCAGAGTTGATCGAAGCATATGCCTACGGTTTGGGGAAGCGAAAGAAGAACAACTCACTTATAACCAACTTTTTGGTTGCGAGGGTGGTACGTTACCATTTACTTACTTAGGAATCCCTATTCATCACCGAAAATTATCTATTAAAGAAGAGCCTCATTAAAGAATGGAAGTGTATCGAGGATCGGTTTGAAAAAAAACTGAGCTGCTGGAAGGGCAAGCTATTATCCTACGGAGGACGATTGGTTTTAGTTAATTCAGTATTGACAAGTATGCCAATGTTCCTTCTATCCTTTTTTGAAGTACCAGCAGGGGTGCGAAAAAGGCTGGATTTTTACCGATCAAGATTTTTCTGGCAGAGTGATGAGGTCAAGTCCAAATATAGGCTGGCTAGATGGGATATTATTTGTAGGCCCAAAGATCAGGGAGGGTTGGGGATTGAAAACTTAGAGGTTAAAAACAGGTGTCTGCTCAGCAAGTGGCTTTTCAGATTATCTGTGGAATCACAAGGTATGTGGATACAAATTCTGAAGAACAAGTATCTACAGCAAAAAAACCTTAGCTCAGGTCACTGTGAGACCTGGAGATTCACCTTTTTGGAAGGGTCTCGTGAAGACAAAAACAGCTTTTCTTAACATGACTAAATTCATCATCGGCAATGGTGAATCTACTAGATTCTGGGAGGATATCTGGCTAGATGACGAGCCCCTGGCCCTTCAATATCCGCAGCTGTATAACATTGCCCAGCGCAGGCAGACGACTGTTGCGGCAGTGTTACGTGAGACGCCTCTCAACATTCAGTTTCGCATATCCTTGATAGGCACTAGATGGGCCAGATGGTTACATCTAGTCAGAAGGCTGATGGATGTTAGTCTTTCTGATGACCCAGATAGGATTGTTTGAAAACTGACCTCCAATGGTACGTTCTCCCTGAAATCAATGTATGACCATGTTATTGATAGTTCAATTATTCCAAAATCTTCACATATTTGGAACGTTAAGGTTCCCCTTAAGTTAAAAATCTTTTTGTGGTTTGTCCACAAAGGAGTTGTTTTAACTAAGGATAACTTGACCAAGCGAAATTGGAAAGGAAATCGAAGATGTAGCTTCTGTCAGGCGTATGAAACTATCAAGCACCTCTTTCTGGACTGCCCCATGGCTAAAATATTATGACGCTCAATCCATATTGCTTTTAACATTACCCCGCCTACTAGCATTAACATGCTATTTGGGACATGGCTTGACGGGGTTAATATATCGTTCGCTAAGCTAATCCGAGTTGGAACTTCTGCACTTCTATGGGCTATATGGAACTGCAGAAATAACCTAGTTTTTAACAGACAACAATCTATTCACTTTTTGCAGGTCATCTTCAGAGCTACCGCCTGGATCCGCATGTGGTCTTTACTCACTCCTGTGGAAACCAGGGAGCCTTTGGTTACTGGGTGTGCCCGATGGGAGATGGTAGCTCAGGCTATCTTCAGCCGATATGGATGGCGGCATGCTGACAGAATAGGGATTTAGTCAGCTACTCCTATCCATCTTTTTGGCTTGGGCGTTGATCGCCTTGTAATTTATTTTTCCTTTTCCTTTCGACTTTGTATCAACTTCGGATCTTTTCAGTTATTAAATAAATGACTGTATGCATCACTCGATGCAGAGGCCGGGGCGAGGCCTCCTTTTCTAAAAAAAAAAGTTGCGCCTCTCTAAGCATAAAGTTCCACGTAATGCATAAGATGTGAAACCATGTAATTAACCATTAGATGAATAAAAAGGAACATCCAGGATCATTGACTTAGAAATAACTATTTCTCATTCAAGTGAAAAATAGACACCGATATGTGCTATGTAACTCTAAATATATACAGTTGCAGTGATGGAACATGATAGAGCCAATAGGGTTTAGCAGCGAGCCGTGAAGATACTTGAGTAGGACCAAGCCACAAATCTAGTGAAAAAATACAAAACGCACTCGGATATTTGGATAAGCATCATGT
The DNA here is from genome assembly GCF_904849725.1 of Hordeum vulgare subsp. vulgare. NCBI lineage: Eukaryota > Viridiplantae > Streptophyta > Magnoliopsida > Poales > Poaceae > Hordeum > Hordeum vulgare. Next base: position 544,987,338 of record NC_058524.1, on the reverse strand, counting down.
GGATAAGCCCCTAAACTGAGAGTAGCAACTTCCTGATTTTAATCCCCCAACATACACACACAAAACAAAATGTAGAAAGGGAAACGTATACCCACCTCCTCGTATTATACACTACATGCCGTCATACATATACACGCCTCCGTGTTGTATACGTACGCCAGTCTGTAGTGTACAATACGAGGTGGGTATATGTTTCTTCTTCTACGTTTTGTTGAGGGGGTATACCGAAGCACACCTCTTATTTGTTTGTGTTGTTATTGGTAGTACCAGAATTTACTCAAATTGTAAATAATGCATCTAAAATTTATACGAACCCCCGATTACTATATTATCCAAGATGTTTTTTAATGTGATGTGCAACACTATATGTAGATTCTTGATCAAACTTTTGGCAAAAAAAAAGAAAAAAAAGACATAAACCAAAATGTAAACCTTGTCAAAATAGAACTATGTCTGCCATATAGTGGCAAAGCTCTATAGAAACTATATAAATTGTGTGTAAATGTTAGTTTAGAAATGTGCAACTATCTAGGTAGTTTCTGGATGTGTAGCAACCGAGTTATATACTTCTGTATCTAAAGTTGGACACAACTTTTTAATAACTTTACACTTGATCATGAGTAACATGGTGAATCAGAAATAACAATTTTTAAGATGAAGAGAAATAATAGATCAAAAGTTCAAAACATTTCTTGGGAAACTAAGATAAATTTTGAGAATGTTTGTGGGTGGTGTACCACCTAGCCACTAGGTGACCTGCTAATCCACTTGATTCATATGTGAAGAAAAATTTATAAGATGGATCACCCTTGGTTCTATTTTTATTAATACAAGGAAATTGGCCCTTCACACTGGAGTGTCATTTTCTTTTGCCGTGCATACGGTATTTTAAGTGCAATGAACATATTCTACAGCTATATACCACTCATTATTTTAGGTCCAAACCACAAAATGAAACATAAAAAAACAAATATGAAAGGTAGGACGATCTTCTCCGACAGAAGCTCCATCATGAACATATCTATCGTGTTAGCTTGTCCCCGTTTCATGTATAGTGGTATCTCACTATCTCATAGGGCAGAACCATGTTCCACCCTATTCGTGTAATCATGTTCTGCCTAGCAATGTGCCACATTGCATCATTAACCAAGTTGCCAATAGTCACTTCGATGTTTTCACTCATGACATCTCCATGCCGGCGCAAATTGGCAAACCTGATTCCAATTTGTGACCACCCATTGTACGATGTTTGTCCATCAAATTCTTCACTTTTGCATTCGTTTGGCTTCTTCTTTCAGCTGAAATTTCACAGAAGTCCACAAGAATTGGCCCGCTAATTTTCACGCTCATTCTTCTTAGCGGTGAGAGACACATTAGACAAGGATAATCTGCAATTTAGACTCCCAAGAACCCATGATGCAAACTTTCCTGGCAAAATGTTCGATCCAACTTAGAGAGATCACAAGAAATTGTCTCTGAGTTCTCATCCTTTCTTTCCCTTAAAACGCCCAAAATTCCCCCTCTAGCCGTCATCAACTTGAGGGGTATCAAATCCTCCCATGGCAGATGTACCTTTTCGTAGATAAGAACGAGCCAATGATTTGTGACAATTCATTGGTTGTTGCTTTACACCAGTGGTGCCAAATCACCGGCCCAGGCAGGATCCCTTTGTACCACCTACATTCCCCGGTGAGATGCAATTAACAGTTAATATGTGACTTTGACTGTCAATCTACAATTCTACGTGACCGGTGAATCTGAATATTCTCAAGAAATGGTCGAGAGATCGCTCCAAGAAAGCGAGAAATTCCATGGGCATATACCTAGAAACTAGAAGTTTCTTCAACTCTGCCGTAGCATGAGACATCGGCAGATTTTCCCTGTGCATGAATGTTTGTCTGCAAATGCTAACCTGTGTATGTGCCTCCAACTATTGGCATGATTTGGTGGTCATGATCAGATCATGAGACAAAACTTTGTGTCCAATAAAAATCATCATTTGGTAGCACCCTGCTTATGGAATTCTGAAAAGATAGATGATCACCAGATGATGGCAAGGGACGCTTCTTTTTTCGTTGCCTGGCTTCCTTCAAATAGCCTCTGCGACGTTCTTTCTGCTTTCTTTTGTTGGAGGAACAAAAAGAGTGGAGAATTATTGCCATGACTTTGGACAAGCATTGGACGGAGGAGAGCCACCTTTGCACTGTGCTGCACAGCTGTGGTGCGTGAAGAAGCCACCTGGGAAGGCCATTCTGCACTTTGCAAGTACCAGCTCCTTCCTCTAGGGAAAGCACATCAGCTTCCTGGAAAAAATTAACCATTGTAAATGCTATACTTGTTATTATTATGACCAAAAGAAAGTCATTTTTTATTAGTTACCTGGTTGTTCTGATTGTACAGGTACGATGGAATGGACTTTTCACCTAATAAAGGTTTTCCATTTTTCTGTCATGGAATGATTCTGCTGCCACCATGAAGCAAATAAATTATGTTTGTTGATTTCTGTCACAATAGGCACCTTGAAGCTAATAAACTATGTTTCTTGATTTTTTGTCAGCGTAGGCATTATGGAGAGTTCACTGAACCAGAAATGAGAACCTAATTCTCATCTAATTTTGATAGCTCCTAACTGGCACAATCTTTACTGAAACAGTCACATAAATAGTCTTACCAGCAAATTGACAGGTGCTTGTCTACAGGCAAGATTTGCATTGATCTCTTTGCCCAAGCTGTAACCCTCGGAACTAAAGAAGGGAAGTAAGATTGGTAAGTACTTCCTCCGTTCCTAAATATAATTCTTTTTAGAGATTCCACTATTGAACTACATACGGATGTATATAGACATATTTTACAGTGTAGATTCACTCATTTTGCTCCGTATGTAGTCTTCTATTGGAATGTCTAAAAAGACTTATATTTAGGAATGGAGGGAGTATGTCAGAGACTCAGAGTTGTATGTGATTATGCTAACTAGAAAAAGCCTATGATTCCGCTCCCTAATGGCAAATTTAGAGGGCAGGGTTCCACTGTGAAGTCACACCTGGACTTTTTGCTTTTAACCAGCTGAAAAAGCTTCCCTGAGAACCGGTTCTGTGCCTACCCAACAAGCTCGTGTAGCATGTGCTTAGCTCTCTTATCTCTTCTGAAGCCTGAAACCTACGGTTCTTATCATCCATTGGTATTTATTTTTCAGAACTTATTACTCATTAGTATATGACTTCTGAGCATTTTTTTCACCATTCACACACAGTGATACGTTTGGCAGTCTAGTATTTGCAGATACAGACGGTTGGATCTGCACAGGAAATAGTGATGTTGCATATACATGTACTGACGATGCGGTCGATAATCTACCAGCATTCCAACAAACAGTGATGTTGCAGTGAACAAAACATAGACTAACTTGTCCACTGGGCTACGTAATACATAGACTAATCTACTAGCATTCAACAAACACAGATGTCACAGTGACCTAAAGTCGTAAACATAGATTAACTTGTCTCTGAACTACTACCAAAATACCAAACTTTCACATGGCAAATCACTAACCAAGAACTGTCGTCGGCAAGTGACATTGGCATTGGCAGGCAAAATATTGGGACTACGTTTTGCTCGCACTAGTTAGGCATGATCAGACGATCAGTTGATCACGACATGCCACACCATTTTCTCAACGACCTTGAAGGTGCAACGATCACCTTCTTCTACCTCGTTGTCTTGGCAAAACCTTTTCCAGCCTTTCCCAGTAAGGAAGCCGTAGGTGTTGGCGATGTTGAAAGCTACTGGCCAAGATCTTGCACTCCCCCCCATGGATGTTTTAAGTTGGATTGTACATGCTTCTAGAAGACCAATTGATGAGCAAAAGGTCAATTTCACAGCCTGCATTGATGCCACAATTTGAAGCTCTTATGAGACAAAACGTTCACAACTATTCAACTACTATATAATAAAAGGGTTCAATAAAGCGAATACCATCTCTATGAAGTTTTTGTAGTGCACTGTAAACTAAGATTTATTTTTCTGTAAAGTGGCAGTACCACAGTACGTAGATATTTTGTCTTCACACATGGTAGTACCTCGGACCCAAATGTAAGTCATTTTAGCATTATATTGGTCAAAACATTTCTGAGTTTGAGCATCTATAAATAAAGAATTTCTAGCATCTTAATTATCAAATTAAAACTAGTAGATTTATCATGAACTATATTTTTAAAACATTTAGTTATTTTTATATAAGGTAACATCTTGGCACAGAAATTTATGATCAAAGTGCCATCTTGAAGACTGTCATTTTCCAAAATAGTTACATTCTGGATTAAAAGAAAGTAATTTGTAGACGGGCTCAGGTATATAAACAAGTGCAAAACAACAGTAATTCGGTATAAGAACGCACATAATTTTGATTTTCAGAGCAGAGAAAGACATGTCTTGCAATGGTCCAAATCGTTAATTTAAGACTTGACGCAAGATCAGTGTCCCCGTTTGGTGGAACACATTATACAGGAATTTTATACAGTGCATATTTATTGAAGTTGATAGCACAGTTTATTGTTTGTAATCAAATAGGTTACAAATTCCATGTTTAGAAGTTTAATGGGATGAAATACTTAGTACAAACATCTGTATGAATAGTTTCGGATGAGTTAAGCAACAATAACAACATAGAGCATTAATATTAATTTCCAATTAAGCAACAATAACAACATAGAGCATTAGTATTAGTTTCAGATGAGTTAAGCAACAATAACAACATAGAGCATTAATATTAGTTTCAGTCTTTCAGATGAGTTTATGTCCATACTAGTAAACCGAAATACAAAGAGAGAAAATACAGTTCTCACAAATAAGCTTTTAAGCGAATAGCTGGTGATCTGCTTCGTGAATGAGTGTCTTCCCACAACACCGGCAGGTTTACTCTGTGACTGGACCTTCTGAGCTTTCATTGCAGGAAACGTTGCAGGAATTCCAGAAACCACTTGTCTCTTGTTGTAGCTTCTCTTGCTGACAGATGGAGCTACAAGCTGCTTGTCACCTGCACAATTACATTTCACATGACCCCACAAAAAAAACATTTCACATGAGAGAAGATGCTGGTCACTAATACTAAGATTTATTCAAAGTCGTTCGTAATAAGGTAATTCACACAAAAGTTTGCAGGAGGTCAACATAAAAATCAGTTCAATTCCAGCAAAAAAATATCCAGCAAGAAGGTATGTATTTCGCCTTACTTTGTGGGAGCAGAGGGCTTGATCCATCTGCCTCATCAGCTAGGTAAGGGTACTCCTTCATACACCCATTCGGCAAGAACACCTGAACCGAAAACGACATGTTAACTTCATACCGGAACAACAGGATGCTCCCTTCGGAGAGATCATGCGCTGTCAGAAACTCTGCCCAAACTTCTCCATACAGCACATCCGATTGACGTTGATCTAGCTCGACTGGCCATAACTTCCCGGTAGGGCCGATGATCAAGGCTTTTTGGCTGCTTGGGCAACTCTCAGCCCCAATCAAGTGCTGCTGCACAAACTCATCAGGGATTGTCTGGAAGAACATTGGGAGCAAAAATGAAGCACATGAGTTTTAACTTTTAAGTTCAGAACTTGTCAAGTTGATACTACATAGTACTACTAGCCTAGGTTTATAGCTATCCGATTTTTTAACAGAGAAGCAGATTAAACTAGCTAGCTATCTTCTTGATATTAATATATTCCCTGAATTAATAATAGAGATAAAACTACCCAGCTACTATCTTGCTCACCATCTTCTCCCAGTCATCCGGTCGAAGCAATTTGATGAAGCGAGGCCTGGTCTTGGACATCACACCTGCATAACCAAACCAGCCACAGATTGTTACATTGTTACAGACAGATACAATTTTGTTTTAGAAAAACACTGCTATGCCGGGGGGGGGGGGGGGGTCTATTAATCGCTGAAATGAGTGTATCTAGACGTGTTTCAGTGTGTAGATTCACTCATTTCAGCAAAAATTAATTCCGGATGGAGGTTGTATATTAAAAGTTAAACATATGTACAGAAAGCAAAAGAAATTTCAATAGCTTCTTGAAGAGAGGATGAGCTGGAGCTCCAAATTTCAAGGATTTGTACATCAAACTTGGCAATAAGTTTTTTGAGGCCCAAGAATAGGACAAAACATCTTTGGAGGCAGACTGGTGGGTTGATAAAATCAGAGCTTGGAGCTGCTGGAATTGAGCAAAAGCTTGCAAATAGAGTGGACTATGGAAGACTTCTTCCAAATGACATGCCTGTCTGACAGTGCTATCTTCTCTAATGACAAAGGAATGCGACTCAGAGACAAGTATCATCACTCCAGTTGTCAGACCAGAGCAAAACAGAACTCGCATTCTCCGCTTTGCAAGAGGCCACAGATTTAAATTGCAGCAGAAGCTTCAATACACTTCTCCACCAGAAAGAGCCCACTAAGCCATTGGAGTGGTAAGACTAAGAATCCCAGATGAGTTTAACCCATGGCAGATCAAAATGGTTGAAGAACTTGTGCAAATACCTCATCATGAGGGCTTTATTATGAGTCTGAATATCAAGCACTCTGAAGCTTGAGAATGAACAAGGTATTTTGCGCCCATTTGTACATGATGTACTACTTGAAAATGAGATTCGAAGGAAAGTGCCAAGGAGAAATTGCAGCGTTTGTAACGCATTATGGGATGAACCTGCCTGCGGGAGGAGTGCAGAGGCACGCGAGGCAGCAGGCCGGGTCGTAGGCGGTCAGGGTGGCCATCCCGCGCCGCTCGCGCCGCAGCACCACGGACCACCCTTCGCCGATGCCGTTCTTCTTGACGATCTCTTGCCAGCCGGCGCCCAGCCAGCAGGCCACCCCGCCGTCCGGCCGCGAACGCGTGCACAGCTCCACGCGCCGGGGCTTGCCGAGCAGGTCCACCACGTGCACCTCCTGCACGTCCCCGGCGCCGGCCGCCAGCCGCGCCGCGAACTCCCAGGGAACGCACTGCAGTCACAGGGAAGAACACAGGAAAGCAGAGCACGAGGTGGCAGAGGGGGGCGGTCAGGAATGAGTTGACGGGACAGAGCGGAGGGGAGGGGGTGGGGGACAATCAATGGCGGTGCGGCGGTGCTTTGTATCAGTCACTGACCAGCTTCTGGAGGCAGCTCGGCGACAACACCGGCGCGGCGAACTTGTACCGTGGTTGCCGGCGGACGGAAAGCGCCATGCTTTTGCGGTGACGTGGTGGTGACGGTGATATCGCAATGAATGCGCTGCGGTTTTGTTCAGTGCTTGTGCAAACAGAGACTGCAGAGAATCACGTGGCGGTAAGGAGAGGAGACGGCCGGAGTTCGGTGCGAAGGTTGCCGGTCGGGAAATTCGATAAATCTAACTTTCACAAACTATACTGCGTTTGAAAAAAAAATTACACAGCTAATTATTTTGTCTGCCGTCCGACACTTAGACGCCACACTATACTGTATAACGTTTTAGTCGTAGGCGTCACACCCCCGGTCACGATGTCGTTTGACCCCACCGCATCCCAGCAGTGTGACGCATAAGCCGCAATCGTTGAACTTGCGGCAGTGTGGCGCCGAGCGCTTAGGCACCACACCCCCACTTATCCAGCCACGGGACGGCCCTTCCTAACCTGTCCTCCTCACTCGTTTTGTTCCTCCCAAAGGATGGTAACGGCTGCCTCATTTTCTCCTCTTAATCCTCTCTTCCAAATCCTCGAGATCTGTAGATTTCTTCCGTGGATTTATACTCCATATCGATCTAGAAGGTAATCTCTATCCAAATAATATTGTAATTTTTTTTAGATTTGTATTAGTTAGGATGGGAGCCATGTTTTGCTTGGATTCGAAATATACATGAGAAGTTAGTTGTGATTTACGATTCCTAGATGAGTATTTAGGATTCCTAGACGAGTAGATGATTATGTACGGTTCGTAGATGAGTATTTAGGAATCATAATTTATAATATTCGTTTATTTTATATTTGCTAGATGAGTATTTAAATTGTTAGATGACTATTCCTATATGAGTAGATGATTATTCAAATAAGTATTCTTTTATGATTGTTTAGATGAATATATGTTAGATGATTTATTTTTTGTAATATGTAGGATGGTGTGGCTTTTGAATGATGCCTATGATGTTGAACATTGGGCCTACTTGATGTCGGAGAAGTGGATGGTAAATACAAATCTTCAAATATCATGTATATATTTAAAAAGATCAAACCGTAATCATATCACTTCTATGTTTGCAGAAATTTATGCCCTTGAAGATTCGATCTCACGGAGCATCGACTGTCATGTCGTACGATGAGCGGTACACACCATACATCGAGATGACGGGAGTGCTTCCATTCATTCAGCTTGTGAGTCGGTCAACGCCCAATCTGAACGTTGCGGCAATCACCGCACTTACTGATCGGTGGAGGCCGGAGACCCATAGTTTTCACCTCTGGACCGGAGAGATGACCGTGACTCTTCAAGATGTTTCCATGATCACCGCACTTTCAATCGAGGGGAAGCCTCTTTGTATGAGCACTGATTCAGAGGGATAGCGACAACAAATGGAGGCCCTTATTGGTATGTCACCTCGAGAGCCTGAGGCAGAAGAAAGATAGAGTCCCGGCTGGCACTCCTTTCAGTTGGATTGCAGTCAACTTTGCTCATTGTCCTGAGGACACCAATGACGATGTGATCCAGACTTATGCTCGCATGTACATGTGGTGTGTTATCTCTAGGACTATCTTCGCCGACGGTAGTGGCAAGAATGCTCAATGGATGTGGCTGAAGGCGTTGACAGTTTTCGACAACAAGTTCAGCTGGGGGTCGGTCGCATTGGCCTACTTGTACCGGCAGGTAATAAATTGTTCATAGTAAGTTTTTATTGAGTTAATTGCAAAAGAGTACCACAATTCGGGCCGTATTCACAAGTTGATGCCATCTTTCAAATTTTTTGCAAATACGTACCAAGATACACCCAGCTTGTTGCAAAACTTGTATTTCTACGTATAGATGCTCTTTCTGACAGATATGGCCCACCGATCAGTCTCTTACAAGAAAAACCGGTCCAGACCGCTTCAATCCGGGGAAAACCGACTCTCTCTCTCTCCATCCGGACCGGATAGGCAAGAAAAACCAGCCCCTTCGTCTCGCCCTCGCGGTGGCGCCTTTCGCTCTGGCGCCCGGAGATGCGTGGCGAGAAGTAGCAGAAGAGCAGCCCGGCGACGAGCCCGACCACGGCGACGGCGTCCTCCGGATCCCCACCCAGTCCTCCTCCTCCGCCGTCGTCGACGACGACGTCTCCGCCAAGCGCCACCGCAAGCTGCAGCCCACGCGCGCCGCGGGCCCACTCGCCACCGTGCCGCCCACCGCCGCCTACTACTCTGTCCTCGCCTGCAGCTGGCGCGGGAGGCGCCGCCATTTCCGTCGCCAGCGGGCTCGCTCCCATCGGCGGCCAGCAGAGCCTCGTCCCCGTCTTCCCCGTCCCGGCAGGAGATGCTGGCGCTGCTCAAGATCCGGTCAGCGGATCGCTTCTGCACGAGGCCCCCGCCGCCTACTAATCCGTCCTCGCCGACCCCCTCCTGCAGGACGGCGCGGGAGGCGCCGCTATTTCCGTCGCCAGCGGGCTCGCTCCCATCGGCGGCCAGCAGGGCCTCGTCCCCGTCTTCGCCGTCCCGTCCGCCGCCGGGGGCAACCACATGATCCCGCAGGCCACCGCCGTGTGGATGGTCCCGTAGCCGGCCGGCGCCCCCAACCAGCCCACCCAGTACTAGTCCTTCCAGTCCGCGCCCCAGCTCATCAACATCGCCGGCGAGACAAAGGGGCTGGTTTTTCTTGCCTGTCCGGTCCGGTCCGGATGGAGAGAGAGAGAGTCGGTTTTTCCCGGATCAAAGCGGTCCGAGCCGGTTTTTCTTGTAAGAGACTGACGGGTGGGTCATATCTGTCAGAAAGAGCATCTGTACATAGAAACACAATTTTTGCAACAAGCTGCCTGTATCTTGGTACGTATTTGCAAAAAAATGAAAGATGGCACCAACTTGTGAATACGGCCCGAATTGTGGTACTCTTTTGCAATTAACTCGTTTTTGTTTGGCTTATACTTTTGCGATTAACTGATCCATGTTTGTCTTTACTTGTAGTTGGACGAAGCTTGTCATAGGTCCACAAGAGAGGGCGGAATTGGTGGTTGTATGCTCCTACTTTCGGTATGGAGCTGGGAACGCCTTCTTGTTGGACGCCCTAGAGAGGTAACGTTCAAGGCATGGGATGAGCACGACAACCATGTACGGCTTCCCACCTGGGCTTACAAGTGGGACGTGGTATCGGAGGTGACGAGCGATGTGAATATCTTGTACAAGCAATACACCAACGATATGGATTCGCTTACCGCCGAGAAGGTAAACATCACTGAGCTCACTCCCCCTAAATGAAAGGAAAAATGAATGGTGCCTTTTTGTGTTGTGTTGTAGGTGGAATGGCAGGCATATGGTGTTGGGGAAAGCTTTGGTGATGCACACACGTTCCAGCTCAATCTAATATGCTTGCAGGAAAAACATCTTTGGCTAATGTGTTGTCCACTGATATGCAATTGGGCGGTTGAGTTTCATCTCCCGCATCGTGCATTGCATCAATTTGGGTTGTTTCAGGGTCACTCACCGGAGTGGGTGGACACGGACGCACAGCTTCACAGGTAACAAAGCATGCAGAATAAAGAATTATGTTTGAGCTAAGTGTTGAGCGAGCTAATAATGAGGTATGTAAAAAGCAGGTTCGATAGGAGGAGGCTGCGAAAGATCAAGGATTGGAATAAGCATCATAAGAAATATGTCACCATGTTCGAGCAAAGTGTGGAGGAAGCTTGGAGTACAGCAGGAACCCAGGTCTGCGAGCATTGTCCACTTGCGTTCAACAACTACGTCAAATGGTTTCAGGAGAATACTTGAGTGGAGATTTGTCTGCTAATTTCAGGAGGACATATTGGAAGATCCCACTTCATTCAATGAACTTGCCCATGGCGAATAGAACAAGCTAATTCTGAAGGGTACCAAATGCCTTTTGCTCGAGTGCTCAACTTTGTGGTGAGTGTACTTCCCTACGTTATCTATGAACATTACTACACATCTTTGCTTGCCTTAAATGTCATTTTCGTGTGATCATAGCGCAAAGAGATCAAGAAACAAGCTGATGAAACCGAGGCTATTCTAGAGACAACACATAGAGGAAAAAAGGGAGAATCTGCACTTCGACTTTTCATCAAGGTGTTGTGTCATAATTCACAATTTCCCGAGTAGTGCAACATTTGGTACATTCTATATCTCATTCATCTCTCAATCTTACAGAAACAGGGCCAGAAGTTGCGTCGCTTATCCAACATTTTAGATTGTCGTGACCCCGAATATTCTGAACCGTCGAGATCCGGTTCATCCCATAGGAATACACTAGACGATTCAAATACATCGGGATCTCGTATGGATGATGGTGACATTACCTCAACAGCTCATTTAGAGGATGATGTGTTCTCTCCAGAGGTATGCCATACCCATCATAGAATCTGAACTTTCAACTCTTCATACCACGCTAAATGATGATGATATCGTTTTTATATTGAAGGTTCAGGACGACATGACGTTGGAGGCTTTCCAACGCTCCTCTTATTTGTTGAAGCCTGGGAGGGGATTTAAGCGGTACACACCGGAGGACTATGTGAACAAAGAAAAGAAGTCGGTCTCCGAGGGCTCGCGTATGACATAAGACGTGACAAGGATGAGAGGTATGGACGATGACGATGACGATGACGATGAGTTGGAGGAACCGCAGCGTGTTGTGAGAAGGAATCTAACTTCTAAGAGGGGACGAGGCCACAAGACGCGATGAAAAGAGTAGTAGTGTTGTCAGTGTTGTGAGAACGAAGCTACCTTTTAAGTTGTTGAACTAGTAGCAATGTTTGTCTTTGGTTTAACTCGTTGATGAACTTGTATTACTATGAAATCAAGCTTTTGGTTCCAATGGAAATTATATTAAGCTTATTATTTGTTGTCACTCTCTCAATGGAATTTTTTGTTAATCTCTATTAGAATGCTATTTTTTAATCTCAAGTTGCCATTCTCTATTCCTATGAAATTTGGCATGTGTGACGCCTATGTGAAGGGCGCCACACATGTGCAACGCCTAAGAGGAAGGTGCCACATAAAGTTGCCAGTCTTTGTTACTGCGTTGTTTCACATGTATAGCAGCACTATAGCCGATGAAACATCGGACATTCTTTGTGTTAAAAACCTTGTCACGGGACACAACCTTCCCTCTCGTCCCTCTCGTCCCCACCTAGCCCATCTACACAACCCACTAGACCCACCAAACCCCTCCCTCCATTTGTGGCCTTCGGGTCGTGATCGGGCGGACGAGGTCCATCCCACCATAGACCATTCCCTATATATAGACACACCTTGTGGAGAGAGCCTCTCACTCTCTAAGGTTTCCCCTAGCTATTTTTGCAGCTAGCTCCCACGAAATTCCCCCTCCTAGCCTTCACCTCCTCCCAATCCCGAAATCCTAGCCCCTAGACCCAATTCTGGCCCTCAGTTTCAAAATTTGGGGCTCAGATTTCGTCCCTGCGCCCGCCTAGACATTGTCCGCTCCAGGGCGAACGTGTCCGCCGACCATAGTGCCCCGTTATCTCAAACCCTAGCCGCCCGAGAGCACTTGCCCGTGCTCTCCCCGCACCATCGCCCCACCGCCTACTTTGGCCAGCCACCGAGGGCCCTCTCCACCATCCGCGCCCGCAGGCGACCCCCCCCCCCCCCCCGCTGCCATCGTAGTGCCCTGCCATAGCACAGCACTGCCGCCGACCTTAGCGCGACCCCGCCTCCGCACGACATCACGGTGCCCGCAAGCCGCTGCTCCATCACGTTGTCATGTCCGTCCAAGGCCCAAGCTCCGCCTCCAACCGCCGCCTGCTGCTGTACCCTGGCCAAATCCGGCCTCGCCGGACCGAATCCGCACCTCCCACGGCTCGCTGGCGCATTCCATTCCCCGCTGCCTCGCCCTGTCCCCGTCGTGGAGGAGCACGAGTGCGGCTGAGCCGTTGATACGTCTCCAATGTATCTATAATTTTTTATGGTTTCTGATACGTCCATTTTGCATCATGTTTTCATGTTGATATTTATCGCTTCTTGGGCTGTTATTTCACTTCACGGTACTATTCCTATGCCTTCTCTCTCTTATTTTGCAAGGTTTACATGAAGAGGGAGAATGCCGGCAACTGGAATTCTGGCCTGAAAGTGGAGCAAAGTTGAGATACCTATTCTACGCAACTCCAAATGCCGTAAAAATCAACGAGGATTTTTTCCCGATTTATCAAAAATACCGGGCCGAAGAAGTGCCAGAGGGGCACCAGGGGGTGCCCATAAGCCTACACGGCGCGACCACCACCCCAGGCCGCGCCATGGGGGCTTGTGGGCAACCCACCATGCCCAAGATGCGACCCTATCCTCAATTTGGCACGAGGGCCTCGTCAGGGATAGAAGCGCATCTCGCCGTGTCGCAAGAATGGATATCGTTACAAGTACATGTACTGAAAAGAAGAGATATATAGAATTCGCTTACACTCGCCACAAGCTACATCAGAGTCACATCAGTACATTACATATTCATCAAGAGTAAGAGCAGGGTCCGACTACGGACGAAAACAAACGACAAAAGAAGAATGACGTCCATCCTTGCTATCCCAGGCTGCCGGCCTGGAACCCATCCTAGATCGATGATGAAGAAGAAGAAGAAGCAACTCCAAATGAACAATCAACGCGCTCGCGTCAAGTAACCTTTACCTATACTTGCAACTGGTGTTGTAGTAATCTGTGAGCCACAGGGGACTCAGCAATCTCATTTCCAAAGGTATCAAGACTAGCAAAGCTTAATGGGTGAGGTTGCAGCAGCGGCTAAGCATATATTTGGTGGCTAAACTTACGAGTACAAGAATAAAGAGAGGGAAGATCTACGTATAACGGACGTGAACTACTGATGATCAAATGAATGATCCTGAACACCTACCTACGTCAGACATAACCCCACCGTGTCCTCAATCGGAGAAAGAACTCACGAAAGAGACAGTCACGGTTACGCACACAGTTGGCAAGTTTTATTTAAGTTAACTTCAAGTTATCTAGAACCAGTGTTAAACAAAGTTTCCACGTTGCCACATAACCGCGGGCACGGCTTTCCGAAAGATTTAACCCTGCAGGGGTGCTCCAACTAGTCCATCACAAATTACCACAAGCCGCATAGAAATCCTCGATCACGAAGCTCGCAATCTCGTCGGATTCCCTGGTGGAAAACCTCAACTCTGAGATTACCCAAAGCATGACCGGAATCCCGATGCACAAGATATCTCGTTAAAGGTAAAACTAATCCAGCAAGGCCGCCCGACGTGTCGACGTACCCGATAGGAGCCGCGTATCTCGTTCTCGGGACACGGCGGATGGAACTAGCTACGAGTGCCAAACCTCGAGTTTCCTCGCGGTGGCCCTGCAGGCAGACTGTTTGGGACCAACACCATCAGCACTGGCCCCCCTGTTTATGTAAAATTACTCCTCGGGTAGCGCTAACTCCCTATGCATTACAGTATTATCAAAATTATTTTGTTGGGCAAATGTAAAACCAATGTCGGGCCTTGCCAGACCAGCTTTAATCTAAAACGAATTATCAAGGGGGTCCACATAACAACCCCGATCGTGTTAGGAGTGCTCAATTATGGAACATAACACCGGTAGCCGAAACTAAGGGGGCAAAGGTGAAACAAAACACCAGGCTAGACAGGCCGAGCCTTCTACCTTTTACCAAGTATATAGGTGCATTAAAATAGATATCATTTAATATGGTGATATGACAAGGAACCCATGTTCACACATGGAAGCAACTGCACCTGCAACTAGCAACGCTAACACAGGGTTAAGCAAGCGGTAACATAGCCAATCAGTGGTTTGCTAGGTTGAACAGGTTGAAGGTTTTCATGGCATTGTTGAGAGGCTGATATTAACATGTGGAAGGCAACGAGACATAAATGGTAGAAACGGTAAAACTAGCATGGCAATGATAGTAATGGTATCTAGGGAAATGGTCATCTTGCCTGAGATCCCGCTTGGAAGAAGAATGCCTCCATGAAGCACACGAACCGACGTAGTCGAACGGGTCCTCACAATCCGGCACGCTGCGGAACTCTATCGAGACGAAGCAAACCGGGAACACAAATCATCACACGGAATTCACCACACGATGCACAACACAAATGATGCATGAGCAGCTGAATACATGCAGGTCACAGCATGACAATTCACACAATCAAACACTACACATTAAGTGAAGTTCAATATGCAACGAGTTGCATATTGACGAAACTCCACGTTTATTATTTAGTTCTATCCCGATTAGATACACGGCAATATTAAATGTGATTAAACATGGCAAGAGGTGAAGCGCAAATTAAACTACCTATCAAGACATTTTAAATGAGGTCAGAAATGACATATAGCATCTTCGAGACGACCTCGCATGTTAATTTAGAATTCTGTCCAGATCTGAACTAACACATTTAATTAGTTGTTAAACAGCAAAACAAATAGGTTCGTGTGATTATATTCGTCATGGCAAGCAATTTACACATAGAGAACATCTCCAACGGAGCTACGGCTCAAAAGATACAAGCACCGCAAGATATGATGGCATGAATGCAATATATGTGCAACGGCGGTCACGAGCACTTCAAAACATACAACCAGGAAGAGAAAATGAAACTACACGAGATTCTAAGCAAGTTTCATGTAGGACACGATCAAATCGGGGCTACGGTTCAACAACTACGAGCAAAACAAGAAATCACTACAATCTGCCAAAATCAGCCACATAGCATTTTCTACACCCCACAACTACGAGCTACACAACTCAAATATAATAAACTAAGGCATGACACGAAAGAGGGAAAGAAGCACTACTACAAACAACTAACAACAACTATCATGGAAGCAAGGATCACTAGGGAAAGAAGACACAAAATGGCATCTCACACACTATTTCAGACTTAGTGAAAATAAAACCTCATGAAAGTGCAGTTTTCGATCTGAAGCCATATTGACAGCAGCAATACCTATAGCTACAGGCCTCCAAATGGCATGAAAATTCACAGAATTCTAGAGAAACACAAGGTCTACAACTAACTCCATTGGACCAACCTCAAAATAGCTACAAATCAAAAGATACAAACAAGACAAGACAGGAACAAAATATAACAGATTCCAGACTTAGAAATATTTCAGCACCTCCAAATCAGCACTATTTCTAGCAGCTTGAGAGCAATCAAACCACACCTAAACATACATTTCTATTGCAACTAGAAATACGAGGGACTAGTCTAAACACCCAAGAACAACTCCCTAGTTGAAAACTCCGTCAAACGAAGCACGGAATAAATCCTACGAAATAAACAAAAGGGCATCACGGCAGAATATCGCGTGAACTAACTTGCTCAAAAGCTAAATCTAATTGCACTACCCCGAAAACATATAAAATATGTGGGGTTGCACAACAATATAATGCCACACGAAAATGCGAGAAAAATAACCTATACACGGGAAAATAAACTACCGGCAACCCTACACGCAAAAATACCAATGACCGCACTAAAATACATGGAAAATGGGTCCCTAGAGCATGAACATTTTATCTAAGGCATTCGAGCAACCCGGTCTTGCGCGAAAAATAAATACGGGTGGAAACCTATTAGGACAGCACACATATCTAGGCAAACAGTGGGTCAAACCACCTCAAACATTTACGCAAGTTGCAAAAATGGATACTACTCGGAAAACTACAAGAAAAACATATCTAATACGTTCCGATCCGACTTACGGATATTAAACTACGGGCGTAGCAATATACGACTATTTACTGGAATTATCTAAACCGAAATAAAAACCTAAAAATGCTAAATGGGCCGAGAGGGGCGCAAGAAAACAAAAAAAAATATGCAAGGCGGGGGATAGAGCTCGGGCTCACCTTGGGGGGAGCCTCTTGGGCCCGTTGGGAGGCCGCAGCAAGATGGGCCGGCGGGGGAGAAGTGGGCCGAGGCCTCGGTGGCCTGCTGGCGCAGGGGAGAGGCCACGCGGTGATGGGCCGGCTGGATGGGCGCGGCCCACAGCGGCGAGCGGGACAGGCCTGCCTGGAGCGTCCCCTGTTGTCTCCCTCCTGGAGCACGGGCAGGACGGGGTTCCAGCGGCACAGGGCAGTCAACGGCGGCCGGCGACAAGGCTCCGGCGAGGGGGCCGGCCGGATCTGGCGGCGGCGGATGGATCCGGCCCCCTGGGCCCCATTCCCGGCAACGCATCCGACAAGGAGCGGGGAAGACGGAGTGGCCGGCGCAGCTCCTCGCGGCGGCGCGGCTCCTGGCACGCGAACGGCAGGGAGGAGCATGGAGGCAGGGTTGCGCGGGCAGGCGGAGCAGGCCGCGACCGGCGGGGATGGCACGGGCTCGGGGGAGCCTCAGGCGGCGCGGGCAGCCCAGCGGCCGGTGGCTCGAGGCGCGGGAGGAGAGGCGCGGGGCTGGCTGCGGGAGCCTCGGCTCCAAGCGGCGACGTGGACGAACCGGGCTCGGGCGGGCCCCAGATGGGCTTCGCGGGCCCGGCGGCTGGAGGGGGAGAGAGAGAGGTGGGAGGTTAGGGTTTGGTGGGGGCTGCGTGGAAAACGAGGAGGAGAGAGTGGTAGGTTGTCTAAAGAAATACCCGTGGTCTATTTATAGACAAATGGGAGGCTAGGTTAGCCGTAATTTCATTCCGGATCCAACCGTGGGGTCGGATTTGAACGATTCCACATGCGGGAACGAGTATGTGGCCGTGTAGAGGGGATATCCGGAGATGAGAGGGGAAACGGGCGGCGCGGCAACAATTTTTAAAACACCGACAAACGTGCGACGGTAGACCGAATACGGTGCCGCTACGGTCGACCGTTCGGGTACCAGACGGACTCCGATCGCTACGAAATTCGACAGGCGGCCTAGCTATAACTAATCACGACCGCATGCCAAGTTTCACCTCGATCAGAGAAAGTTTTAAACGCACTTTTAAAACAGGGTTTTGATGATGCCGCGGGCGCATGCGTGTGCGGTCGAGCTTAGAACGAACAACGACGAGAACCGGCAACTAACAACGGATGCAAGTTTTGAAAACTGGCGGCACGGAGATGTCGATGCAATGCTGATGATGCGCATGATGCGATGATGATGCGACAAATGAAATTACCCACACGACGAAAACGGAAAGAAAAGGGGAATCTTCTGGAACGTCGGCATCGGGCTGTCACAACTCTCCTACACTACAAGAGGATCTCGCCCCGAGATCCAAGAATGAAAGGGGGAGAGGATGAGAAAGAACAAGAGGTAAAAACTTAGTCACTTCTTTGACAAACAAATGAAACCAATGATGCTTGAATGTTGCAAGGAGATGAGGACTGATATGAGAAAGAAACAAGAATTCACGGAAAATCTCGGCAGCACTTCAGTAGGAAAATGGGACAAAAAATTCGATAAGAAGGAAGAAATAGACAATATTCACAACCAACAACTAAATATAACAAGGGAACACCATTATCTTGATAGAACAACATGATAGACCCAAAAGAGCAACATCACAAGGCCTCCGAAAGAAGAGAATATGAACTAGCTCATACGGAAGAAGAGAATGAAGAGAAAATGACAAGTATCATCACAATAGAATTGAAGAGCCTTCGGACAGAGAATTGACGTAGTAGTTGGAAAACCAACAACGAAAAGAACAAGATAGTAGTGGGCTTGTGAAAATCATCTCAACAAATATGAGGTGACAACCAACCACTAAAAGAAACAAGGATTTATTGGGAGAAACAAGATATGAACAATTTTTACACCAAGAGGATACATTGAGAACTTGGATTAATGACAAGCACCATGATAGCAACACTCCATAGGAAAAGCTTTAGGTGAAATCCAAACCAAGATAGCTCAATGAAGAAATCATGGGTTGAAAATATCTCATGACCAAAGAATCGGTCGATTTAATTATCTCATTCTTGAAAGGATAACTCTTTGAGGCTCCTACACTAACAAGAGTGCTATAATACCACCTCAAAGGATAAATGAAGAACAAATGCACTTGGAAATGCAAGAGAAAGAATAGTTGAGGTCCTCCAACAGAATCTTGAAGAACACCTGAGAACGGATTGAAACCTTGATGAACCACCATGACGGTCCTCCGTATACAAATGAATGATGCAACGATATGGAGGTAGAAAAGAATCAGATTATGACCTTGCCAAGATTTAGATGAAGCTTCACAAAGAGATACTTGATAAAACTTGGATCTCCGGAAAAGGAAAGATAAGAACACTTGAGAAAAGAATTGATATCATGAGCCCTCCGAAAGAAGAATTCAGATTACTGTGAACAAGAATAAGATTTATGTTATGCTTATCCTTCATCAAGTTTAATTGATGACAAGCAACGGATTTAGCATACCACTTATTCCTCTTGAAAGAATGTTGAAGAGATAGGGAGATAAGCACCACTTGAGGCATAATTGAAGGAAGCACCGGTAAGAATTCACAACTGAATGGGGATACCAAGAATTAATGGAGATACATGAGAATGAAGAGTTCATGATCCACCTGAAATAAAACTAGAACAAGACACCGGATAACCGAGAGACGAACGAAGAGACAACAACGGAGAAGAATTGAGGATGAAAGCTGAAAGCTGAGAACGAAGAATCTTCTGAAATGATGGCCTTCGGAGGAAAACAACTCAGAAAACCACCGGATAGCGAGAAATGGATTCTCATGATTGGAACAAATTCAAGATGATAACACGAAGCTGAAATGATGAATGTCCAAGAGAATGGACCAAGATTGAGAAAAACACCCCTTCGGTCTTGAAAAGAAGAGGATGATGAGAAGAACACCACCAAGAATTAATGAGACACTCCGGAAAGAACAAGGAATTTTTTTGCCAATGACGACAAATAAATTTGAAGCGATCTTGAAGAAGGAATGTGAATGATGAAATTCCTGCTTATGTCATAGTTGAAATAATTAGAGAACTCCGGGAAAAGATTAAAAGAGCCAGGAAAGATCCTGGGAAAACCTGTGGGTTATGGGCCCACTCAAAGAAACCACCGTTGAAACAATTACTAACAAAGAAAGATACTGCACCGGTAGAAATAAAAACTTGATGAGGTTAGCACCCCGAAATAAATGAAAGAATTGAAAACAAGAATTTCTGAGATAACTTCAACGCTTCGGATAGAATAGAGATAACTGAATAAACAAGATAGGTTGATACAAATCCCCAACATGAGAAAGAATTACAAGGACGAAAGGAATATGATGAACACGGACAACTGAATTAAATTCACCAGAAAAGATGACAAGAATGAATAAATATGAACACGAAGCTCCTGAGAACCTTCACCATGAATCACCGGCTACGAAAGGAAGAAGAGATAGCGGAAGCACAATGAAATGAATGCGCTTGGATGAAATCTAATCACCGAAGAGAAAGGGCGGGAGGGCGGGGAAAAACAAAGATGACTGGGACAGATGAGATGAACTCCGGATGAAATGAGAGAACGATCTTGCAAAATTAGAGAGAATAGACTACACTTGAAGAGAGCACACCGGTTGGAAAAGAATTAACATGACAACTCCGGTTGATAAGAAATAACAAGAGAATTGATTTTAGCAAAAGAATTAGCATTCACATAAAAATATGAGAACACAGATTAGGAAAGATCTGAAATCACCACTTGACATCGAAGCAACACGAATTACCACATTTAACAACACAAAGGGTGCGGCTTGCAATTATCCAGAACAAACTTATGAGAAAGATTTCGTCCGATATTTTCGTGGACAGGAATCCACTAGATGTCGAACCCCAACCTAACATCATGCATTTGTTGGAAGATTGTCCTATAAGCAACTACTAGAATTCCCACCTATGAATTCCCGAAATATCTGGTCATGCAATCTGGTACACGGATACAAGGAGTAATATCACACAACTCCTATACTAACCCGTCACCTGTATCACATGCGTCAACACGCAACCAGAATCTCAGACCTTCATCTACAACAGACCCTCGTGATCACAACGATACAAAGTATGGCAGTACTCCCGAACAATCTGCACCAGTACTGGGGACATAGGGGTTATCTCGCCACTACTAGTATTGAAGCAATTCCGAACATCCTTTGTTCTAAGATACTAAGAAATCTGAATGATAACGATGTGCTCAAGAATCCCCTGGAGCTCAACTCCCCTGAAACTCAAAGCAGATAGGAGGCACCAAAATAGAACTCCGTCACATCGGCATCATATAGATTCCAAAAATATCCGCGTGATCCTAAAAAACATTTGAGTGAGAAGAGGAGTAGAATTAAATTATTACGTCAGGATTCCTCACCAGAGCATAGAAGAGGAGAAAAAAGAATCGTACTCTCAGATATATAACTAGACTCGACTCGGCCAAGTTCGATCAATCAAGGGGGCTCCTAGGTCTGTACTGCTCTGATACCATCTTGTCACGCCCAAGATGCGACCCTATCCTCAATTTGGCACGAGGGCCTCGTCAGGGATAGAAGCGCATCTCGTCGTGTTGCAAGAATGGATATCGTTACAAGTACATGTACTGAAAAGAAGAGATATATAGAATTGGCTTACACTCGCCATAAGCTACATCAGAGTCACATCAGTACATTACATATTCATCAAGATTAAGAGCAGGGTCCGACTACGGACGAAAACAAACGACAAAAGAAGAACGACGTCCATCCTTGCTATCCCAGGCTGCCGGCCTGGAACCCATCCTAGATCGATGATGAAGAAGAAGAAGCAACTCCAAATGAACAATCAACGCGCTCGCGTCAAGTAACCTTTACCTGTACCTGCAACTGGTGTTGTAGTAATCTGTGAGCCACAGGGGACTCAACAATCTTATTTCCAAAGGTATCAAGACTAGCAAAGCTTAATGGGTGAGGTATGTTTATGTGGTGAGGTTGCAGCAGCGGCTAAGCATATATTTGGTGGCTAAACTTACGAGTACAAGAATAAAGAGAGGGAAGATCTACGTATAACGGACGTGGACTACTGATGATCAAATGAATGATCCTGAACAGCTACCTACGTCAGACATAACCCCACCGCCTCGATCGGAGAAAGAACTCACGAAATAGACAGCCACGGTTACGCACATAGTTGGCAAGTTTTATTTAAGTTAACTTCAAGTTATCTAGAACCAGTGTTAAACAAAGTTTCCATGTTGCCACATAACCGCGGGCATGGCTTTCCGAAAGATTTAACCCTGCAGGGGTGCTCCAACTAGTCCATCACAAATTACCACAAGCCGCATAGAAATCCTCGATCACGAAGCTCGCGATCTCGTCGGATTCCCTGGTGGAAAACCTCAACTCTGAGATTACCCAAAGCATCACCGGAATCCCGATGCACAAGATATCTCATTAAAGGTAAAACTAATCCAGCAAGGCCGTCCGACGTATCAATGTACCCGATAGGAGCCGCGTATCTCGTTCTCAGGACACGACAGATGGAACTAGTTACGAGTGCCAAACCTCGAGTTTCCTCACGGTGGCCCCGCAGGCAGACCGTTTGGGACCAACACCATCAGCACTGGCCCCCCCTGTTTATGTAAAATTTCTCCTCGGGTAGCGCTAACTCCCTATGCATTATAGTATTATCAAAATTATTATGTTGGGCAAATGTAAAACCAATGTTGGGCCTTGCCAGACCAGCTTTAATCTAAAACGAATTATCAAGGGGGTCCCCGTAACAACCCCGATCGTGTTAGGAGCGCTCAATTATGGAACATAACACCGATAGCCGAAACTAAGGGGGCAAAGGTGGAACAAAACACCAGGATAGAAAGGCCGAGCCTTCCACCTTTTACCAATTATATAGGTGCATTAAAATAGATAGCATTTAATATGGTGATATGACAAGGAACCCATGTTCACACATGGAAGCAACTGCACCTGCAACTAGCAACGCTAACACAGGGTTAAACAAGCGGTAACATAGCCAATCAGTGGTTTGCTAGGTTGAACAGGTTGAAGGTTTTCATGGCATTGTTGAGAGGCTGATATTAACATGTGGAAGGCAACGAGACATAAACGGTAGAAACGGTAAAACTAGCATGGCAATGATAGTAATGGTATCTAGGGAAATGGTCATCTTGCCTGAGATCCCGCTTGGAAGAAGAATGCCTCCATGAAGCACACGAACCGACGTAGTCGAACGGGTCCTCACAATCCGGCACGCTGCGGAACTCTATCGAGACGAAGCAAACCGGGAACACAAATCATCACACGGAATTCACCACACGATGCACAACACAAATGATGCATGAGCAGCTGAATACATGCAGGTCACAGCATGACAATTCACACAATCAAACACTACACATTAAGTGAAGTTCAATATGCAACGAGTTGCATATTGACGAAACTCCACGTTTATTATTTAGTTCTATCCCGATTAGATACACAGCAATATTAAATGTGATTAAACATGGCAAGAGGTGAAGCGCAAATTAAACTACCTATCTAGACATTTTAAATGAAGTCGGAAATGACATATAGCATCTCCGAGACGACCTCACATGTTAATTTAAAATTCTGTCCAGATCTGAACTAACACATTTAATTAGTTGTGAAACAGCAAAACAAATAGGTTCACATGATTCTACTCGTCATGGCAAGAAATTTACACATAGAGAACATCTCCAACGGAGCTACGGATCAAAAGATACAAGCACCGCAAGATATGATGGCATGAATGCAATATGTGTGCAACGGCGGTCACGAGCACTTCAAAACATATAACCAGGAAGAGAAAATGAAAATACACGAGATTCTAAGCAAGTTTCATGTAGGACACGATCAAATCGGGGCTACGGTTCAACAACTACGAGCAAAACAAGAAATCACTACAATCTGCCAAAATCAGCCACATAGCATTTTCTACACCCCACAACTACGAGCTACACAACTCAAATATAATCAACTAAGGCATGACACGAAAGAGGGAAAGAAGCACTACTACAAACAACTAACAACAACTAGCATGGCAGCAAGGATCACTAGGGAAAGAAGACACAAAATGGCATCTCACACACTATTTCAGACTTAGTGAAAATAACACCTCATGAAAGTGCAGTTTTCGATCTGAAGCCATATTGACAGCAGCAATACCTATAGCTACAAGCCTCCAAATGGCATGAAAATGCACAACATGCTAGAGAAACACAAGGGCTACAACTAACTCCATTGGACCAACCTCAAAAGAGCTACAGATCAAAACATACAAACAAGACAAGACAGCAACAAAATATAACAGATTCCAGACTTAGAAATATTTCAGCACCTCCAAATCAGCACTATTTCTAGCAACTTGAGAGCAATCAAACCACACCTAAACATGCATTTCTATTGCAACTAGAAATACCAGGGACTAGTCTAAACACCCAAGAACAACTCCCTAGTTGACAACTCCGTCAAACGAACCACGGAATAAATCCTACGAAATAAACAAAAGGGCATCACGGCAGAATATCGCGTGAACTAACTTGCTCAAAAGCTAAATCTAATTGCACAGCAATATAATGCCACACGAAAATGCGAGAAAAATAACCTATACACGAGAAAATAAACTTCCGGCAAACCCTACACGCAAAAATACCAATGACCGCTCTAAAATACATGGAAAATGGGTCCCTAGAGCATGAACATTTTATCTAAGGCATTCGAGCAACCCAGTCTTGCGCGAAAAATAAATACGGGTGGAAACCTATTAGGACAGCACACATATCTAGGCAAACAGTGGGTCAAACCACCTCAAAGATTTACGCAAGTTGCAAAAACGGATACTACGCGAAAAACTACAAGAACAACATATCTAATACGTTCCGATCCGACTTACGGATATTAAACTACGGGCGTAGCAATATACGACTATTTACTGGAATTATCTAAACCGAAATAAAAAACTAAAAATGCTAAATGGGCCGACAGAGGCGCAAGATAAACAAAAAAATATGCAAGGCGGGGGATAGAGCTCGGGCTCACCTTGGTGGGAGCCTCTTGGGCCGGTTGGGAAGCTGCAGCAAGATGGGCCGACGGAGGAGCAGTGGGCCGAGGCCTCGGTGGCCTGCTGGCGCAGGGGAGAGGCCACGCGGTGATGGGCCGGCTCGATGGGCGCGGCCCACAGCGGCGAGCGGGACAGGCCTGCCTGGAGCGTCCCCCGTCGTCTCCCTCCTGGAGCACGGGAAGGACGGGGTTCCAGCGGCGCAGGGCAGTCAACGGCGGCCGGCGACAAGGCTCCGGCGAGGGGGTCGGCCGGATCTGGCGGCGGCGGATGGATCCGGCCCCCTGGGCCCCATTCCCGGCGACACATCCAACAAGGAGCGGGGAAGACGGAGTGGCCGGCGCAGCTCCTCGCGGCGGCACGACTCCTGGCACGCGAACGGCGGGGAGGAGCTGGGAGGCAGGGCTGCGCGGGCAGGCGGAGCAGGCCGCGACCGGCGGGGAAGGCACGGGCTCGGGGGAGCCTCAGGCGGCGCGGGCAGCCTGGCGGCCGGCGGCTCGAGGCGCAGGGCTGGCTGCGGGAGCCTCGGCTCCAAGCGGCGGCGCGGACGAACCGGGCTCGGGCGGGCCCAGATGGGCTTCGTGGGCCCGGCGGCTAGAGGAGGAGACAGAGAGGTGGGAGGCTAGGGTTTGGTGGGGGCTGCGCGGAAAAGGAGGAGGAGAGAGTGATAGGTTGTCTAAAGAAATACCCGGGGTCTATTTATAGACAAATGGGAGGCTAGGTTAGCCGTAATTTCATTCCGGATCCAACCGTGGGGTCGGATTTGAACGATCGGGAACGAGTATGTGGCCGTGTAGAGGGGATATCCGGAGATGAGAGGGGAATCGGGCGGCACGGCAACAATTTTTAAAACACCGACAGACGTCCGACGATAGACCGAATACGATGCCGCTACGGTCGACCGTTCGGGTACCAGACGGACTCCGACTGCGACGAAATTTGACAGGCAGCCTAGCTATAACTAATCACGACCGCATGCCAAGTTTCACCTCGATCAGAGAAAGTTTTAAACGCACTTTTAAAGCAGGGTTTTGACGATGTCGCGGGCGCGTGCGTGTGCGGTCGAGCTCAGAACGAACAACGACGAGAACCGGCAACTAACAACGGATGCAAGTTTTGAAAACTGGCGGCACGGAGATGTCGATGCAATGCTGATGATGCGCATGATGCGATGATGATGCGACAAATGAAATTACCCACACGACGAAAACAGAAAGAAAAGGGGAATCTTTTGGAACGTCGGCATCGGGATGTCACACCACTGGCCCACTTGCTCCCCTCTTTTGCTATATGGAGGGTTTTGTCCAGGAAAAAATCATAGAGGAGCTTTTTCGTGGTTTCGCCGCCGCCACGAGCCGGAACTTGAGTAGAACCAAGCTAGAGCTCCGGCAGGACGATCCTGCCGGGGAAACTTCCCTCCCGGAGGGGGAAATCGTCGCCATCATCATCACCAACACTCCTCTCATCAGAGGCGAGTCGTCACCATCAACATCTTAATCAGCACCATCTCATCTCCAAACCCTAGTTCATCACTTGTAACCAATCTCCGTCTCGCGACTCCGATTGGTACTTGTAAGGTTGCTAGTAGTGTTGATTACTCTTTGTAGTTGATGCTAGTTGGATTATTTGGTGGAAGAGTTTATGTTCAGATCCTTGATGCTATTCATTACCTCTCTGGTCATGAATATGATTATGCTTTGTGAGTAGTTACTTTTGTTCCTGAGGACATGTGATAAGTCATGCTAATAGTAGTCATGTGAATTTGGTATTTGTCCGGTAATTTGATGTGTTGTATGTTGTTTTTCCTCTAGTGGTGTTATGTGAACGTCAACTACATAACACTTCACCATTATTTGGGCCTAGAGGAAGGCATTGGGAAGTAGTAAGTAGATGATGGGTTGCTAGAGTGACAGAAGCTTAAACCCTAGTTTATGTGTTGCTTCGTAAGGGGCTGATTTGGATCCACTAGTTTAATGCTATGGTTAGACTTTGTCTTAATTCTTCTTTCGTAGTTGCGGATGCTTGCGAGAGGGGTTAATCATAAGTGGGATGCTTGTCCAAGTAAGGACAGTACCCAAGCGCCGGTCCACCCACATATCAAACTATCAAAGTAACGAACGTGAATCAGATGAACATGATGAAAACTAGCATCACAGAAATTCCCGTGTGTCCTCTGGAGCGCTTTTTCCTCCTATAAGACTTTGTCGAGGCTTGTCCCTTGCTACAAAAGGGATTGGGCCACTTTGTTGCACCGTTGCTACTTTTGTTACTTGTTGCTTGCTACGAATCATCTCACCACACAATCACTTGTTACCGACAATTTCAGTGCCTCCAGATATTACCTTGCTGAAAACCACTTGTCACATCCTTCTGCTCCTTGTTGGGTTCGACACTCTTACTTGTTGAAAGGACTACGATTGATCCCCTATACTTGTGGGTCATCAGTTTCATGCTATTATCTTGTCAAACTTTGGATGTTTTGCATGTCTTTTATATATTTTTTGGGACTAACTTATTAACTCAGTGCCAAGTGCCAGATCCTATTTTTCCATGTTTTTGACCCCTTTCAAAGGAGATTTTGAAACGGAGTCCAAACGGAAGAAAATCCCCAAAAGTATTTTTTCTGGAACGGAAGAAGATCGGGAAGCTTGGGACCCAAGTCAGGGGAGCCTCAGGGGCCCCACAAGCCCCTACCCTGCGGCCAGGGGGGTAGGCCGCAGCCCACAGGCTTGTGGGCCCCCTAAGCGCCCCCTGACCTAGGGGTTGTGCTTATAAATTCCCTAAAAATCCCAAAAAAATCAGGAGATCATCGAAATCACTTTTCCGCCGCCGTAAGCTTCTGTCTCCGCAAGATCCCATCTGGGGCACGTTCTGGTGCCCTGCCGGAGGGGGGATTCGGACACGGAGGGCTTCTCCATCAACACCATGACCTCTCCGATGATGCGTGAGTAGTTCACCATAGACCTACGGGTCCATAGCTAGTAACTAGATGGCTTCTTCTCTCTCTTGGATCTTCAATACAAAGTTCTCCATGATCTTCATGGAGATCTATCCGATGTAATCTTCTTTTGCGGTGTGTTTGTCGAGATCCGATGAATCGTAGATTTATGATCAGATTATCTATGAATCTTATTTGAGTTTCTTCTGATCTCTCTTATGCATGATTTCATATCCTTGTAATTCTCTTCTGCTCCTGTGCTGCATCAACCTTTCCTATTCAAGGGAAAAACCGACGCAAACCAGAGAAGTAACAAGAAGAATTCCTAGCACCAAGGAAGGACTTTTGTTGCCGCAGCAGCAGTCATTGGGCATTGAGTCTTACTCAACTTCATACCTTCCAATACAGGAAAGAACCCTTTCTTGGACTGTTCCACTTTGAACTTCTTCAAGACTTTATCAAGGTATGTGCACTGTGAAAGTCCTATTAAGTGTCTCGATCTATCTTTATAAATCTTGATTCCTAATATGTAAACACCTTCTCATAGGTCCTTCATTGAAAAACTCTTATTCAAATAATCGTTTATGATTGCCAAAAATTATATATTGTTTCCAATCAGCAATATGTCGTCCACATATAATATTAGAAATGCTATAGAGCTCCCACTCACTTTCTTATAAATACAAGCTTCTCCATACACTTGTGTAAACCCAAACGCCTTGATCACCTCACCAAAACGTTGATTCCAACTCCGACATGCTTGCACCAGTCCATAAATGGATCGCTGGAGCTTGCACACTTTGTTAGCATTCTCTGGATTGACAAAACCTTCCGATTGCATCATATACAACTCTTCCTTAAGGAAACCATTAAGGAATGTTGTTTTGACATTCATCTCCTAAATTTCATAATCGAAAAATGCAGCTATTGCTAACATGATTCTAACAGACTTAAGCATCGTTACGAGTGAGAAAGTCTCATCGTAGTCAACTCCTTGAACTTGTGAAAAACCCTTTGCCACAAGTCGAGCTTTATAGACGGTGACATTGCCGTCCGCGTCCATCATCTTCTTAAAGATCCATTTATTCTGAATAGCCTTTCGCCCTTTAGGTAATACTTCCAAAGTCCACACTTTGTTTTCATACATGGATCCTATCTCAAATTTCATGGCATCTAACCATTTTTTGGAATCCGAGCCACCATCACTTCTCCATAGCTCGTAGGTTCATTCTTGTCCAACAACATGATTGATAAGACATGGTTACCGTACCACTCAGGAGCAGTACGTGCCCTTGTTGACCTACGAGGTTTGATAGCAAATTTATCCGAAGATTCATGATCATCATCATTAGCTTCCTCTTAAATTGATGTAGGCTCCAGAGAAACAACTTTCTATGCTGCGCTACTCTCCGGTTGAAGTAAAGGTTCAATAACCTCATCAAGTTCTATCTTCCTCCCACTCAATTCTTTCAAGAAAAACTCTTAATCAAGAAATGTTCCGTTTTTAGCGACAAACACTTTGCCTTCGGATCTGAGATAGAAGGTGTACCCAACTGTCTCTTTTGGGTGTCCTATGAAGATGCATTTCTCTACTTTGGATTCCAGCTTTTCTAGAGGAAGCTTTTTGACATAAGCATCACATTCCCAAACTTTAAGAATCGACAACTTTGGTTTCTTGCCAAACCATAGTTTGTATGGCATCGTCTCAACGGATTTTGATGGTGCTGTATTTAAAGTGAATGCATCTGTCTCTAATGCATAACCCCAAAATGATAACGACAAATTTGCAAGAGACATCATAGGATACACCATATCCAATAAAGTATGATTACAATGTTTGGACACACCATTACGCTCTTGTGTTCCAGGCGGTGTCGATTGTGAAACAATTCGATATTGTCTTAAGTGAGTGCCAAACTCATAACTCAGATATTCTCCTCCTCGATCAAATCGTAGGGACTTGATCTTCTTGTTATTATGATACTCTACTTCACTATGAAATTGTTTGAACTTTTCAAACGTTTCAGACTTGTGTTTCATTAAGTAAATATAACCATCACTATTGGAATCAGAGATTTTGCCATGTGCTGCTTCTTTGTCGTCTGCTGGCTGATGGCAAAGACACTCTTTGCCATTAGCTACCAAAAACCAGACGACAAAGAGCTGGCTCATGGCAAAGATACTATTTACCATCAGCCAGCTGACGGCAAAGAGCATTTAGGCTGACGGCAAAGAGCACGGGCGGCCCACCCCGCAGCCCCTCTCTCCTCCCTAACGGCCTCTCTCTTTGTCGTCTACTTTTCTCCTTTGTGCCGTTGGGGGGGGGGGCAGACGGCAAAGAGGTTGCGCCCTGACGGCCTTCGCCCCCCACACCCACGCGCCTCTCTCCCCTAACGGTCGTCGCGCCCCACCCACCCCCTCTCTCTCAAACCCGAAACTACCACTGTTGCCGCGCCCTCCTCCTACCTACGCCAGCGTCGCGCCCTCCTCCTCCTTGCGCCCCCTCCTCCACCATGCCCCCTCGTCCACCACCCCCTCCTCCCTGGTACCTCCTCCTTCATCGTCGCCATCGGAGCTCGCCCCTTCTCCACCACCGCCCCCTCCGCCACCACCGCACTCTCCTCCACCACAACGCCCTCGTCCGCCCCATGACCCCCTCCTTCACCATCGCACCACCCCTCCTCCACCGCACTGGCCCCTTCCTCCTCCCCAGTACCGCCTCCTTCCTGTGCCCCCTCCTCCTCTTGGCGCCGCCCCCTCCTCGCGGATCCCCTCCCCGCGGCTTGCCCCTCCTTCGGTCGCCCCGGCCGTCCCCAACTCCGGTAAGTGCCCCCACCCCTTTTTTTCTATTTTTTTCTCTTTTAAATTACATAGTTAATTTAGATAGTTAGTTTATTTACTGCTTTTCTGTTAAATTAGATAGTTACTTTATTTTTTTCTTTTGAATTAAATAGTTAGTTTTTTCTGTTTCTTTTTGTTAAATTAGATAGTTGGTTTATTAGGTAGAAAAAAGTAGATAGAAAAGAAAAAATAGATAGAAAATAAATAAACTTAGAAGAAAATAAGAGAAGAAAAAAACTAGAAGAAAAAATAAAAAGAAGAAGAAGAAGAAGAAGAAAGAGGAGAGGAGGAGAAAGAGAAAAGAAAGAAAGAAAGAAGAAGAAGAAGAAGAAGAAAAGGAAGAAGAAGAAAATGAAGAAGAGGAAAAAAAAGAAGAGGAAAGAAAGAAGAGGAAGAAGAAGAAAATGACACCCTGGCACCACGACACGATGCCCCGACACCCCGACACGACGCCCCGACACCCCAACACGACGCCCCGACAAGACATCATGACACCCCAGCACGAAACTCCGTGCATCTATTAATACGCCGCCCCTGACGACACTGAACCCCAACCCCTGACACCTCTTCGTCCTCTTGTTGCCGAAAAGGTGATCTTCAGACTCCAGAGGCCGCCGATCGTGGACCTCACTAGGAGAATGCTCGGAGAGGAGAGGGGAGGCAGAGAAGAGAGGTCTTCGGAACCGGAAGAGTTGGCGTGCTGACCCTTCGACCGTGCATCGCCATACCTAAGGGCGCCGGGACGAGCGAGTTAGGGGGTTCCTCGATGTTGATGGAATCCTAAATGACATATATATAGGTCATATATTTGTGTTAGGTCATATATTTTTCGATTTTATTGGTGAACACAAAATATTTGTGTTGATCGGGTGCATTTACATGTGCAGTTGTCCCGTCGTTGTGAGGTCTGCTGTGCGAAGACCTTCCCGTGCGTTCTATGAGCTCCGCCCATGCATTCGTGGGTGAGTACAAATGTCGTCTCCTCCACGCCCATTCATTTGCTCTGTGTCGGTGTTCGGATGAAACTTGCTAGATATAGGTAAATTAATTTACCAGTATGCGTGGCCAATATGCGTCTCCCGTTCGAAAGGGTTACAGTGATAAATATGCATGCATTTGCATATAATTATAACCGTGATTCTTCCGAATTGTCCAACGTTATCCATGGACAGCCCGAGTATGTGTAGATTGGGTTCATTTTCCCATATGCTTTGTTCTGGATCCGATGCATAATTTCGTCAGTGCCTCCCTGTTGTTCTCCGGATACACATCCTCTTTGTTTATTGCAGAGACGTGTATCAGGAGAACAGTGGGGAGGTGCTGCCGAAATTTTGCATTGGATCCGGAGCAGAGCATGGGAAAACGAACCCAATCTACACATACTCGGGTGGGATTAGGACCTATCTTTACCTATTAGCGTGTAGGTTGCATGGACGTAATAAAACCGGCAAACTTGATTAAGTGATGAATATATATGCTAAATTATATATAAATATATTTCTTGTGTGTTTAGTAACTAGGAAAGATGAGTGATCGTGCCTGGATGTACACCGGTCACCCTAGTCAGAAAGAGATGACGAAAGAATGGTTTCTAAAAACCAAGGAGTTTGTGAAAGCCGCATTTGCAAATGGCTAGGAAACAAACTGGTGCCCTTGTCCTGAATGTGACAACTATAAAAAGAGGACAGAGGCTGTAATGATTAAACACCTGCAGAGGAGGAGTTTTAAGCCTAATTATACGGTTTGGACATTTCATGGTGAGTCTATACAACACACCATAGCTGAGGTGGTTCGTCGTTGCACCGACGAGAATGGTACCGGGATCGAAAACATGGTGCAAGACTTTGATGATGCTCGGGATTCGGAAGATGAGATGGAGGAATCTACAAAGGCCTTCCATGAAATGTTGGAGTCTTCAAAACGTCCTCTCCACGAGCACACTGAGCTTTCTTAGTTGGATGCCATTGCACAAGTAATGGCTCTGAAGGCTCAGTTCAACTTGGGAAGAGAATGCTACGACGTGATGATGACACTATTTGGATGTTTTTTACCCAAAGGCCATGTCATGCTTGCAAACCTGTATCAGTCGGACAAAATACTTCATGTACTTAAGATGCCCTATGAGAAGATAGATGCATGTGAGAAAGGATGTGTCTTATTTAGGAAGGAGTATGCACACTTGGACTATTGTCCCAATTGCGAGTTTTGCACGTATCTTGTGGTAGACAGGTCAGCATGTGTTGTACTAATTTCTTTTAATCTTTATCATGGCAGGTCAGCAGGTGTTGAAAGATGGTGGGCACGGGTCCACATCGCTCGACGGGTTCTTCTTCGGCGGCCTGCACGAGGGGTGGTACTTCCATTCCACCCCTATCTCTCCGTAGAGCCTTGGCATACAGTCTGACGACACCACCCGCGGGTGCTTCTTCGTCGGCGGCATTGCCCACTGGAGAGGTGCTGGTCGGGTAGGGAAGAAGGGGAAGTGTACATGGAGAGGTGGTGGCCGCGGAAGAGGTAGGCGGACTGTTGCGCCGTCCTCGCCACCACCACCAGCTCATTCACCCGAGCACAAGACTACTATGGTGGACCCGTTTGCGGAGGAGGCTACGGGGACTCCGGTCCAGGAGCCTCAGGTGGACGGGCATTCTGCCCATGAGCCTCCGGTCCAGGATCAGCCTCGGGTCGAGGTTCCTTCGTCCCACGAGACTCCGGTTCCCGAGGCTACGTCCCAGGAGACTCCTGCCACACACGCTTTGGCCGGATGGGGTGCCTGGCCGGATCGGACCGAGGTGCCGGATTGGACTGAGGGTCCGGGTGGCTGTTCTGTTGATGGCGGGGATGAGTCTACGGATAGTGAGGGCGACGTGCAGGTGGACGGGGCCACCATGTACAAGCGTGGTAGTACACGTCTCCCGGTCGCGCCGGCTACCCGCGAGCAGAGGCCGGTGATTAAGCCTGAAGGGGATAGGTAAGTACATTTACTCTTTTTTTAGTTTCCGCCTTCAAGTTTCTTCAAATATCTAATGCGTTGACCTTATCATACTGCAGGGGATGGAAACACCCTAGTGGAGTCCGCAAGCCGAACAGTGTCCTTGATGTGCTTTGCCGGACAAATTTCCCGGGGTTTGTCACGTTGCCTCGTGAGGGTCAGGTTCCTACACTAGGATTTACTTGGGAGCACTACCGGGTTGTGCAGGCCCTGCCCGAGGAGATGATAGTGTTGGAAATATGCCCTAGAGGCAATAATAAAATGGTTATTATCATATTTCCTTGTTCATGATAATCGTCTATTGTTGATGCTATAATTGTATTAACACGAAAGAGTAATACATGTTTGAATAAATAGATCACAATGTGTCCCTAGAAAGCCTCTAGTTGGCTATCTCGTTGATCAATAGATGATCATGGTTTCCTGATCATGGACATTGGATGTCATTGATAACGGGATCACATCATTAGGAGAATGATGTGACGGACAAGACCCAATCCTAAGCATAGCACTAGATCGTGTTGATCGTATGCTAAAGCTTTTCTAATGTCAAGTGTATTTTCCTTCATCCGTGAGATTGTGCAACTCCCTGATACCGTAGGAGTGCTTTGGGTGTATCAAACGTCACAACGTAACTGGGTGACTATAAAGGTGCACTACGGGTATCTCCGAAGGTGTCTGTTGGGTTGGCACGAATCGAGATTGGGATTTGTCACTCCGTGTGACGGAGAGGTATCTCTGGGCCCACTCGGTGGTAGAACATCATCATAATGATCTCAATGTGTCTAAGGAGTTAGTCACGGGATGATGTGCTACGGAACGATTAAAGAGACTTATCGGTAACAAGATTGAACAAGGTATAGGGATACCGACGATCGAATCTCGGGCAAGTTCTATACCGACAGACAAAGGGAATTGTATACGGGATTGATTGAATACTTGACATCGTGGTTCATCCGATGAGATCATCATGGAACATGTGGGAGCCACCATGGGTATCGAGACCTCGCTGATGGTTATTGGCCGGAGAGGTGTCTCGGTCATTTCTGCATGCCTCCCGAACCCGTAGGGTCTACATACTTAAGGTTCGATGACGCTAGGGTTATAGGGAATTGTTATACGAGGTTACTGAAGGTTGTTCGGAGTCCCGGATGAGATCCCGGATGTCACGAGGAGCTACGGAATGCTCCGAAGGTAAAGATTGATATATAGGATGGATGGGTTTGGACGCCGGAAATGTTTCGGGCACCACCGGCAACGTGCCGGGACCACCGGAAGGGTTCCGGAGGCCCACCGGGAGGGGCCACCAGCCTCGGGAGGCTACATGGGACAAGTGTGAGAGGGAACCAGCCCCTGGGTGGGCTGGTACGCCCCCCACCCAGCCCAGGGCACGTAAGACAGGGAAAAGGGGGGAACCCTAGCGCAGGTGGGCCTAAGGCACCACCCCTTCCTCCCCTCCTAGCCGCCACCTCCTCCCCCCATCTAGGGCCGCCGCACCCCTTGGGGGTGGGAACCCGAAGGGGTGCGCCGCCCTCCCCTTCCCCATATATATAGTGGGGGTTT
Organism: Hordeum vulgare subsp. vulgare; assembly: GCF_904849725.1. Taxonomy (NCBI): domain Eukaryota; kingdom Viridiplantae; phylum Streptophyta; class Magnoliopsida; order Poales; family Poaceae; genus Hordeum; species Hordeum vulgare. The sequence continues at coordinate 544,951,836 of NC_058524.1, read as the reverse complement.
TGGCCATTGGAGACAGGACAATTTCTCTCTTTCTCGGCGCAACCCTGCTTCTCTTCTTCCTCGTCTCCCACGGCGCTTGGCGAAGCCTTGCCGGGAGACCTCGTCGCTCCAGCGTCACCACGCCGTCGTGCTGCCGGAGCTCTTCCCCAACCTATCCCTCCTCCTTGCTGGATCAAGATGCGGGAGATGTCACCGGGCTGCACGTGTGTTGAACGCGGAGGTGCCGTGGTTCGGCACTAGATCGGAATCACACCGCGATCTGAATTGCAGCGAGTACGACTCCATCAACCGTGTTCTAGTAACACTTCTGCTTAGCGATCTTCAAAGGTATGAAGATTCTATCACCCCTCTCTCGTTTCTGGTCTCTCCATAGGAAGATCTGAATATGGCGTAGGAAAAGTTTGAATTTTTGCTACGTTACCCAACAGTGGCATCCGAGCTAGGTTTTCTATGCGTAGATTCTTTGCACGAGTAGACACAGAAAAGGTTGTGGGAGCTGATTTTTCAATTGCTTGACGCTACTAGTCTTATTCTTTTCTGGCGGTATTGTGGGATGAAGCGGCCCAGACCGACCTTACACATACTCTTACGTGAGACAGGTTCCACCGGCTAACATGCACATGGTGCATAAGGTGGCTAGCTGGTGTCTGTCTCTCCCACTCTAGTTGGATTGGATTTGTTGAAAAGGGTCCTTATGAAGGGTAAATAGCTTTGGCATATCATCATTGTGGCTATCACGTAGGTAAGAAGGCGTTCTTGCTAGAAACCCAAATAAGCCACGTAAAACTTGCAACAACAATTACAGAACGTCTAACTTGTTTTTGCAGGGTTTGACATGTGATGTGATATGGCAAAAGGATGTGATGTTACATGTGTGATGTATGAGATGATCATGTTCTTGTAATAGGATTCACGACTTGCATGTCGATGAGTATGACAACCGGCAGGAGCCATAGGAGTTGTCTTCATTTATTGTATGAGATGCAACGCCATGTGTTTACTACTTTTACTTCATTGCTAACGGTTAGCTGTAGTAGTAGTAGTAGTTGGCGTGATAACTTCACGGAGACACGATGCTGGAGATCATGATGATGGAGATACGATGATGATCATGTGATGCCCGATGATGGAGATCGAAGGAGCAAAGATGATAATGGCCATATCATGTCACTATATGATTGCATGTGATGTTTATCATGTTTTTCATCTTATTGCTTAGAACGACGGTAGCATAATAAGATGATCCCTCATAAAATTTCGAGAACGTATTCCCTTAAGTATGCACCGTTGCGAACGATCGTTGTCTCGAAGCACCACGTGATGATCGGGTGTGATATATTCTAACGTTCGCATACAACGGGTGTAAGCCAGATTTACACACGCAAAACACTTAGGTTGACTCGACGAGCTTAGCATGTACAGACATGGCCTCGAATACAAGAGACCGAAAGGTCGAACATGGGTCGTATGGTTGAACACGATCAACATGAAGTTGCTCACCATCGACGACTAGTCAGTCTCACATGATGATCGGACACGGGTTAGTCGAAATGGATCATGTATCACTTAGATGACTAGAGGGATGTCGATTTAAGTGTGAGTTCATACTCAATTTTATTAGATGAACTTAATTATCATGCACTTAGTCTAAAAGTTGCCTTTACAAATATTTTAGATCCAATGGCCAACGCACATGTCAACCTCAATTTCAACGCGTTCCTAGAGAAAAACAAGCTGAAAGATGATGGTAGCAACTATGCGGACTGGGTCCGCAACTTGAAGCTCATCCTCATTGCATCCAAGAAGGCTTATGTCCTTGATGCACCGCTAGGTGACCCTCCATTTCCCACGGCAGCCCAAGATGTTCAGAACGTCTGGCAGACGCAGAGTGATGACTACTCTCTGGTTAGGTGTGGCATGCTCTACAGTTTAGAAACAGGGCTCCAAAGGTGTTTTGAGCAACACGGAGCATATGAGATGTTCCCGGAGCTGAAGCTAGTTTTTCAAGCTCATGCCCGGGTCGAGAGATATGAAGTCTCCGACAAGTTCTTTAGCTGTAACATGAAGGAGAACAGTTCTGTTAGTGAGCATATACTCAGAATGTCTGGGTTGCACGGTCGTCTGACTCAGCTTGGAGTCGAACTTCCGGATGACGCTGTAATTGATAGAATCCTCCAGTCTCTCCCACCAAGCTACAAAGGTTTTGTGCTGAACTACAACATGCAAGGGATGGAGAAGACCATTCCCGAGTTGTACTCGATGCTGAAATCTGCAGAAGTAGAAATCAAGAAAGAGCATCAAGTGTTGATGGTCAATAAGACCACCAGTTTCCAGAAGGGCAAGGGTGAGAAGAACTTCAAGAAAGACGGCAAAGCCGGTGCCGCGCCCAGTAAGCCAGATGCCGGGACGAAGAAAAAGAATGGACCCAAGCCTGAGACTGATTGCTTCTGTTGCAAGGGAAAAGGTCACTGGAAGCGGAACTGCCCCAAGTACTTAGCGGATAAGAAGGCCGGCAACGTCAAAGGTATATGTCATATACATGTTATTGATGTGTACCTTACCAACACTCATAGTAGCTCCTGGGTATTTGATACCGGTGTTGTTGCTCACATTTGCAACTCAAAGCAGGAACTGCGGAATAAACGGAGGCTGGCCAAGGACGAGGTGACGATGTGCGTCGGGAATGGCTCCAAGGTCGATGTGATCGCCATCGGCACGCTGCCTCTACATCTACCTTCGGGATTAGTTTTAAACCTTAATAATTGTTATTTAGTACCAGCTTTGAGCATGAACATTGTATCAGGGTCTTTCTTAATGTGAGACGGCTACTCATTTAAGTCAGAGAATAATGGTTGTTCTATTTATATGAGTGATATATTTTATGGTCATGCTTCGCTGGTGAATGTTTTATTCTTGATGAATCTAGATCGTGATGTTACACATATTCGTAGTGTGAATACCGAAAGATGTAAGGTTGATAATGATAGTCCCACATACTTGTGGCACTGCCACCTTGGTCATATCGGTGTCAAGCGCATGAAGAAACTCCATACTGATGGAATGTTAGAGTCTCTTGACTTTGAATCATTTGACACATGCGAACCGTGCCTCATGGGCAAGATGACTAAGACTCCATTCTCATGAATAATGGAGAGAGCAACCGACTTATTGGAAATAATACATACTGATGTGTGTGGTCCAATGAACGTTGAGGATCGCGGTGGCTATCGTTATGTTCTCACTCTCACCTATGACTTGAGTAGGTATGGATATATCTTCTTGATGAAGTACAAGTCTGAAACATTTGAAAAGTTCAAGAAATTTGAGAGTGAGGTTGAGAATCAACGTGACAAGAAAATAAAGTGTCTACGATCTGATCGTGGAGGAGAATATTTGAGTCACGAGTTTGGCACACACCTAAGGAAATGTGGAATTGTTTCACAACTGACGCCGCCTGGCAGACCGCAATGTAATGGAGTGTTTGAACGTCGTAATCGCACTTTATTAGATATGGTACGATCTATGTTGTCTCTTACCAACTTACCGCTATCATTTTGGGCATACGCATTGGAAACTACATCATTCACTTTAAATAGGCACCGTCTAAATCCGTTGAGACGACACCGTATGAATTATGGTTTGGCAAGAAACCTAAGCTGTCGTTTCTAAAAGTTTGGGGCTGCTATGCTTATGTGAAGAAACTTCAACCAGAAAAGCTCGAACCCAATGCAGAGAAATGCGCATTCATAGGTACCCTAAGGAAACTATTGGGTATACCTTCTATCTTAGATCCGAAGGTAAAATCTTTGTTGCCAAGAACGGATCCTTTCTAGAGAAAGAGTTTCTCTCGAAAGAAGTAAGTGGGAGGAAAGTAGAACTTGATGAGGTAGTTGTACCCCCTCTCGAATCAGAGAGTAGTGGAGCGCGGGAAATTGTTCCTGTGGCGCCTACGCCAACTGAAGAGGAAATTAATGATGATGATCATGAAGCTTAGGATCAAGTTGCTACTGAACCACGAAGGTCCACAAGGGTGCGTTCTGCACCAGAGTGGTACGGCAACCCTATGATGGAAATCATGTTGTTAGACAATGGTGAACCTTCGAACTATGAAGAAGCAATGGCGGGCCCGGTTTCCAACAAATGGCTTGAGGCCATGAAATCCGAGATAGGATCCATGTATGAGAACAAAGTATGGACTTTGATGGACTTGCCCGATGATCGGCGAGCCATAGAAAATAAATGGATCTTCAAGAAGAAGACTGACGCAAACGGTAATGTGACCGTTTATAAAGCTCGAATTGTCGCAAAGGGTTTTCGACAAATTCAAGGAGTTGACTACGATGACACTTTCTCTCCCGTAGCGAAGCTGAAGTCAGTCCGAATTATGTTAGCAATTGCCGCTTTCCATGATTATGAAATTTGGCAAATGGACGTCAAAACAGCGTTCCTTAACGGGTATCTTAAGGAAGAGTTGTATATGATGCAACCAGAAGGTTTTGTTGATCCTAAGAGTGCTGACAAGGTATGCGAGCTCCAACGCTCCATCTATGGGCTGGTGCAAGCATCTCGGAGTTGGAACATTAGCATTAATGAGGTGATTATAGCGTTTGGGTTCATACAGGTTTATGGAGAAGCCTGTTTGTACAAGAAAGTGAGTGGGAGCTCTGTAGATTTTCTCATACTATATGTGGATGACATATTATTGATGGGGAATAACATAGAGTTATTGGAGAGCATAAAGGCCTACTTGAATAAGAGTTTTTCAATGAAGGGCCTCGGAGAAGCTGCATACATATTAGGCATCAAGATCTATAGAGATAGATCGAGACGCCTCATAGGTCTTTCACAAAGTACATACCTTGACAAGATATTGAAGAAGTTCAATATGGAAAACTCGAAGAAGGGGTTCCTGCCAGTTTTGCAAGGTAAGAGATTGAGTAAGACTCAGTCACCGACCACGGCAGCAGATAGAGAGAAGATGAGTACTGTCCCCTACGCTTTAGCCGTGGGCTCTCTAATGTATGCCATGCTGTGTACCAGACCTGATATAAACCTTGCCATAAGTTTGGTAGGGAGGTAGCAAAGTGATCCCGGTATGGAACACTGGACAACGGTCAAGAATATCCTTAAGTACCTGAAAAGGACTAAGTAGATGTTTCTAGTTTATGGAGGTGACGAAGAGCTTGTCGTAAAGGGTTACGCTGATGCTAGCTTCGACACAGATCCGGATGACTCTAAGTCATAGACCGGATACGTGTATGTTCTGAATGGTGGGGCAGTGAGCTGGTACAGCAGCAAGCAAGACGTCGTGGCAGCATCTACATGTGAAGCGGAGTACATAGCTGCTTCTGAAGCGGCTCATGAAGGTATCTGGATGAAGGAGTTCATCACCGACCTTGGAGTGGTTCCAAGCGCGTCAGGTCCGATGACACTCTTCTGTGATAACACAGGAGCCATTGCCATAGCCAAGGAGCCCAAGTTTCACCAGAAGACCAAGCAGGTCCAACGCCGCTACAACTCCATCCAGGACCAGGTCCAGAGAGGAGTCATAGATATTTGTAAAGTACACACGGATCTGAATATTGCAGACCCGTTGACTAAACCTCTTCCATGAGCAAAATATTATCAACACCACAATGCTATGGGTGTTCGATTCATCACAATGTAACTAGATTATTGACTCTAGTGCAAGTGGGAGACTATTGGAAATATGCCCTAGAGGCAATAATAAAATGGTTATTATCGTATTTCCTTGTTCATGATAATTGTCTATTGTTCATGCTATAATTGTATTAACAGGAAACAGTAATACATGTGTGAATAAATAGATCACAATGTGTCCCTAGCAAGCCTCTAGTTGGCTAGCTCGTTGATCAATACATGATCATGGTTTCCTGATCATGGACATTGGATGTCATTGATAACATGATCGCATCATTAGGAGAACGATGTGATGGACAAGACCCAATCCTAAGCATAGCACTAGATCGTGTTGTTCGTATGCTAAAGCTTTTCTAATGTCAAGTGTCTTTTCCTTCGACCGTGAGATTTTGCAACTCCCAGATATCATAGGAGTGCTTTGGGTGTATCAAACGTCACAACGTCACTGGCTGACTATAAAGGTGCACTACGGGTATCTCCGAAGGTGTCTGTTGGGTTGGCACGAATCGAGATCGAGATTTGTCACTCCGTGTGATGGAGAGGTATCTCTGGGCCCACTCGGTAGAACATCATCATAATGTGCTCAATGTAACTAAGGAGTTAGTCACGGGATGATGTGCTACGGAACGAGTAAAGAGACTTACCGGTAACGAGATTGAACAAGGTATAGGGATACCAACGATCGAATCTCGGGCAAGTTCTATACCGACAGACAAAGGGAATTGTATACGGGATTGATTGAATCCTTGACATCGTGGTTCATCCGATGAGATCATTGTGGAACATGTGGGAGCCACCATGTGTATCCAGACCCCGCTGATGATTATTGACCGGAGAGGTGTCTCGATCATGTCTGCATGCCTCCCGAACCCGTAGGGTCTACACACTTAATGTTCAATGACGCTAGGGTTATAGGGAATTGTTATACGAGGTTACCGAAGGTTGTTCGGAGTCCCGGATGAGATCATGGACATCACGAGGAGCTCCGGAATGGTCCGGAGGTAAAGATTGATATATAGGATGGATGGGTTTGGACGCCGGAAATGTTTCGGGCACCACCGGCAACGTGTCGGGACCCCCGAAAGGGTTCCAGAGGCCCACCGGGAGGGGCCACCAGCCCCGGGAGGCTACATGGGCCAAGTGTGAGAGGGAACCAGACCCTGGGTGGGCTGGTGCGCCCCCCACACCCAGCCCAAGGCGCCTAAGAGAGGGAAAAGGGGGGAACCCTAGCGTAGGTGGGCCTAAGGCCCACCAAGGGGTGCGCCACCCCCTCCTCCCCTCCTGGCCGCCACCTCCTCCCCCCATCTAGGGCTGCCGCACCCCTTGGGGGTGGGAACCCTAAGGGGTGCGCCACCCTCCCCTTCCCCTATATATAGTGGGGGTTTTGGCGATTGGAGACACGACAATTTCTCTCTTTCTCGGCGCAGCCCTGCTTCTCTTCTTCCTTGTCTCCCACGGCGCTTGGCGAAGCCCTCCAAGGAGACCTCGTCGCTGCATCGTCACCACACCGTCGTGCTGCCAGATCTCTTCCCCAACCTCTCCCTCCTCCTTGCTGGATCAAGGTGCAGGAGACGTCACCGGGCTGCACGTGTGTTGAACGCGGAGGTGGAGTGGTTCGGCACTAGTTCGGAATCACACCGCGATCCGAATCGCAGCGAGTACGACTCCATCAACCGCGTTCTAGTAACGCTTCCGCTTTGCGATCTTCAAAGATATGAAGATGCTCTCACCCCTCTCTCATTGCTGGTCTCTCCATAGGAAGATCTGAATATGGCGTAGGAAAATTTTGAATTTTTGCTACGTTACCCAACATATAGATGGTGTCTTGTGCTAGACAAGGGCTGAGATGGTGATCAACAGCTTTTGGGTAAATCATCCTTTTACACAATCGAAAATTAACAATATAGCTAATTATTGTACTAATCGGTGTTGTCTTGTTTGATTGCAGACCTTCTATAGGTGTGAGGAGGGATATGAGGAGGAGGAGGCCAAGGTTATCGAGGCCGAGTGTAGGCGGTTATTACAGAACTTACGCCACGAGGCTCGGCTGAGGCCATTCAAGACTACTATGCCACGCATGGTATTTAGAAGTAGAAGAAGGATTGCCGCGGAAAGTATGTGAAGAAGGAGCAGTACATGAAGGTAATTACCTATTCTAAAGGCCTTGTACGTAGTTTTCTTGATTTGATTCATAGGCGTAGCGCTGAAAATTCTTTCTAATGACTTATAGGTGCCCCCAAGATGGTGTGTGGATAAGATGGATTGTTGGAAGGCATTGGTGGATGAGTGGTGCAGAGGCAACTGGCGAGCCGTCCATGACAATGTGAAGGATCGGCGTAGCCAAATGGTTGGTGTGCCACACTATCAAGGAAGCGCCAACTTACTTCAGTTCGGACGAAACTGGGTATGTGGTTTGCTTCATGATTCATGCAATTCATTCTTCATGCTAGCTTGAGCCCCTTACAAATACTTTGTTCCTCTCTTTTAGGCGCATCACAATAAGACGGAGATGCCAGAGTTGTACGACCTTTATGGAATGGCCCATACCGCCTCGTACAAGAAGGCAAAGGCATTCCCTGAGCCTGACCTGGATGATCCAAATAACTTCACCAAAATCTCATCCCACCACAAGCTCGTGAAATACAGGGACACAGGGAAGGCTTGGAAAGGGGAGGACTTTCACCCGAGCCAGGAACCTTTGGATCCAGAGTTGGTGATGATATCTGGTGGCGGGAGGCCCCATGGCTCGATAGCCATTGGAGATGGCATAATACGTTGTCCACTCACTCTCCCGGAGATCAAGACGTGCCAGTCGAGCTCCTGTCCTGAGATAACGCCTCGTCCACGGCCAGTCGATCTTGCCATCGAGGTTAGTTGTACGGACTCAAAAAACTTTCATCCATTTCATTTTGTGTGTTACCATTGATCATTACTGTGGTAACAAGGAATGGTGTTGCAGGTTGCTCTTAAGAAAGAGAGAGCGTCAAACGAGGCTGCTCTTGAGAAAGAGAGAGCGGCAAGCCAGGCTGCTCTTCAGGCTGCTCTTGAGGAGAGGGACCGGACCACGGCTTGGTTGATTGAGAAGGAGAGGGCCCAGAATGAGGCGTCTCACCTGTCCATGTACGATCTTATTTTGGTAAGTTTCTTTTTCAGATTAACCAAATCATGTGTGTAATGTTTGTTTCATTACTAACTAATACGACTAACTCTTCAAAACTGAATGTGCAGTCTATGTACGAGAAGACCGGTTAATCCCCTCCGTCGATGCCCGTCTTCTCAATGATTGGCACGGTGAGTTTCATTTCAATGGTCATTATAAACTAGTATTAACAATTGAGTGTCATCACGCTAACTGAGACATTGCAAAATATCTTTTCTGCAGAATAACTCCCGAGCGGCATTGCACGACCCTTCTCCAGGGTAACCGTCTCCAAACGAAGCCGACGCGAGCAACCCTCGTGTTTCTCCTCCTTGATGACCATTGTGGTAAGTTTTCTCCAAAATGACATAATAAGCTCTTACTTGATTTCTACTAGGAAAAATGGTTAGTGAAACCACTAGTTTCATAACTTAGCTAATTTAGCTCCAAAATGGTTAGTGAAACCACTAGTTTCATAACTTAGCTAATTTAGCTCCAAAATGACATAATAAGCTCAATTCAAATAGTAAAAATGAAAAGAACGAATAAGAAGAAGAAGAGACGAAGAAGGAGAAGAAGGAGGAGAAGCAGGAGGAGAAGGACAAGGAGCCCTCCTTCTTCTCCTTCTTCTTCTTCTCTCCTCCTTCTTCTCCTTCTTCTTCTCCTTATTCTTTTCTTCTTCTTTTTCTTCTTCTCTCCATCTTCTTCTCCTTCTTCTCTTCTTTCTTATTATCTTTCTTCTTCAATTTAGCTTATTTTCCCCCCAACAAAGACATACTTAGCTAATTATCCTCCAAAATGACATAATTAGCCTAGTTAGGTAAAAACATCATAAGAACCTTGGTTAGCTCATTAAAATGACTAATTAAGCTCCTAAAAGACATAATGAGCTCAAAATGGCATAAAAATCTTGGTTAGCTCATTAATATTATATACTTAGCTTGTTTTCCTCTAAAATGACATAATTAGCCCATTTAGCTCCAAAAATACATACTTAGCTAATTTAGATCCAAGAAGAGGAGAAGAGGAGAAATGAAAAGAAGGAAGAAGAAGAAGAGAAAAAGAAGAGAAGGAGAAGGAGAACAAGAAGGAGGAGGAGAAGAAGAAGAGAAGAAGGAGAAGGAGGAGAAGAAGGAGCTCCTTCTTCTTCTCTCCTCCTTATTCTCCTTCTTCTTCTCCTTCTTATTCTCTTCTTCTTTTCTTCTTCTTCTCCTCCTCCTTCTCCTTCTTCTTTTTCTTCTCCTTCTTCTCTTCTTGCTTCTTCTCTTTCTTCTTCAATTTAGCTTATTTTCCCCAACAAAGACATACTTAGCTAATTATCCTCCAAAATGACATAATTAGCTTAGTTAGGTAAAAACATCATAAGAACCTTGGTTAGATCATTAAAATGACTAATTAAGCTCCTAAAAGACATTATAAGCTCAAAATGGCATAAGAACCTTGGTTAGCTCTTTAATATTATATACTTAGCTTGTTTTCCTCTATACTGACATAATTAGCCCATTTAGCTCCAAAAAGATATAGTTAGCTAATTTAGCTCCAAGAAGAGGAGAAATGAAAAGGAAGAAAAAGAAGAAGAAGAGAAAAAGAAGAGAAGGAGAAGGAGGAGGAGAAGAAGAAGAGAAGAAGGAGAAGGAGGAGAAGAAGGAGATGGAGCCCTCCTTCTCCTCCTTCTTCTTCTCTTCTTCTTTTCTTCTCCTCCTCCTTCTCCTTCTCCTTCTCCCCCTCCTCCTCCTCCTCCTTCTTGTTTTTCTTCTCCTTCTTCTCTTCTTGCTTCTTCTCTTTCTTATTCAATTTAGCTTATTTGTCATATATACGTTGTTGTTCTTCTTCTTCTGACTTCCTTATTCCCATTTTGCAGATTGGATGTACTACATGCATGGAAGCTGGCATTGGAGTGCTTTAGTTCTAGTTTTCATTTGAGTTGATGAACAATGTGGAACTATATGTATATGTATATATGGATGAACAATATATGTGGAACTATATGTATATGTATATATGGATGAAACTTTGTATATGTTGGTTCTTTCGATATATGGGATGTACATTGATGAACAAATGGCATTGATGAACTTTATATGTATATCATATATGTGTTGTGACCTATATATCATATATGTGCTATGAATTATATATATGTGTGTGATGTGAAATAGAAAAAATAAACAAATATGTGACAATATGGGCTCTTTGCCATCAGGCAGCTCACGGCAAAGGTGCCACGTGGCACCCAGCTGTGCAACCTGGGCAGCAGCAACTGGCCATATGGGATCTTTGCCGTCCCCTGCCTCGGGAGGCTGACGACAAAGAGAGGGAGGGAGGCAGATGGAAAAGATAGGGAGGGAGGCAGACAACAAAGAGAGGGAGGAAGGCATATGGCAAAGCCTCCATTAGCCCTAACAGAGGAGTTGCCTGTCGGCTGCCGTCTAAGCATGTTTGTCGTCTGCTCGGTGCAAGAGGCTGACGGCAAAGACCTTTGTCGTCCACTTAAGGCAGACTGACGACAAAAAAGGTGATATGCCGTTGAAAGTAGTCGTAGGAAAATTGCCAACAGGAGGCTGACGGCAAATACCTTTGCCTTTGGTGGATCACCTATTTGCCGTCCGTTATGGCAGACGGCAAAGAGTCTGATTCCTGTAGCGCATATCTACTTAAGTCATCGGTGAAGGTGGAAAATAATGATGTCCACCATGTGCCTCAATGTTCATCGGACCGCAGACATCAGTATGTATGATTTCCAATAAGCCACTTGCTCGCTCCATTGTTCCAGAGAACAGAGTTTTGGTCATCTTGCCCATGAGTCATAGTTCACTTGTGTCAAGTGACTCCAAAAGTCCATCATCATGGAATTTCTTCATGCATTTTACACCAATATGACCTAAGCGGTAGTGCCACAAGAAAGTTGTACTATCGTTATCAACCCTACATCTTTTGGCATCAATGCTATGAACATGTGTGTCATTACTATCGAGATTCAATAAGAATAAACCCCTCACATTGGATGCATGACCATAAAATATATTACTCGTATAAATAGAATAACCATTATTCTCTGATTGAAATGAGTAACCGTCTGGCAATAAATAGGAACCAGATATAATGTTCATGCTTAATGCAGGCACTAAATAACAATTATTTAGGTTCATCACTAATCCCGATGGTAATTGAAGTGAGAGTGTGCTGACGGCGACCGCATCAACCTTGGAACCATTTCCCACATGCATCGTCACTTCGTCCTTCGCCAACCTCCGTTTATTGTGTAGTTCCTCCTTTGAGTTGCAAATGTGAGCAACCAAACTGGTATCAAATACCCAGGCACTACAACGAGAGTTGGTGAGTTACACATCAATAAGATGTATATCATATATACCTTGTTTGGCGTTGGCCACCTTCTTATCGGTTAGATACTTGGGGCAGTTCCGCTTGAAGTGACCAGTCCCCTTGCAATGATAGCACTCAGTTTCGGGCTTGGGTCCAGCCTCGGGTTTCTTCATGAGAGGGGAAATAGCTTTGCCACTCTTTTTGAAGTTACCTTCTTGCCTTTGCCATTTTTCTTGAAACTGGTGGTTTTATTGACCATCAACACTTGATATTCCTTCTGAATTTCTGACTCAGCGACTTTCAGCATTGCAAACAGCTCGGCGACTGATTTATTCATCCCTTGCATGTTGTAGTTCATCACAAAGCTTTTGTACCTAGGTGGTAGTGATTGAAGAACCCTATTAGTGATCGCCTCTGGTGGGAGAACGATTGCCAACTCAGCCAGACGGTTGGAATACCTAGACATTCTGAGTACTTGCTCACTGATAGACCTGTTCTCCTCCATCTTCCATGCATGGAACTTATCGGAGGTCTCATACCTCTCATTCTGGGCATTCTTCTCAAAGATAAACTTCAATTCCTGGAACATCTCATATGCTCCATGACATTCAAAATGTCTTTGAAGTCCCGGTTCTAAGCCATACAAAATTGCACACTTAACTACTGAGTAGTCATCCAGACGCGACTACCAGACATTCATAACGTCTTTAGCCGCCGGGAAGGGGGCACATCACCCAACAATCCATCAAGTAGATAACTCTTCGGGGAAACCGTGAGGACAAGCCTCAGATTACGGGCCCATTCTACAAAGTTGCTCCCATCATCTTTCAGCTTGGCTTTCTCTAGGAATGCATTAAAATTCAGGGGTGCTACTGCGCGATGCATTGATCTACAACATAAATTTGCAAAGATTACTTAGACTATTGTTCAAGATAATGAGTTTAGTTAATCATATTAATAGAAAAACTCCCACACAAATTGACACCCTATAGTCATTCGAGTGATACATGATCCAAATCCACCAACCCAAGTGTGATCATCACGTGAGATGAGCTGGTTTCAATGGTGAACATCTTCATGTTGATCATATCTACTATATGACTCATGTTCGACCTTTCGGTCTCTTGTGTTCCAAGGCCATGTATGTACATGTTAGGCTCATCAATTTTAACCCGAGTGTTCCGCAAGTGCAAAACTGTCTTGCACCCATTGTATGTGAACGTTGAGTCTATCACACCCGTTCATCACGTGGTGTCTCAAAACGACGAACGTTTGCAACGGTGCACACTCAGGGAGAACATAATTTTATCTTGAAATTTTAGTGAGGGATCACCTTATAATGCTACCGTCGTCCTAAGCAAAACAAGGTGCATAAAAAGTATTAACAACACATGCAAATCATAAGTGACATGATATGGTCATGATCTTGTGCTTTTGATCTCCATCTCCAAAGCACCGGTCTCCATCGTCACCAGCACAACACCATGATCTCCATCATTGTGTTGCCATCGAGGTTGTCGCGCCAACCATGCTTGTACTACTATTGCTACCGTTTAGCGATAAAGTAAAGCATTACATGGTGCTTAATGAGTGACAGGAAGGCCATACAATAATTAAAGACAACCCTATGGCTCCTGCCGGTTGTCGTAGCATCGACATGCAAGTAGATATTAACTATTACACCATGATCATCTCATACATCAAATATATATCATCATGTCTTTGGCCATACCATATCACAACATACAATGCAAAAATAAGTTAGACGGCCTCTAATCTGTCGTTGCATGTGTTTACGTGGCTGCTATGGGTATCTAGCAAGAACACTTCTTACCTACACAAAAACCACAATAATGATATGAAAGTTGCTATTTAACCTTCTACAAGGACCGCCTCTATCGAATCCGATTCAACGAAAGTAGGAGAGACAGACATGCGCCAGCCATCTTTATGCAACATGTTGCATGTGAGTCAGTGGAACCGGTCTCTCATACGTGGACGAGTAAGATTGGTCCGGGCCACTTCATCCAACAATGACGCTGAATCAAGAAAAGGCTAAGGAGGGAAGAAATCTGAATATCAACGCCCACAAACTCCTTTGTGTTCTACTCGAGATGTCATCTACGCATAGACCTAGCTCATGATGCCACTGTTGGGGAATATTGCATGGGAAACAAAAATTTCCTACGCACATACAAGATCTATCCATGGTGATGACCATCTACGAGAGGAGAGATCGGATCCACATACTCTTGTAGATCTCTAAGCGGGAAGCATTAAGAAACACGGTTCATGTAGTCGAACGTCTTGGCGATCCAAATCGCAAGCCGTCCCGCGATCCAATCACGATCTTGCACCGAACGGATGGCACCTCCGCGTTCAGCACACGTAGAACTCGATGACGATCTCCGCCTTCTTGATCTAGCAAGAGGGGGCAGAGAGGTAGATGAGTTCTCCGGCAGCATGATAGTGTGGTGGCGATGGTGGTGAACTAATCCTGCAGGGCTTTGCCGAGCTCTACCGAACTAATCTAGATGAAGAAGGCGATCTATGGAGGATAGGGCAGCACGTGGCTTTTCAGGTGGTGGATGCCCTCAAAACCTCCACTATATATAGGAGCAAGGGGTAGGTGGGCTTGCCTTGGACCCTCCTCCAAGGAGAAGAGGTTCGGCTGAAGTAGGGGGAGAGTCGTGGGAGGTGGACACCCTTGGGAGGACTCTTCCTCCACCTCCTCCTCCAAGTTTCGCGCATGGGCCTCTTGGGGAGGACTGCCAAGCCCACCAGGGGCTGGTGTGCCACCTCCTAGGCCCATGTGCCCCCCAGGGGTGGGTGGGCCCCTACTGGTGGACCCCCAGAACCCTTTCAGCACTCCCTGTACAATACAGGAAATTGCTGAAACTATTTCGGAACCCGAATACCACTTTCCTATATATAAATCTTTACCTCCACGCCATTATGAAGCTCCTCGTGACGTATGGGATCTCATCCGGGACTCCGAAAAACCTTCGGTCACCAACATACACAACTCAATAATACTGAAATGTAAGTGAACCTTAAGTGTGCAGACCCTACAGGTTCGAGAACTATGTAGACATGACCGAGACACTCTCCGGTCAGTAACCAATATCGGGACCTGGATGCCCATATTGGTTCGTACATATTATATTAAGATCTTTATCAGTTGAACCTCTATGTCAAGGATTCAGTTAATCCTGTATGATGTTCCCTTTGTCCATCGGTATGTTACTTGCCCGAGATTCAATCGTCGGTATCTGCATACCTAGTTCAATCTCTTTACTAGAAAGTCCCTTTACTCGTTCCGTAATACAAGATCCCATGACTAACTCCTTAGTCATATTTATTGCAAGCTTCTTGTGATGTTAAATTACCAAGTGGGCCCTAGAGATACCTCTCCATCATACGGAGTGACAAATCCCAGTCTCAATCCATGCCAACCCAACAAACACCCTCAGAGATACCTGTAGAGTACCTTTATAGTGACGCAGTTACGTTGTGACGTTTGATACACACAAGGCATTCTTCCGGTGTCCGGGAGTTGCATGATCTCATGGTCATAGGAACAAAAACTTGACATGCAGAAAACAATAGCAATTAACTGACACGATCATATGCTACGTTCATAGTTTGGATCTTGTCCATGACATCATTCTCCTAATGATGTGATCCCGTTATCAAATGACAACTCATGTCTATGGCCAGGAAACCTTGACCAACTTTGATCAACGAGCTAGTCCATTAGAGACTTACTAGGGATAGTGTGTTGTTTTTGTATCGACACGTGTATTTGAGTTTCCAATCAATACAATTCTAGCATGGATAATAAACCATTATCTTGAACAAGGCAATATAATAATAACTATTCTATTGTTTCCTCTAGGGCATATTTCCAACAAAGATCTCTTGTCGATGCTCTCCTCGCGCCGCCGCCCGCTGCCTACTCCGGCCGTCCACCGGGGGACCTCTCCGCCATCCGCGCCCGCTGGAGACCCCTGTCACCACCGCAGTGCCACGCCTCGGTGGAGCACTGCCGCCCGGCCTACACGCGACCCCGCCGTCGCCGGAACTCGCCGTGCCCACAAGCCTCTACTCCGCCGCCTCGTCATGGCCGCCCGAGGCCAGAGTTCCGCCTCCAAGCGCCGCCTGTGTTGTCCTCCAACCAGCTTCGTCCCCTAGAGACCAGATCCGCACGTCCCGCGGCTCGTCGGAACAAGCCATGCCCCGCCACCATGTCGTGTCCCCATTGTGGAGGAGCACGACCGCGACCGAGCTGTCGCGTGGGCGAGCTACGCCTCCAAGCCCGGCCGATCTTGCCTCTACCTTGCCTCGTGGGCCGCATCGCCTCGCCAGCGCCGAGTCGCCAAGCCAGCTCGCCCAGGAGCAAGGCCCGACCCATCTCCATCCTCGCCAGCCCAGCCAGCTCCACCAACCAAGCCTAGCGAGCTCCACCGACCGGGCCAAGCCCACAATGGTGAGCGCCAGAATGCCCTATCCCTCGCCCTAAGCGTAATATAGTTTCACGCCACTGCTAGATTCGGCCCATGTGTGTTCAGATTCGGCCTGTAGTATGTTTTTTCAGCACAACAAATTTTCCCAATTAACCAAGACATTGTTTAATTGCAGAAAAAAGGCATGTTTTGGAAATGGCAATAATTAAATAACCATGCACCGGATTAAAATGTTTTTTATATGTAAAATGAACAGAATTTTGTATATATTAATAATATCCAACTTGCATGCATCTTGAAAATATTAAACTTGTTGTTTGCATTGTTTTACATGATGTCATATTAAAATGATTTAATTCATAGCAAAATAACCGTGCATAGGATTTAAAAAACTTTATACATGAAACATACTTAGAATTTTATGCAGTTTCACAATATCCAACTTTCAACCATGTTTAAATTTTTTAACTTGTTGTTTTCATTTAATTTGCATAAATGCCATGTTAAAACAATTTGTTTCATAATTAAATAATTGTAACTCCGTTTAAAATGTTCCACATATGTAACTGGGCTAGAAAAAAGTGTAGAATAACATGGTGTCATTTATTTTGCTGTTTAACAACTCTAATATTGTGTTATAGGCAGAACAGTACTAAAATCTTAATTTCCATATGGGGACTTTCTGGAATTGTTATTCGTTGTTTCGGCCTCATTTAAACTTGCGTAAAATTTCATGTAGTTCTATAATATCCTGTTGCATCCATTTTTAACATGCTTGTCGATGTAATTTGCATACATTTTGTATTCATGCCATATTATCTTGTTTTGGTCATATCTTTTAGACCATAGCTCCGTTTTAGATAATCTATATATATAAATTGATTAGAACGACATGTAGAATCACATGGTGCAATTTTTTTTACCTATTTAATAAATATAAAACATGTTTAGTTCAGACTTGGACCAATTTCAAAATTAACATATGGGGTCGCTTCGGAAAGACTATAAGTTGTTTTCGACCTCATTTAAGATGCCTAGATAGGTATTTTATTTATGCTTCACCTCTTGTCATGTTTAACAACATTTAAACTTGTCGTGTAAATAAACGAGAGTGAACTAAATGATTTGAATGTTGAATTTTGCCAATATGCAACTCATTGCATTTTGAGCTTCACTTAATGTGCATAAGTCGGTTGTTGTGCTTTGTCTTGTCATGCATATTTAAACTAGAGATGCGTCATGTTTGATTATGCATCATCTCATGCATATGTTGACGTGTTTATCGTGTGTTGATTGTTTGTTTCCGGATTATTTCTTCTTGATAGAGTTCCAAACCGCTTCGGAGTGTGAGGATTCGTTCAACTACGATCGTCCGTCTACTTCACGGATTCGTTCTTCTTCCAAGTGGGATCACAGGAAAGATGATCATTTCCCTAGATTCCAATCCTATATTGCTATGCTAGTTGTCTCATTTCTATTGCTATGCCTTGCCGCCTACCACCTATTATGTCAAGCCTCCAAACATTGCCATGAAAAGTCTCTAACCCCCTCCATGTCCTAGCATACCTTTGTTTGGCTATGTTACCGCTTGCTCAGCCCTTCTTATAGCATTGCTAGTTGCAGGTGCAAGTTGCTTTCCATGTGACAACATGGATACCGTGTTATATCACAGTATTATTATTATTTAATTTAACACACATATATACTGGTAGAAGTTGGAAGGCTTGGTCTTTTTGGCTCGGTGTTTTGTTCATCTTCGCCACCCTAGTTACTTATGTACCGGTGTTATGTTTCATATTTAGCGCTCCTAACATGCTTGGGGTTGTTATGGGGGACCCCCCCCCCCCTTGATTTTAGTTTTGGGATGAAACTCTTGTGGCAAGTCCCAACATTGGTACTATATTTGCCTAATAACTAACAAAATTGCATAGGGACTTTCCGTACCCCATGGATAATTATCAACACTCCTCATGAATATTGGTCCAAAATAGAGCACTGTGCGGGGCCACCCGGAGCAACTCGGGTGATTTCTATCAGGCCACTATACACTAGCTTATTTGACATGTCCTGAGAATGAGATACGCGACTCTTATCGGGGTCATTGCCACGTCGGGCGGTCTTGCTGGATTTGTTTTACCTTTCTCGAACGTCTTGTGCACGGGATTCCGAGAATACTTTGGGCTATCTCGAGGTTGAGGTTTTCCATCAGAATTTTCGAGGAGACCACGGTTCTTCCATGGTTGAGGTTATTCCTACGCAGCTTCTGGTAGTTTGTGATGGACTAGTTGGAGCATCCCTGGAGGGTTAAATCTTTCTGAGAGTCGTGTCCGCAGTTATGTGGCAACTTGGAAACTTTGTTTAACACCCGGTCATAGCAAACTTGAAGTAAACTTAATTAAAATATGCCAACTGGGTGCATAATGATGTCAGCTATGCTAATGCACAAAAGTCGTTCCAATGGCGCCAGAAACAGGTGTGTCAACGGCACCAGGAATCCTTCAGCTGCGGCTACGCCTTAAGGGACTTCCTAGGCAAGTATGCAAAGGATTTCCCTCGTGCTCTTGGAGCCTTGCATTGCTGTTCCCTTGAAGCGGAAAGGGTGATATAGCACAGCGACGGTAATTATTTCCCTCAGTTTGAGAACCAAGGTATCAATCCGGTGGAGGAGTATCACAAGATCCTGCACAAACACAAAAGCTTGCTCCCAACGCTATGAAGGGGTTGTCGATCCCTTATAGATTGTTTGCCAAGTGAGAACTAAAAGCAACAAAGTAACAAAGCAAAGTAAAAGCGGAGGTGTAAACGATGGATGTGAATAGACCCGGGGGCCGTAGTGTTTACTAGTGGCTTCTCTCATGAAAGCAAGTAGACGGTGGGTGAACAAATTACTGTCGAGCAATTGATAGAACCGCGCAAAGTCGTGACGATATCTATGCAATGATTATATCTATAGGCATCATGTCCAAAACAAGTAGACCGATACTTTCTGCATCTACTACTATTACTCCACACGTCGACCGCTATCCAGCATGCATCTAGTGTATTAAGTCCATAAGAACAGAGTAACACCTTAAGCAAGATGACATGATGTAGAGGGATAATCTCAAACCAATGATAAAACCCTATCTTTTTACCCTTGATGGCAACTACTTGATGTGTGCCTTGCTGCACCTACTGTCACTAGGAAAGGTCACCACATGGTAGAACCCAAAACCAAGCACTTCTCCCATTGCAAGAATCATAGATCTAGATGGCCAAACAAAACCCAAGACTCGGAGAGACTTACAAGGATATCAAACCATGCATATAAGAAATCAGCAAAGACTCAAATATATATCATAGATAATCTGATCACAAATCCACAATTCATCGGATCTCGAAAAACACACCGCCAAAGAAGATTACATCGGATAGATCTCCATGAAGATCATGCAGAACTTTGTATTGAAGATCCAAGAGAGAGAAGAAGCCATCTAGCTACTAACTACGGACCCGTAGGTGTGAAGTGAACTACTCACGAGTCATTGGAGGGGCCATGATGATGATGAAGAAGCCCTCCAACTCCAAAGTCCCCTCCGCCAGGGCGCTGGGAAGGGTCTCCAGATGAGATCTCGCGGAAACGGAAGCTTGCGGCGGCGGAAAAGTATTTTCGAGGCTCCCCTGATTTTTTGCGAAATATTTGGGAATTTATAGGCCAAAGATCTAGGTCGGGGCGGCCAGGGAGGCCACAAGCCTGCCCACCGCCGCCTCCCCCTGGTGGCGGAGTGGGGGCTTGTGGGCTCCCTGGAGCCCACCTGGCTTGGCCCAAAGGCCCCCTGATCTTCTTTCGTTCGGGAAAAAATCATTTCGGGGTTTTTCTTCCGTTTAGACTCCGTTCCAAAATCAGATCTGAAAAGAGTCAAAAACACGAAAAAACAGGAACTGGCACTTGGCACTGAATTAATAAGTTAGTCCCAAAAAAGATATAAAAGGTACATCAAAACAACCAAAGAAGACAAGATAACATCGTGAAATCATAAAAAATTATAGATACGTTTGAGACGTATCACATAACCGTGACTGTCTCTTCTCGTGAGCTCTGTATCCGAGTGAGGACACAGTGAGGTTATGTTTGACTCATTAGTAGGTGTTTAGGATCATTTCTTGATCATTATAAGTTCACATCCGCTACGCGTATATCACCCCCCCATCTTATTCGTCTAGTCATAAGTTACTCACCCAAATAAATGCTTAGTGCTTACTGCAGCCTCACCACTTAACCATGCCTCATCCATTAAGTTTTGCTAGTCTTGATACCTTTGAAAATGAAATTGATGAGTCCCTGTGGCTCACAGATTACAACAACAATAGTTGCAGGTATAGGTAAAGCGGTACTTTGATGTGAGCGCGATGATTGTTCTATTTGGAGTTTCTTCTTCTTTGATATATGATGGGTTCTAGGCTGACAGCCTATGATAGCAAGGATGGACGTCGTTTTTATCGTTTGATTTCATCCGTAGTAGGACCTTGCTCTTCTGAATGGTGATTGAATGTATGTTTGTATTGAGATGATCATGATTTGCTTGTGGCTGGTGTAAGCCAATTCAATATACTCATCTCTTCTGTACATGTACTTGTAACGATATCCATTCTTGCGAAACGATGAGATGCGCTTCTATCCCCATCGAAGCCCTCGACCCAAAATGAGGATAGGATCGCATCTTGGGCCTTACAAGTTGGTATCAGAGCAGTACCGGCCTAGGAGCCCCTTGATTGATCGATCTTGGCCTAGTCGAGTCTAGTGATAAACTACTTTGAGTCTAGCTATATATCAGAGAGTAGAATTCTTTTTACTCCCCCTCTATTATGTGGTGAGGAATCTTGACGTAAGAATTTTAATTCTACCCCTCTTCTCACTCAAATTTTTTAGGATCACATGGGTATTTTGGAACCTCTATGATGCCGATGTGACGGAATTATGTACTTGGTGCCTCCTTAGTATCTCACGACGGAGGATGTTCAAAACTGCTTCAATACTCTTTGTGGCGAGAGGAGTTTCGCATCACCCAATACTGGGTAGAGCATCCAGATGTACTACCATAATTCGTATCGTTGTGATTACGAGGGTCTGATGTAGTTGAGTTTCCAAGACCTTTGGTTATGTGTTGACAGATGTGTTACATTGGAGCGCAGTATTATGGTAGGAGTTGTGTGAAGTTTTGCTCCTTGTATCCGTGGACCCGATTGCTTAACAAGAAAGATTTCAGAAATTCTCAGATGGGAATTCAAGTAGTTACCTAGGAATATCTTCCAACACATGCATGATGTGAGGTTTGGGTTCCACATCTAGTGGATTCGTTTGTTCACAATCTTTCAACAGTTCTCGTTGTGTATTAAAGATCCCTTGTAGATTTCTACGACTCAAGGATGCTTCGTATGTCATGTGCATTGTTGTGTACATGATGTCTACTATAATATTGAGCCCGTGCGAGCCTTACCACGAAAATATCGGATGGAATCTCTGTCATGAATTTGTTTCACGCTTGTTTCGTAAGCCTCATCCTTTGTTTTGTTGGAGTGTGGTAATTCGAGTTGCTTCAATGTGAAGTGGTGATTTCATATCTTTTTAAAGTGGTATTCTCATATTTCTATGTGAGTGCTAATCTTTTTCCTCAATCAAATTGTCATGTCAATTCTTTTCCAACCGGTGTGCTTCTCTTCAAGTCAACTCAATCCTCTCTGTATTGCAAGTTCAATCCTCATATTTATTTTCGTAGTTTGTCTCATCTGTGCCAAGTTTTCTTTGTTTTTCCCCACCCTCCCGCCCTTTTCCGTCAACTATTAAATTCTTATCCAAGTGCCTTTCTATTCATGTGATGCTTCCGCTCTCTTTCCATCCGTATTGTATACAGTGATTCATTGTGTTCAATTCAAGCTCTCGGTGTTCGTCGTATCCTTTTCAATCATTCAATGGTTCCCCGTCTTGGAAATTCTTATCCAAGCCTCTCTCTATTCTATCCGGAGTGCAGAAGATATTTCAGAAGTTTCGTGTTTCATTCAAAATCCTTTCAATTATTTCGAGGTTCTCTCCTCATGAATTTTAATTTGTACCGGTGCAATCTCTATTTTCTAACCAATTGCTTCAATGGTGTTTTTGTTCGAGTGGGCCCATAACCCACAGGTTTTCACACGATGTTACCTCGCTCTTCTATTCTTTTTCGGAGATCTCTAGTTCTTTTCAAGTGTGACGTAACTATGGATTCCATGAATCATATTACTTCTCCAATATGGTTTCTAATTATTATTATCATCGTTGGCTCAACCTTTCATTCTTCATTGTTCTGAAGTGTCTCAATAATTCTTGATGTTGTTCATCATCATCATTCTCACCTTGGAAGACCGAAGAAGTGTTTCTCTTCAATTTTGCCCATTCTTTTGAAGATTTTTCATCTCAGATTCGTGCTACTCTCTTATATTGTTTCCATTCATGAGAAATTCCTTCCATATCTATCCAGTGCATTTCATAGTTGTTTTCATTTCTCAATCCTCCGAATGCCATCATTTCAGAAGATTCTTAGTTCTTAGCTTTATGATTTCGTTCTCATATTCTTCTCAATTGTTGTCTCTTTGTTCGTCACTTAATTATTTCAGTGTGTTGTCGAAGTTTCTGTTAGGCGTCTCATGATCTCTTCGTTCTCGTGTATTCCACTCATTCATTTGTGAATTCTTACTAGTGTATTGTTGAAGACTTCTTCAAATTTGTGCCCTATCTCTCTCTTAAATCTTTCAAGAAGGATAAGTGGTATGCCAAATCCGTTGCTTGTCATCAACTTAACTTGGTGAAGGATAGGCATAACATAATTCTTATTCTTGTTTTTCAAGATGATTTCAATCCTTCTTTCAGAGTTGTTCATGACATCAAATTCTTTATCCCAAGTGCTTCATCTTTTCTTTCTGGAGTTCCAAGTCTTCTCAAGTATATCTTTGTGAAGTGTCATCCAAATATTTGCAAGGCTTCAATCTTGTTCATTTTGCAACCTTCAATTCTTTATATTATCCTTTCATTCTGGTGTTCTCCAAGTGGTTCTTCATGGTGGTTCGTTGAGGATTTAATTCTTTCCCGAAGTGTTCTTCAACATTCTTGTTGGAGAGGCTCAAGTATTCTATGTCTTGCATTGCGAAGTGCAATTCTTTCTCCTTTATCTTTTGAGATGGTATTATAGTTGTCTTGATTCATAAGGAGTTTCCAATATGAGTTATCAAGAATGAGATATTTAAACCCACCAATTCCTTCGATCGTGAGATATTTTCAACTCATGATTTCTTCATTCAAGTTATCTTGGATTGGTATTCACCTAAATCATTTTCCTAAGGGTGTTTTCTATAAAGGTGCTTCCCAATGATCCAAGATTCCCTTATCCTCTCGGTGAAATAAGTCTTGCATATTTTGTTGCTCCCAAGCAATCTTTGTGTCCGTTAGGGGCCGGTTGTCACCTCGTTCTTTGAGATGGTTTTCGTAAGTCCACTACAAGCTTCTTCTTTTCGTTGATGATTTTCCAAGAATTCCGTTCAATTCTTCTTTAAGGATGCTCTTCAATTCAATTGTGATAGAAGTTGTCATACTCTTCTCCGTTCTTTTCTATCCAACGTTCCAGCTTCTATTCTCTTGTTCCGGAGTTGTTGTGATGTTGATCTCTTTGAATCAATCATCTCATCTTCTCAAGATCATGTTCTTTCCTTTCTTATCCCATTTAAATAGATTGTTTTGACCCCTCTTCTAGTTCTTTTCATCTAATCAATTTTTGCTTCTATTTCCTAGCAAAGTGCTACCCAAATTTCTTTTGAATTCTGTCTTGCTTCTTGTGCCATTCTTCATCTCTTTGCAACTTTCAAGAGACATTGCGTTCACTCGTTTGTCGAAGAAGCAACTAAGTTTTACCCCGTGAGATTTCGATATTAGGAGAATAAGGAGCAACAAGAACCTAATCTTGGTGATACCCCAGGCACCAAGGTAATATCCACGGAAGACTCATGCGTCTAAGCTTGGGGATGCATCGGAAGGCATCCCCTCTTTCCTCTCCAACACTATCGGTATATCTTACTTAGAGATATATTTTTATTCATCATATAATATGTGTTTTTCTTCGAGCGTCATTTTATTTTTTTGTTCTTAGTTAGATATTATTTATAATATTGTTTTTCAATAAAAATTTCCAAGAATTGCCTTTAGAATGCTTGATGTGCATGTGTGATGTGTGATGTACAAAAACGAAAACTTTTGTTGTAGTATTTGAATTATCAGATTTTACTGCAACGTGGAAAGTTTCTGAAATTTTTACACAGTGGTGTCATACAATTTTTTATTAGTCCCTAAATATTTAGAAGTTTTGGAAATAAATAAGTATACTTTTTGAATTAATTGCTACAGACTGTCCTGTTTAGACAGCTTGTATTAATTCTAGAACTAATATTAATTCCATAGCCTATATTGGTAAATATAAATTCTTGAACTAATATTAAATAGTATATAATGTTTTAAAACGATTATGAAACTTTTCTAGGCAGTACATAAAGTGTTGATTTATTCTTACGTGCACTAATCTATCTCACAAGTTCTTGTTAAGTTTTGTGTGGATGAAGCTTTTAAGAATCAGAAAACCATGATATGAGAGGAATTAACGAGACACAAAAGCTCAAGATTGTGGATGCCAAAGGCACCCGAAGTAAATATTCCAATAAGTCTCAAGCATCTAAGCATGGGGATGCTACGCATCCCACCTCTCTTCGTAAACAACTATCGGTTATCCTATGTTGATCCTAAGTTTTTATTCGTTCACATGATATGTGATGTCCTTGAAATGTATTTTTGTTTTGTTTGTTGTTTGAATAAAATACTCAGATCTGAAATCATTATTGAGATAGAGTCCATATCTACTTAATTGTTTGACTACCCATTGATCTTCACTTATATCTTTCGAGAGCAGTTTGATGTTTACTCATGTGCTTCACTTATATCCCAAGAGTAAACTCTGAATGAATTGAATATCATAAATCTGAAATTATAAATGTTCTTTATGATTAGTAGTAGGTTCACATTGTGTTTAGAAAGTAAAATCTATTGAAGTTTGACAATTACAATATTTTTCATACAAGCAATTCATGAATGGTTAGTATAAGAAAGAGAACTTTCACATACAAATATATTATCTTGGACATCTTTTATGATTGTGAATACCCATTAATTATTTTCAACCTTGACCAAATAGTTGAAGTTGGGCAAGGAAGATAATGTAATGATTATGATTGGGTATACTTGCATAGAAGTTATATTGTTATGGATCCTCCAACGTGTGGTGCTTATTTAGAAACTTTTGCTAGCCAAAACTATATACTAAGTAGAGTTACTACTTGTGCATCCAAACCCTTGAGCTAATTTTCTTCCATGAGAGTCCATAATACCTACCTATGTATGGTATTTCACTGCCATTCCAAATAAATTTGCATGTGCCATCTCTAAATCCTTCAAGTAAACATCTATTTTGTGTGACCGTACCGCTCAAGGAGCGATCGGGCGGTCAATATCTTCCATGCTAAGTGGGTTATTCTCATGATGAGTGTTTATTCACTTGTAATTTTATGAGAGATGATGGTAAAAAGGATGCCCATTCCTCCGTAATACAAAAATAAATGAACAAGAACACCCCCTAGAAAGTTGATTGTTTGGATAGTACCCATGGATATGGTTAGCCATGGAATGTGTTTGAATGGTGGAGGGGGGGTAAAATTTCAATTTTGTTTGATAACCGCAATAATGTGATCAGCACGGAAGGTATTGAAATCCCTTGTTATAATGTTGACAGGAAAAGCACACCACCCAAAATATAGTCATCTCCGTTTTAAACAATTAGCTCTAGCACCTCTACAAATCCATGTTTCCCTCTGTGAAGGGACAATCTATTTAGTTTAATGTATTTACTTTTCATGTTGAGTCAGCTCCTTATCCGACCTCAAACTATTAGTTGGCAAGCACCACATGGTGGGGAAAGATCCAACACATATATCGAGTCAAATATATTTGATCATGATTCATTATTGTTCACAATTATCTTCATGACAAGTACGTTGGGAGGAGAAACAGTAAGCCCCTATCTTTATGTGTGTTCGATGGATGTTGTTATTCCTAAAAATATGCTTTGAGTGTTAGCAATAATAGAATATTATATGATAATTGAGTATGTGGAGCTCTTACTTATACTTGATAATGCATTGAAATTGTTTGATGACCACAAACATATGTTCTTATGTTTCAAAAGAATGCATTTTTTGAACCATGACATGTGAATTGATTGCTACTTTATCATGATGATTTTTATGAGAAAAGGTTGCTCGTTATGATGCTAGAAAAGTGATTGAAATTATCAATGATCAAAACTAATCGCTATGCTAGCATTCACACTTCATAAATTACTTATTTTATCATTTACCTACTTGAGACGAGTAGGAATTAAGCTTGGGGATGCTGATACGTCTCCAACGTATCGATAATTTATGAAGTATTCATGCAATATTTTCCTATGTTTAAAATACTTTTATATGGTTTTGATGGACTTTATATGATTTAATTAGAACTAACCCGGACCGACGTTGTTTTCAGTACAATTGTCGTGGTGTTCTTTTTTGTGCAGAAAATGATAATTATTGGAATCGCCTCAAACTTTTTGATGATTTTTTTGGAACATATGAGCAATATTGGAGCGAAGAACCACCAGAGGGAGCCACGTGTGATTCATGAGGAAATAGGGCGCGGCCACCCCCTGGTCGCACCATGTTCTATGGCAGGGCCACGTGGCTCCATTTGGCGTGTTTCCAACGCTGAAAAATACAATATGTACCAAAACCCTCAAAAATTAGGAGAGAGCTTCTGGTCCGCCGCCGCCAGTCTCTATATCGAAGAAAATCCCATCTGGAGTCTTTGCAGTACCCTGTTAGAGGGGGAAATCATCACCAGTGGATATCTTTATCATCACAGCGGAGACCATGACGAGGAGGGAGTAGTTCACCCTCAGAGCTGAGGGTATGTACCAGTAGCTATGTGTTTAATATCTCTCCCTCTCTCTCGTGTTCTTGAGATGTCACTATCTTCATGTATCATGTGCTTTGTTAATATAGTTGGATCATATGGTGTTCTTCCCTTGCCATCTTTTTGAGATGAATTGAATCTTTCCCTTTGAGATCTAGTTATGTTGGATTGAATGTTTTGGGATTGAAAACACTTGATGTATGTCTTGCATGTGGATACCCGTGGTGACAGTGGGGTATTCTATTGATTCACTTGATATATGTTATGGCATCAACTTGAGAATTCTAATGACCTTGGAGATTTATACATAGGGGTTGTTTGCACGTTTTCATCCTATTTTTCCCGATAGAAATCTTGGGGTGCTCTTTGAAGTTCTTTATGTTGTATTGAATATGATGAATCTGAAATATTTTGTTGCATGCTGAATAATTAACACACGGATACTTGAGGTAACATTGGAGTATCTAGATGACATTATGGTTGATTGATATGTATCATGGATGCTATTTTATGCTATTCTAGTACGAACTCTAGGGCTATTTATGACACTTATAGGAATAGCCCAAAAGATTGATCGGAAAGAATAACTTTGAGGTGGTTCTACTACCTACAACAAATTTATCTTATGTTCTCCGCTAGAAATAAACTTTGGAGTGATTCTTTGTTGCATGTTGAGGGATGATCATATGATTCTACTATGTTAGCATTGTTGAGCGATTGCACTAGTGAAAGTATGAGCCCTAGGACTTATTTTAAAGTATTTGTATAATGTTTTTCTCGTTGTTTACCATTTATTACCTTGTTGTTTTTTTATTTAGATTATACAAATCTATATCTACTATCCATACTACACTTGTATCACCATCTCTTCGCCGAATTAGTGTACCTATACAATTTGCCATTGTATTGGGTGTGTTGGGGACAAGAGATTTCTTGTATTTGATTGCAGGGTTGTTTGAGAGAGACCATCTGTTAGAGCATATTTATCCAGATGTGGTTTTGGTAATTGATGGCAATCCCTATGGACTAATGGTTGCCTTAAGTTATATTCGAAGGATTTGTCCATAGGCACTTTTTGAAGTCCATCTATTGGTTTCAAGGAGTTTATATGATGACCAAGGTGATATTCAAGGTATTATCCAAAGAATGGTCATAAAGACACAAGGTTGATCAATACTAAGTCAAAGAGTAAATCAATTTCATCAACACACAAAGCGTACAAGATGTACCAAGAGGGATCAAGTGATCCCATGGTATGGTGAGCATTGTCCATTACGCTTTTGTGTACTAACCCATGGTCTTCGTGAGAGTTCTATGTGGGGTTAGGTGTGTTTCCATGGCCTTGCATCAAGAAATCCACGGGGCTGACGGTATCTAGAAATCCATGCACTTGAAAACTAGTCACAAAATTGAAAAAATCCACGAGCCAAAAATACACTAATTTATAAAAGGTACATAAATTTTAAAAAAGGTCTCGATATGAAAAATTGTTCCCTAAAAACTAAAAAACAGAAATGAAAAAAGATAAAACGAATATAAAAAAGAAAACCCTAGGAAGAAAACAGGAAAACCAAGAAAACCCCATTAAAAACGTAAAGAAAAACAAAGTATCTCTATTCCTAATGTCTCAGTTGGTAGGCTAGGCTCCACAGTTAACTTTCGCATGATTTTTTTCATCTCCCACTTTTGATTTTTTTATCTCTCCTCTCGTCACCCCCTTCCATCTTGGTCCATCGATTTATTTTCTTATCCACTCTTTATTACAAATCAGGACTTTTCCAAATCAACCGATCCCTGTCATTAGTGCTTTGTTCTAGGAAACAAATAACGGATTTTCAGGAAACAAATAATGGATTTGAAGGATCAAATCTTTAATGAATCAATCACAATCAATCTTTAATGAATCTTTAATGTTGCATGACACATCCTACCAAATCTCTACTTGCTAGCTTCTGTTCCAAGATTTTGTTGTTTCACCTTCCTCCCTCTCTTCACCTTGATTTTTTTTCGTCACCACCATGAAATCGCACTAAAAAACTACATGATAGGTCTCTAACATATCTATAATTTATTAAGTATGCATGTCATATTTACCTATGTTTAAAATACTTTTATATGGTTCTGATGCATTTTATATAATTTAATTGAAACTAACCCAGATTGACGTTGTTTTTAGAAGAATTACCATGGTGTTGCTTTTGTGTAGAAAAAAGTTCTCGGAATCGCTTGAAACCTTTTGGTGATTTTTCTAGAACAAATAAGAAATACTGGAGCAAAAAACAACCGAAGGAGGGCCACCTGTTGGTGCCCAACCAACAGGGCACGACCACTTCCCTAGGCGCTCCCTCTTGGCTTCGGACCACCTCATGGCTCCGTTTGGCGTGATTCCAACACTAAAAAATTCTATATATTGGGAAACCTCCAGAAGTTAACCTAGAACTTCCGCTCCACTGCCGCAAGCCTCTGTACCAAAGAAATATCATCTGGAGCCCTGTTCCGGCACCCTGCCAGAGGGGGCAATCATAACCGAAGGCCATCTTCATCATCCCGTTTGAGCTTGCCGTCCATTGTGGTGGCAATGGACTTGTGGAGATGTGTTGAAGAGTGGCTCACCCATAGTGAGTATGTGGGAGCAATCAACTAGTCTTCATTAGGCCAACGCAATCAAGAAAGGTGGTCCATCTTGAGGAAGTTAAGATCTTCATAATCTAGCTCAAGTGGACTATGTGCAAGGTATAGGTTTTCCCTTCACAGGTTTTTCTATTTTAGGATAGATTGTCGTAGTGTCAAGGGGGGCTCTCAAGTGAGTAGCTTGATTGTATCGTTCGTTGAGAGATCAAACCATTTGCATCCTTGCATCATCTTTCTTGGTTCTTGTTTGGCGATTCTCTTTGTAACTTCTAGAGCTTATGGTCATCTTTATGACAAGCTCGAGTTCATCGAAAACAGAGCCCATATGCATCTTCGATGATGTTTTCGATGTTGGAGTTTTTGTCGGTTCTTCATTCATAGAGGTTTCACATCTCTATATCATTGTCATTTTCATAACCGCCTCTTCTTATTATAACTGCCGTTGTTATAACTGTCGGTATTGGATAGCTCTTATCATCATGAATCCAACAAGCTTGAATTTGCTCAATTTGAAGCTCATATGCGAAAGTTATGGCAGTTCTGGGTAGGTTTTCTCTCTCAAGCGGAAGTACCGCTAGGGCAGAGCGGTAATACCACTCTGACGGTACTGTCGCCCTCCCCTGCCGATCTCTCTTCCACTTATCTTTTCTCTCTCGCAATGTGGGGGTGTTTTCTATTTTTGGGCGGAAGTACCGCCGAGGGGGGAGCGATAGTACCGCTCCAGCAGTACTACCGCCCACCTCTGCCGCTCCCACTACCGCTTAGTAATTTCTTCTGGTATCTTGCCTCCCCTCGACTAGGCTAAGCGGAAGTACTGCTCTCTACACAACGGTAGTACCACGTAGGTGCACGGTACTACTGTTTAGCTAAGCCTTTAGGTAGAACAATGGCCAGATTTCCTCCCACTATTTAAGGGGGTCTTCATCCCCAATGATCTTTTATCCTTTGAGCTCGTGTTCTTCCCCCATTGTTGACCTTCTTAGAGCTTTCTAACTCTCAATCCCTCCAATGATTCTTGCTAGTTCTTGAGGGAAAAGAGGGAGGAGATCTAGATCCACATTTCCACCAATCACTTTCTCCTCGGTTCTTGAGGGAAAAGAAAGAGGAGATCTAGATCTAACCCCTTGGATCTTGATCTTGGAGTTTTTTGTGAGCTTCTTGTTCTTCCTCCCATATTCCTCCATAGCTTTTGTTGTTGTGGATGGATTTGAGTGTGAGGGACTTGACGACTTCTGTGTTCTTGCCATTGCATTAGTCGCATCGGTTTGAGTTATCCACGGTGATACGTGGAAGTGAAAAGTTTGAGAAGCTTGTTACCCTTGGGTGCTTGGTACCCTAGAGATTGTTCTTTGTGGATGCTTTGGCGTCCTAGAAGCTTGGTGGTGCCTTTGAGCTCAATCATTGTGGTGTAAAGATCCGGGCAAGCGTTGGGGTCTCCAATTAAGTTGTGGAGATTGCCCCAGGCATTTGAGGTCATCACGGAGCCATAGTCCATTGTGGTGAAACTTCGTGGTGTTGTTGGGAGCCTCCAATTAAGTTGTGGAGATTACCCCAACCTTGTTTGTACGGGTTTGGTGACCACCCTCAAGGGTCCCTTAGTGGAATCAGGGCATCTTGCATTGTGCGAGGGCGTGAGGAGATTACGGTGGCCTTAGTGGCATCTTGGGGATCATTGTGCCTCTACACCGCTCCAAACGGAGATTAGCATCTGCAAGGGTGTGAACTTCGGGATACATCGTCGTCTCCGCGTGATTCGGTTATCTCTTACCCGAGCCTTTTACTTATGCACTTTACTTTGTGATAGCCATATTGTTTCTTGTTATGTATCTAGCTATCACTTAGTTGTTTATCTTGCTTAGCATAAGTTGCTGATGCACATAGGTGAGCCTAGTTGTTTTAGGTTTTGTACTTAACAAATTAAACGTTAGTTTTATTCCGCATTTGTTCAAGCCTAAACCGTAATTATTTTAAAGCGCCTATTCACCCCCCCCCCCTCTAGGCGACATTCACGTCCTTCCAGCATCTTCATGCTACATCTCCCGCGGATTGATAAACCTTAGGTCATCCAATTGAGAAAAATTGTTGTTGTCCTACAAAACTCTACACTTGGAGGTCCAACAACGTTTACAAGAATAAAGTTGTGTAGTAGGCATCACAATGCGGGAAGGTGATGTTGGGGTTGAATCCGCCAAGCGCGTCATCGTCAGCGTATTCAGGCAAACCCGCATACCCCCACACTGGCGGCAAGAAGCTGGCCGGCAACACGACACTCTACTAGCTACCCCATGCGCGGTACTGGCCTATCTGTTGAGGCGGAAGGATCTGGCCCTCGTTCGCCATGGCCGCGCGAGACAACTCATCCTGCTCCGCCATTACATTCCTGGTCTTCTTCATGTTGAGCCTGTTTCGCCGGTCATTGGTGACCGCCGCCCGACGACCAACGTCGGCCTTCCACTGGGCGTTTGTCAAGCCCGGAGGCCTTGGCATCGGCGCCCTTGGCTTCCTCGGCTTTGGTTGGGGATCAGTGGCTAGGCGAGGGGCGACGTACTTCTTCGACGGCATGGCGATGGGATCTATGGGAAAAGGTGGGAGTTGCGGGGGAGATGAGGGATGGTGGGAAGGAAAAGGGAGGGAACATCAAAAAAGGCAGGAAACTTGACCGGTGTCACGACAATGTGGATCCACGTGCCTTTTCGCTTCAGCCGGTGCCCCCACGCGCCCCCGGTGCGCTGAGTTTGTCTTGGGCTCGCTGGATGTAATTTAGGCCCAAACTGGTGAAAACGGGGATCTGAGGACGCGGTTGGGACATTTTCATTCACCCAACGAAAAAAGGCAGACTGGGGGGCTGTTAGGGGCAGTTGGAGATGCTCTTACATTCATGTTGTGGGTGTTTTTTGCAGTGCCCGCAAGCATTGGCCTCTATGATGCCAAAACGTGTTGTTTTATGGACAATTTATCAGCATCCGTCGATGGTTCATTGCATGCACGCGCATAAGTTGTCGTATGAGATGTTCCAAATATTGTGATGTTCTTTGTTTTACTTATTGAAAAATCTAGGGTTGGGATTTCAGTTTTAAGTAAGATCCGACGGTTTGAGGAGTGACTGGACGGGCATTTCTATCACCCTTCCGAGTCATTGAAGTGAACAAACGGAAAACCTAGGGTCTATTTGGTTTGTGACCCCAGGCCCCAACTCACCCTACTAAAATATCAGTCATGCCAAATGCTTATCTCTTATCAGAAATTTTGGTCATTGGTTGGCCTTGTGAATAATTCTGTAGACTTTAAGTTACTCATCCCATGGTAAATGCTCACATGCTATCAATTTAAAAAAAAAAAATTTAACCATTTCAAATAATTCTGAAAAAAAATCATGAATGTTCACAACAGATGTTTGGGCAACCCCTAAAAATTCAGATCCAAATTCGAATAAACACCGAAAATCAAAAAAAGACAAATGAATAGTGTCAAAAGAAGAAAAATAACAAAAATAACACTATTCACATCTGATTGTTTTTCTTCTGCATGTGTATTTTGAACTTTGATCTTAATATTTAGGGCTTGTCGACATTTGTGTTGTGAACATCCATGATTTGTTTTTCACAATTTTGTGAAATGTTCAAATTTGAAATGCTTAAGTTGGTAGCATGGGAGCATGTAAGGGCTGGTATCACTGGATATTTTTTCCCACTCCATTTATAAGGTGCTTACCTGTGCA
This sequence comes from Hordeum vulgare subsp. vulgare, assembly GCF_904849725.1. Lineage (NCBI taxonomy): Eukaryota > Viridiplantae > Streptophyta > Magnoliopsida > Poales > Poaceae > Hordeum > Hordeum vulgare. The sequence goes on along the minus strand of NC_058524.1, from coordinate 544,917,838 downwards.
CAACTCCCTGAATTTTTGTCCAAAAGGACCCCCTGTCGAGTGGGATTTTCAAAAGAGACCACCTGCGAGTGCAAACGACAAAAAAGACCCCCACCCCGGGTGGCGGCAGGCGCGCCAGGCGGCACGTGGCACCTGCCGCCACCGCACGAGGCGGCCGAGGGGCCTGCCGCCACCACCCCTGGCGGCCGGGGCCTGCCGCCACCGGCAGAGGCGGCCAGTGCCGGAGCCCGTTCCCGCCCACTCGTGTCCGTAACGGACAAGGCCGGGTGGGCCCTGCCGCCTCGGGAGCAGGCGGCCAGGCCACTGTTTCCGCGCGGCCGACACTGTTGATGATTGCGCTGATTTCCGCGCGGCCAGATTCCTAGGCTTATTTCCCGCTCGCACAGACGAAACAGTGGGAATTTTTCCCGCTCTCCACCGACGAAACAGTGTGAAACTTCTTCTTTATAAGCGAACCGCGTCGCTGCCTCCTCTCTCACTCTCTTCTCCTGCCGTTGCCTCCCGTGTCACTCCTCTTTCTCACTCTCTTCTCTTTCTCACAAGAGCTACTCCGTATGAATGTTTATGTGGCGATTTAGGACGGTTTAAAGTGAGATTTTGAAGACGTTGTAGTTGAAGAAAAGATAGATCAAGGTAAGAGCTTTCCATATCTGTTGGTTGTGTTTGCATGCATGATGTATTTATTTTGTTTGATTAGTTTCTAAGTATGTGTTTTCTTTTGTCTTAGGGAGCGTATTATCACTTTTGTGGAACTATTTTGAAGACGTTGTAGTTGAAGAAAAGATAGATCAAGGTAAGAGCTTTCCATTTCTGTTGGTCGTGTTTGCATGCATGATGTTTTTATTTTGTTTGATTAGTTTCTAAGTATGTGTTTTCTTTTGTCTTAGGGAGCGTATTATCACTTTTGTGGAACTATTTTGTCATGCGATATGAACTACTAAGTTGAAGATCAAGGTATGAGACTTTGTTCATATTTGTGTTCATGTGATAATAGGTCGACTATGTTCATATATTACCGATGATTTGTTCGTGTTTGCATGCAACTGGTATTTAGAAAGGAGCCGGAAAAATGCCTATCTAACTAGCATTTTTGTAAAAAACATGTAATAATATGTTAGCTCCATTAGTATTATTACATGCAAGACGCGTGTGTAATATATTTGTTTATTTGATAATTTGTCAACCCCGTAGAAATATGACTCGTGATATATATATATATATATGCATGCAGTATGTATTTTTAGACTTTTGCTAGCACGGAAATAATTATGTGTGTAATATTTTTGTTCATATGAAAATAGGTGGAATTCGCTGATATTATTCTGGTGATATATTATATTCGGAAGGATATCCTTATTTAAACCAGAGGTATGAATGACATATTGTAATTCATCTTCTATTTATTTTATAGATGTAGTGTCACGATAAATGATACAATATAAATTATTATGCGTAGATGTAATGGATGTTGTTAAATTGTTATATGTAAAAAAGATAAGTAATGGATGTTGTTATTACAATGTAAATATAAAAATATGATTTTTAATGGACTAACGATGTAAATATGGCTGCTCATTAGGTACTATGGAAAATTTGTTAGTGTTTTATGGGCACATCGTACGTGAGGGTCCTTCTGGTGTGGATGTGTCTAGGTGCGGGATGACTACGGTTGTAGTGAAAGACATGGTTAATGTAGAGTATGCGGCAGTTAGAAGGTGCATCCGATCGGTGTTTGGTTCAGCGATGAATGGAAAAAAAATGACCCTGGAGGCTTTCGTGGTTGAGGGAGGAAATCGTTGGGTTCTGCGACGGGTTACTGGTGAAAGAGCATGGGCGTCGTACATGGGTTTTTCAAGCAATCCCAATAACTCCATGTATGGACAACCCATGGTTTATGTGGAGTTCATTTCTGCCAGTGATGTCGCCGAGTGCAGTAGCGGTGCCGGTGAGGCCGAGTTGGCCATAACTGTAACCCCCGACGCCGGCCCATCGGAACCAAGGGGTGGCCAACAAGTGGCCATAACTGTAGCCCCCGACGCCGGCCCAACGGAACCAACAGGTGGCCAACAAGTGTATGACACGGGATATTGGTCTGCGGTCGTTGACATGAGCGAACATGTCGAGGGATTGCCGGAGGCGCTAGATGATGACGATGATGGTCATTCTTTTGCGTCTTCGGAATCAGATGATGATGAAGTTGTTCCTCCTGAGAATGCGGTCGCTGCAGCAATCAACCCAGAGTTTTTACAGGTTATGAGCATCACCAATGAATTTCACTCTGTTGCTGGCCTAGACGCGGGGAGTCTGGCCGTTGGACAGATTTTCCCAGATAAGAAATCTGCTAAACAAGCAATACATAGCTATGCAATTGCTATACACAGGCAACATAGAGTGAAGCAGTCTGATAAAAAGGAGTTGAAACTCATATGCATCCATCGCGAAGCGGGTTGCCGCGGAAGAGTTATTGCTCGCCAGAAGCCTGGGGTATGTCAGCCATGGCATGTCACAAAAATAGAGCAACATGGTTGTGAGCAAACCGGCACTCTTTGAGAGCACCGCAACGTGACTGCAGAATATGTGTCACAGGTGATGCAAACCATTGTGCAGCAAAGTCTTAATATTAGTATTAGGGCTTTGCGTGCAACTGCATCTGATCTGATTGGTTTCCCTGTCAGCTATAGCAAGGCTCGTCATGCAAAGGAAAAGATATTTCAGAGGTAGTATGGAACCTATGAGGAGGCGTACTCTTTTGCCCCTAGAATGTTGCATCAGATTTCAGTTGCTAATAGGGGGACTCAAGTTTTCCGGAAAGAACGTCCAAATCCATTAAACCCGGACGAGCAAATCCTGGACCGCTTATTCTGGGCATTCGCCCAGACTATACAAGCATTCAAGCATTGTCGTCCGGTTGTATCAATTGATGGTACATTTCTCACAGGAAAGTACAAGGGCACACTCTTAGTGGCGATGGCAGCTGATGCAAACAATCAACTTCTTCCTATTGCCTATGCACTAGTGGAGAGCGAAAACAAACATAGTTGGCTATGGTTCCTGTGTTGCCTGAAGATGGGTGTCATCAAAGATCGGGAAGGGGTTTGCATCATCTCTGATCGCAACACCGGACTATTAAGCGCGCTTGAGATAATTAAGGCTTCACAAGATCCAGATTGGGGGTGGCCCGATCTGGAGACAAGGTGGTGCATGAGGCATTTGGCAGCTAATTTTTATTCGAAATTCAAAAACAAAGATTGGTTCAAGCTATTCAAGAGGATGTGCATGCAGAAAACTACAGCAAAAATGAATGCTATCTGGGCAGGTATCAATGGTCAGATCGAGCGCGCATCCCTCCCGGCGAGAGAAGACCGGAGGGGTCGTCGAACAGCAATAAATTTGAGCCAGTGGATTAATGAGAATTATCCCAATTTGTACAAGTGGGCGCAGTCTCATGACACTGGCGCTAGATACGGTATAATGACAAGCAACATGTCCGAGGTGTACAATGGTGTTCTTAAAGGGGTGAGGGCACTACCTATCACAGCACTAATTGATGAAACTTGGAACCGGACTGTGTCATACTTTGCAGATAGAGTCACCGTTGCCAAGGCGCTAGTTGATTTGAACAAGACCTGGTCTGAGAAGATGCAAAGACATCTTGATGATAAAGCAAAGAAGTCGCAAAGACATGGGTGCAGGCAGGTAGATGCACTTAGGAATAAATGGTAAGTTAGTGTGCGAGCAAAGTTTGTGAAGGGTCACCACAGGGGAGCAAAAAAACAAGCTGTGACGCTTGGCGCAACCTCGTGTGAGTGCACTTGCAACAAGCCCAAGATTCTGGGATATCCTTGTAGTCACGTATTGCGGGCAGCTGCAGATCAACAAATTAGTGTCGAGCCATACGTATCACCATACTTCAACATGCACAATTTGTACAACACTTGGAATGGTGAGTTTTGGGCATGGGGCATTGATACGAACTACAAGCAATTATGGCCAGAAGGCACCACATGGGTTCCAGATCCCGCATTGATGCGAACCAGCAAGGGACGGCGTCAGTCTAGGCGTCATCGCAATGACATGGACCACAGCCAGTTGGGAGAACCAAGGCGATGCCGCGTATGTAGGTGTGCTGGTCACCCGCGTAGGGAGTGTTCGTATCGTAACAACAACACTGCGTGATATGTAATCATGCTATGTATTCATAATTTAATCGTGATGTAATATTCGGAATATGTATTTTAATTTAATCGTGATGTAATATTCGGAATATGTATTTTAATTTAATCATGACGTAATATTCGGAATATGTATTTTAATTTAATCGTGATGTAATATTCGGAATATTTAATTTTTTTCATCGTGATTGCAGGTTATGGCTGAAATGCCCCAGCTTTTGAATGGTTATCACGACAACCACCACCGTTGCCAGCTTTTCATAAATCTAAATCATGAAAATCCTCCTCAGACCTTCCGGCTTCGAACTGTAAAGACGCCCTGGTCAATAGAGAATCGGTTCCTTGAACACCTTGAGGCTTATGGACTCCTACATTTTGCGAACATCGCAGCTCGTCGAGGTAGTTTTACTGCCGACCCATCCCTTTTGACATCCCTCGTTGATAGATGGAGACCGGAGACCCACACATTTCACTTTCGATGTGGAGAGCTTGCACCTACTTTAAAAGATGTGTCAATGATCACAGCTTTACCAATTAGAGGTGTGCCAGTGGTACATCCACGAGTTTCTCCTAATTGGCCAGCAGATGTCTCTGCCCGTCTGAGGCTCGAAATGCCCATATCAGATCGTTCTGGTCCTCCTCGAGGTGTCCCACACAGCTGGCTTCGTATTAACTTTGAAATTTTATCTACCCATGCTGATCCTGAGACAACGAAGAGACACTTGTTTGCATATTTGTTGTGGCTCTTCGGTGTGATGTTTCCTAATTCTCACGGGGATGTAGTTTTGCCTGGTCTCATCTATTTTTCCGCAAAGATAGTAGACGAACCTTTACCCCAAAATCCACCATATAGCTTTGGTTCTGCTTTGGTTCTGCTTTGCTTTCTCACACATACCGAGGGTTGTGTGATGCCACTCAAAAAACGGCATTCACATCTAAAGCTCCATTACTTTGTGTCTCCTACGAGTTTCTACAGTTGTGGTCCTGGGAATACTTACCTGTAGGACGACCGCAGATAGTAGAACCCGCAACCCCATACAACTATGGTGAGGGTGTTGTAACTATGTCCACTCGGTGGATGCTGGGTCGAAAAAAATGGTCTACTAAAATTGCAAAAAATTGTTACCCCATATACCATGATCAGTTTGAGCTTCTTAACGACTCACTAATAACATGGAACCCGTGGACTGAGGCGCACATTGATATGGTATTTGGTTCGCAACACATGCCAGTGGAATGCGTGAGAGATAGTGCCTTTTGGATGACTCGCTGCAATTTACTCTATCTATGGTTTGTGGAACCGTATAATCCTGACCGTGTCATGAGACAGTTCGGTCTATATCAAGATATTCCACCACCGGTTCCAAGATGTATCGACGAAGAAACTCATAAGTAAGTAAGATGTGACCTAGCTAAATAGATATTCCATCAACTATTCTTGAATTTTTTTTTGTTATCTATAATTACAGGATGAGCATATGGGCAGATCTGGTGTGGACTGGAATGCATAAAACATTGAATGGATAAATCAGTGGAATAATGAAGCTCTACAAAATATAGTGCCTCAGCAACGGTAATTTTACTAATGTTAATTTAATTATGTGCTTATAAAATACAGAATGTGATGTCAATTTAGTAATGTTAATTTATTTATGCAGAATGTACGATGCAACTACGACAGAAGCGTACTATAATTGGTATCGCATGAGCACGCGTACTAGACTGACGAGTGAACCACCTACGATGCCAACACATCCAACGCATATGGAACAGTTGCAGAGACGGATGGACACATCATCAGCTTACTATCGTGACTCCGCGGTAATAATCAACATCTTGCTATTCAGGTCCATCATTTCATGAACAATTTAACCAACGAACAACGATTTTTTTCAGATTGATATTTGCACTCAAGTACAAGCGATGGCGAGTGAAGGAATGCGAGCCCAGGGAATTGATCCTAAAGGCAGGTCGTGGTTTAAAAAAATTAGCGAATTCGTGAGCACAAGGTTTACGAGATGCGGTACAGAGAACGACGTTGTCACTGCAGCGTACAACATTCCGGAACCGAGGTCAGCTAGACCGAGTGCGGCGCCGTCGTCGTCCATGCGGTGGGGAGAGGGTCGTAATACTATGCCGACACTTCCACGACATGACTCGTCTCTACCAATACATGGGCAGACATCACAGGTAAATGCTCCAGATGTAGGTTCGACACCCGAACAGACTCATTTCGTGGAGCAGGATGCATATACAGCATATGGCGCACACATTCAAGGATCTCAGTCATATCTGCCCACGCGAGGGATTAGGATGCCCGAGGAGAATCGTTGGGCTGAGACAAGCGAGGGAGCACAAAGCTACAACAGCGGTCAGGTATGTACAATTATAATAAGCAATTACATAACTTCTATTTACACATCTTTTTGCTACACACAATTTATTTTAAAAACATTTCTTCGTGGAGCAGGAAATTAATGATCCATCATGGGGAGATGAACATACCCAGCGTGGCGTACAGAAAGAAATACTCACAGAAACCCATGATACTCAATGCACGCTCCCAGGAATGATAAATGATTTTTTCGGGCAGGACGTTATTGGTCCATCTTACATCAATTCTGAGTCACAACCATTCACCTACAATTTAGAATCATCATCTCAATATGGATTTCAGACTCCACCACCTATGCATGAGTCGCAGACACAGGAACACGAGGGACAGTACGGTCGTGGTCTTCGTGAACACAGACCCCCTGATCGATTGTCACCCTCCGGTCGTCGGGCAAGGCCAGCTGGTCGTCGTCGCATAGGGTGATTCGTCTATGTATGTGTGCGAACAATTGCATCTCTCTATGTCAGTTTCAAACTTTCAGATATACGTACAAGACATCTATGTAGTTTCATGAAATAAAAGTTCCCGATATATTTGAAGTTGCTTCCATAAAATAAGATTCATAAAATAACATACATAAAATAACATACATAAAATAAGATACATTAAGATGTAGAGTTCATAAAAAAAACTACATAAAGTCGTCGTCATCCTTCGACGATGCAGAGCTCTCGCCCTTTGACGAAGCGCTACTCTTGGCCTTCGATGATGATGCGCTCTTGGCCTTCGTCGATGACGCGCTCTTGGTACTCGGCATGAAGATATCGTCTTCGTCCTCACTATCGTCAATCCATAAGAAGGGACGTTTTACTCCACCTCCACCGCGTATGTGTTGGCCTTTTTTCTTCCATCTTTCATTCAACCGCAGAAGTTCTTTCCGAATCTCCTCATATGTCCTTGCAGGCCACCCCTTCCTAGCTAATGCGTGGGCAACCTCATTCAGTAGCGTGTCACTACTGATGAGTTCGTCCCATGAAACTATTCTATTATCTATCTTGAAATTGCTAGCTAAGCGCAGAAGACACTCGGACATACCACTATGAAAACTACGATCGAAAGGATAATGAGAGATTTTCAGCACACTCCTTACCCACCTTGGTCTGGAGGGGGTTTTATAGGTGCAGCAGAACGAGACGAATAACTAATGGCGGGAAAATGAGGAGGGAAAGCGAGGCGGGAAAGCGAGGGCGGGAAAGCAAGGGCGGGAAAGCGAGGCGGGAACAAACTGGCGGCAAAGCTATACGCGGGATAAAATGGCGGGAAAGCGAGGCGGGAAATAAATGGCGGGATAAAATGAACATACACGTAGCTGAAATTAAGATACTCATTGCGGAAATTAAGATACACATTACTGAAAATAAGATACAATTTGCCGAAATTAAGATACAACTTGCAGAAATTAAGATACAACTAACACAACTTAACATACAATAAAATAAATCTACTGAGTCCAACGTGGATATTTTCCTTTTCCATCACCAGCTTCTTCTGCTGCCTTGGCGGCACGAGCCCTTTCTCTCTTTCTCTCCCTCTCAGCTTCACGGGCCTGTTCCCGCTGTCTGTAAACCTCCTCCAGCCGAAGTTTCTCTTCTTGATTTTTCCTTATCATCTCATCAAGAAAAGCCCTCTGCTCCACACAGTAATCTTCCCACTCTTTCTTCTGCTCTGCTTTCTCCTCTGCTTCAGCCTTCTCACAACGCTCTTCCAAGTCCAAGCTAGCCCATGCACGGCGACCTCCTTCACGAATCTCGGTCACCGCCCAGTCCGGCATTTCCGTGTCAATCCAACGATAGTACATGCAGAGAGGAGGAGGAGACTAAAGGATGGATCAGATTCAAGTAAACAATAATATCAAATAACAATAATCTGGATGACTTGAGCATATCGGAGGCCTGACGTACGCAGAAATAGATTCGGGTGGATCAGATTCATAATTGGCGCACATGAAAAACTTCATGCCCAACCAATCTGAAAAATTTGTCACCTCCTTCACCTTGCAGACATCTCCGCACCAACATCGAACTGCTTCTACCCCCCGAGGCAAGCTCGCACTCTGCATTTTCCTAGGCCTAATGCTCTGATCCGAACAAGGCAAACTCATATTGACTATGGAGGTGCAGGTGCTTTGAAGTCTGTCTGATGGTGAAGAGAGTTTCACTCCCTGCCTCCTTTTATAGGCTCTGCCGGATGTCTACGCGGGAAAAAAGGGCGCGAAAACGAGAAACTGCAGCGGGAAAATTTGGCGGGAAAATAACGCGGGAAAATTAGGCGGGAAACTATTGCACTGCTCGTCCGTCGTTATCGCGTGTACATTCTAAAATAAGTCCATATACATCCATATGTAGTCTTGTAGTACGAACTCTTAAAAGACTCTTGTAGTTACTTTTGTATAAATGATATTTTTTTTCAAACCATGACAGAGAATTGTGTGTGATCATTATAGAAGATAAAGAAGAAACAAGTACAAAGCTCTAAGCGTCATACAAAAAAAATACCAACTTTACTAAGAGCATCATTATAGAACCATGAAAGAGAATTGTGTGTGATTATACGAACAAGGATTCAAAATCATTTACTTTCATGTAAATGATAGTTGCATTTTAAGTATTAAGATTACATATTATGGCGACCAACGAGAGCAACATCACCAAGTGATTAGTTAGTAATGTTTTCGACTTTATTCCATGGCAGTGTCACTGCTGCGATAGCAATCAAACATTCACTCCCAAAATATTTGATCGAGAGCTAAACCATACTTTCTCTATACATAAATATAAGAAACGCTATTGTAAACAATGTCGACCTAGAGATAAAAGCCACATGAAACCACCGTAACGAACAGTGTCGACCAGGAGACAAAGAGTCCCTCTGAAATCGCCGCGGTGAACAATGCTGACCCGAAGATGAGAGCTCCGTGAAACCACGGAAAAAACCGCCCGCCTTCACCGGCGTGGATATCTTGGTTTGGTTCGAGGGATGAGGGATAACCACGGCCCAACAAAATATCCATAGTATATGCCTCCCATGCACTTAGCCATCCGTGCAACTTGCACAATATTTTTGTTCAAAAGGATTGCACGGTCCGAACCGGAGCAAGTTGGCAGGAGTAAATTTTGACTGTTTCATCGGTGGAGAGCGGGAAAAATTCCCACTGTTTCATCTGTGCGAGCGGGAAATAAGCCTGGGAATCTGGCCGCGCGGAAATCAGCGCAATCATCAACAGTGTCGGCCGCGCGGAAACAGTGGCCTGGCCGCCTGCTCCCGAGGCGGCAGGGCCCACCCGGCCTTGTCCGTTACGGACAGGAGTGGGCGGGAACGGGCTCCGGCACTGGCCGCCTCTGCCGGTGGCGGCAGGCCCCGGCCGCCAGGGGTGGTGGCGGCAGGCCCCACGGCCGCCTCGTGCGGTGGCGGCAGGTGCCACGTGCCGCCTGGCGCGCCTGCCGCCACCCGGGGTGGGGGTCTTTTTTTTCGTTTGCACTCGCAGGTGGTCCCTTTTGACAATCCCACTCGACAGGGGGTCCTTTTGGACAAAAATTCCAACTCCCTTACAACATTTCTAGTCCTTCCACTAAAATCTTTTAATCCCTAAAACCATTGTTTCGACAATTAACCCTTGCATCAAAACTTGTAATCCCTCAAAAGTTTGAGTACCTCCTCAAATTCACCTTTCCTGCTCAAATTTGAGCAGAAAACATCAATCCTCATTTTTTCTCTTTCTCACAACTTTATCTCTTCTCCACCAACGGCAAAGCCGCACCCCTCCCCATCCTTCCTGGACACGGCCCCGACGCTTCAAGGAAGGGCTAGCTATGCTCTTACCTCACCTCATTTGCTTCAATTCACCTCGCTAGGTCTGGAGCCCTTGCTCACCTAGCGCCGCCCTTAGAGGCTGACAGCTACTCCCTTTGGATGAAGTTACCCCACTTAGCCTCTGGTCAGCGCGGGATTAGCCCTTGAGCCACTGACCACTGGGCCCTACTGGTCAGGTTTGACCTGGCCAGCCCCTGTTGATCCTGATCACGTCAGCCTCGCGCAATAAATCTAATTCTGTGATTTAACAATTTCAGAATAAGTTCAAAACTTTGGAAATTCATAGAAAATCAAATATAACTCCAAATCTGACAAATATTATATGTAAAATGATCAGAAAAATTCAATGAACACAATGGTGCTACTTTCATGCATGACAAACAAAGTTATGAAACAACATCAGGTCAAATCAATTAAATGAATTTGATAAATATCTTATTTCAATTAATATTTGAATTTTGAATTCAAATCAGATTCATACTAAGGTTCGGTTAGTCACCTCAAACAATGCTACATTTCATTTCATGCCATGTTCATGCATCATATTGTTGCATATGAATGTTATTGGTTGTCGTTATTATCTCAGTAGGCTCTGCCCTTCCGGATACGTCCGAATATCCGACTGTCGGATTTAATCCTTCTGCTGAGCAACAAGGCAAGCACCCTTTTGATCATCCCGATATAATCCCATGTTCCCGCTCCTGCTCTCACTTATTGCATTAGGACAAAATATTTCAAATGCTTTACTTCGGTAGCTGAACCTATTCCTTTGCATGACCTGTCATTGTCACAGTAAATAGCCAAAGCTTGCAACATAGCATACCTGGTAGTTGCTTGAGTCATGATGTGTCTTATCCTGCTATGCTTGCTATGCCTAGAGTTATGTCAGGTCTGTTTCATCTGGGTGATGAACAGGAATGGATGAATGTGTTCTAGAGACATAGAATAAGTGTGAAACCTGATTTGGTAAAGGTACCGATGAAAGGCTATGTAGGAGTACATGGCGGGTTATTTCATTTGAACCGTCCTTAGGAACTGAGTTTCGTGTATGTAATCCAAGACTAGTTACTACCACATGCTGGGCCCTGAAATATGACCCCGCTCGACTTATTAATCGCCTAGTACTCGGTCCAGGAGTTGCAACTAGCTTCTGGTGTTTATAGTCATGCTGGAGGCTGTGCATGGTGCTGGCCTTAGAGGTGGGCTATGATGCGGTAGGCAGTGGCACGGTGTACCAAGTGGCACCCGGATGGTGGGCTTGGGAACCCTGCGCACATCGTTTGGGACCGTAGCAGAAACCTCGGTCGGACTTCCGTGCGAATTCACTCTTAAATAGGCGATAAACCTGGACTAGGTATTAGCGTGGTTAACGGTCGTGGCCGACTCCCTCGCTGGGCTTCCGCTTGAAGGTTGCCGAGGTGCATGACGTGCACATGGCGATAAGTGGTGAGAGCGTGTGTGAAGAAGAACACCCCTGCGGAGTTATGATCTACTCGAATAGCCGCGTCCGCGGATATGGACTACTTGAAGGCATATGTTGTTCATAGATAACTTTAATGACTACTCATAAAAGTATCAAGATAAATGTGAGTATCATGTATGGCATTTCTGTAGGGAGGCGGAAAGGAATCCATGATAGTGTATTGTTGTGGTGGTAGTGGACTCGTGTACGACTTATCAAAGTTGTTTTAAAACTATTTAAAATTATAGTTTAGTCTAGCCAAGAGTCAAAGTTGGCTTGCTGCATGAAACCCCACAACCCCCTTTACTGATATATGTGCATGAGTAGATAGATATGTTCTAAAGTCTTGTTGAGTACCTTTGTACTCATGTTTGTTTAATAAATGTTACAAAAGATACCCACGAGCCAACAGGTGGGTTCTATCTAGACCTCGATGATGATGAGTAGCTGGTGTCCTAGCTACGACCTGACCCCTTTCAGAAGGGATCTGTAGATAGTCAGGCTTTATGCCTTTTTCCTTTCAACTGTCTGTACTCAGTCAGCTTTAATGCTTCCGCTTGGTTTGTATGACTTTGCTTGTATGACTTGAGTGTCGGGTCGTGTGACCCCTACCTGTATGAACTTATTATGTAAGACTCTTCCGAGTCTTCTAAATAAACGTTGTGATGTTGTATGGTTATGTTGTGATGCCATTGTTGTATCTATGCATATCAAAGTATGTCATGCGTACGTGTGATGCACTGTGATATGTATGGGATTCAACACCTAGTCATATGCCCTTAGTAGCTCTCTATACAGATAAATGCCCCTTTGTGTTTCCACCAAGCCTTGGTAGTTCGCTACTGCTCCGGACACATTGGTTGACCGGCATGTATCCTTCTTAGTTGTTGTGTCTGTCTCTACGGAGAAATGTCACGCGGGGTAATGAAGTCCTTGTAGCTTGCTACGACTCGTCTACACTCGCTGATGACCGACACCTGCTTTGTTGGGTTATGTATGCCTGTCTCTGTACAGTTGAGCCACTTGAGTTTATGACTAGTTATGTCGACCCGGATTCTTTGACATGGAATGCTAGCAACACAATTGCATACGTGAGTCAAAAGGCGCAAACGGTCCCGGCTAAGGTAAGGTGGCAACCGTGGGGTTAACCGTGCGTGAGACCGCAAAAGGATGCGATGTGTTACAGGCTGGATTTCTATGGCTTAGGATCGGGGTCCCGACAGCGTGCCTGTCAATACTAGCTCGCCAGTTATTTGGTGAAGGAATCCTCTCTCCTGGGCTGGCCCAAAATTTTGGCAACAATATGTAAGGCAACAGCAACGGATCCATATGCAGCCAAATACTATTTGGCAACAAACAAAACAAGAGGATCACCCATTCAGGTTGTACTTGACCAAAACAGTTCAAACGCTGCAATGAATGCTCTTCCGCTTACAAGCAGCAAATTAATAACCTCTGACTTCCAGTCCATAAATTCAAATGCGTTAAAACAGCATATATATTTACTGGCTCAATACGATGCTAAAATATATAAAGATGGCAAATAGACTACCCTAAAATATGGCCCATGTTGCACAAGAAACAAGAAATTGCTTCAGGCATAATAACTAAGAAATTTCTTCCGGCACAATATAAATGCCCGAGCATTATCAACTGCAATTCAAATGCACCAAAAATTCAACCTGAAGTTATGAGTTATGACGCATTTCTTGCCTTGCTTGAAATGGTAAGACAGACCCACGGCAGGAGGAAAGATAAATACAACAACACATAGACTGGGCATCGGAACATGGCAGAATTTCCCCAGTTTCTGCAATGGTGAACATCACAATGTTTAATTTACTAAACAAATGTCGCTAGCCTAAGCAAAACAGTGAATACAGAGCAACTTGGCTAGAAGCAACTACCATGTCACAGGTTCCCAAAGAAAGAAATAGAAGCATTTGCTTACAGGGAACATCAAGAGTAATTCTCCACCTTAATTGTGTACATCGGAGAGCTCAGCTGGTGGCAAGGCAGGCAAGGCAGGCAAGGCTTCGCCGCTGATAGGAATTTTGCAAGTTGCTTTGTTGTGACCATAACCTTTACATCTGCTGCAGCGCACTGCCCTTTTAATTGTGATGCGCGGATCAGCTGGTTTCTCTTTCGGCCTGCCAACCCGTCGACGAGTTCGAATTGGGAACGGGAATGTCGCTAGACTCTGACAATTGTCCGTTGATGTAGTAGGACCCAGAATAACATCAGGTATCGGATTTATGGACATTGAATAGGTCGAGCGGTAACATTTCGTCGTGAAATACTGTACACAGTAGTCATATGCATATTGCCCAGTGTGCTCAAATACTGCAATTGCATGCATGCATGGCAACCCAGAAACATTCCACTTTCGGCAGGTGCAGTCAAACTTCTCAATGTTGACAACATTAACTGAGTCATCGCATACCTTGAACAAATTACCATCGCCATCACTTTCTGTGGGCATAACATTCAGTGAGTGAGCTTTGCTCACTTCTTCCTGCAATTTCTGGTTAGCTACAGGCGTTAATCCATCAGGCCATTCATTAGCAGACTCTCTGCGTGTGTACATCATATCCATGAGCTTGCATCTTATTGTGTCAACCAACTGCACAACGGGAAGCTCATGTCTTGGGGGGATCCAGTCAAGAACAGTGCTGGAAATATTGCATGAATACTGACCATACCGCGACCCCATGAAAAAGGCATCTGACCACCGCTCAGGTTTGATCTCCAAAAGCCATTCAGCAAGCTTATCAGATTCACTTTTAATTTGCTCCATACACAGATTGAACTCATCAACTGTGCATGAAAATATGGCCCTCTTAAGAAGCTCAACCATAGCATCTCTTACTTCTTCAGTCCACGCATCGTCCAATTGCCTCTTAAATGCTCCAATAAGGAAGTCCATGCAATATCCATGATGACTGTCAGGGAACACCAATGGTACTTCATCCCATAATCCATTTTCTCCATTAGATATGAATGTTATGTCATGAGATGCCGACAGTGAATATTTTAGTTGCTCAAGAAACCAATGCCAATTTTCACGGCTCTCGTTGTCCACTACAGTGAATGCAACTGGGAACACATCCCCTTGTCCATCAACTGAAGTAGCAGTCAGTAACTTCCATTGCTTATTCGATTTTGCAGATACTGCATCAAGGAAAAGGAGTGGCCTGCACCCATGCTCAAAACCATAAAGCGATGCATGGAAAGCAACAAAGAAACAGAATTTTGAATCTTCCATAGTTACCACTGTTGCCACACTTCCAGGGTTTGTTTCCTTAATACTTTCACAAAACAATGGTAGCTGGATGCATGCCTCATCATGTGCACTATAAAGTTCTTTCTGAGCAATTGATCTTCCACGCCAAGCCTGCGAGTAATTTAGGCACAATCCATACTCCTGTTGGAGATCATTTGCAATGTCTCTTGGCCTGTAGTGTGGGCTATCACGTAACTTTTCCTTTATAACACTAGCAACCCATCGTTGTGACGCCAAACGATGACTTTTCACAGTTTCAGATTCACAGGTGTGGGTTTCAGATATTTTCTTGATCATGAAATCTATATTGGCAGGAGACTTGGAAGCATGTATCCGCCATGGGCAATCTTCACCAGTACATTCTGCAGTAACACGAGTTGAGTCATTCTTGATAAATCTGTAATGGAACCTATGTGCAATGGCATACTTATGCAAGGCATCACGGAAATCCTTGGGGCTTTCAAATACTTGGCCGACTCCAGTGATCACATCCTTCCACTCTGCGCACACCTTTTGTCTCTTAGACCCATCCGGAGTCGTTGGGACAACGGCAATTGCATGTGTAGGAGTGGCCGAGTCAGCAACAACGCTCTTTGCACTGTAAATATTTCATTTGTCATTTTGGCAATGCAAGTGGAAAAAACAATTGATGTTCAGAAAGGTACCTGTTGTCGACCTTCTTTATGACATAAATGTATGTCGTCTCCGACTCTGCATGGAATTCAACCATGCGACGTAGGTCCTTGTCATTGGAAATAGAAATCAAGGTCCTATTATTCTTTGGGAGGAAATACTTGAACAAGAACTGGTCGACCTTGAGATTATTAAGCGTTGAAGATATCTCATGCTTAAATGCACTGAAAGTCCAGTCACTTTTGATAAGCATTGCATGTGCCTCTCCACCAGAATAGGACATAAGCCCATCAGCATCTGTGGTGAATTCGCCACCTATCTGAAGAACACCCACAATTTGTCCCGTCCCCATGAGCTTCTGTTTCCTAACAAGATGAGATGAATACAAAAATTAGGCAACTGTAAGAAGTAGAACAGAGCTTTAGCCAGCAAGGCAACTTTGAGTAGTAGTTGCTCAGTTGGTTGTTTGAGCATTTTCTACGATATAAGGAAATTTTCCAACAAAACAACTTGCCTCAAAGCTTTAAAAAATTAGGTCATTGCGTTTTCTACATGAAATTTCATGCAGGGAACATTACGAGGGTGTGAATGATAACTCAATCAATTATAATAATCAAAAGGGTGATTCTCTGTTATTTTCCCTTTTGCGAAAGACAGATAAGGTGACTTAAGTGATCTGAGTGTTAAAGTATGACCAAATTGGTGGGTGGTCTGGAAGCAAGGGCTGTACACATGTGAGGTTTAAGCACACTAGTTCAGTTTTTCACTGCTGGCTCCATAAAGCATGAGCATGTGCAAGTACAGGGCATATAATATAATGATGTAATTGAATTGAGAGCAGAGCAAACCACAGAGTTCTCGGCAGATCACCAAGTGATGGCTGAACTAGGGATGCTAACAAGTTGTAAAAACGACGGTGTTTTATGCTTTTTATTACTTTCAGACTCAGTGCTCGCTTGATTTCAGCTGATTTTTGCATCAGTCGTGGCAATTGCAAGCATATACAGTACCGAATAAAAGAAACTGGTAACCAATCCAGGCATCATTACCAGGAAACGGCCTGCGGTGGTGGGGCGCCGGCAGGTGTGGGGGCGAGGCCGCGGCGGCCGGCGGGCCTCAACCTCGGGAAAGTACGGCGGAGTCCTGGCGAGGGCCGACTTGCGAGGTGGATGGCCGGCGGTGGCCACGGGCACAAACTTCCCAAGGCTCGAGAGATGAGGCGGTGTGTGTCTTGTCCGCGGCTCTGGATCTAGGGTTTGCGCGCTCGGCCCTACGTGTCATGCACACGCCGTGGGTACATACGGTTAACGCAATGTACTCGTGCACGTGCCACGTGGTGCAAAGGCTTGGCGATCCGAGGGCCGGGCTTTCAGCCTTCAGGGAGCCCGAACTGGCCCGGCCCCGTAACCACATCCCGCTCTGCGCTGCCGTAACATTGACAATGTGTTTTTTATTTTTGTTTTTCAGGTTTTCCTTCATACTTTTATTTTATTTTTCTAATGTATAACGTAATATTACATATATTTTAAAAATTATTTAACTCGTAACTGAGAAAATTTAAATGTGTATTAAAAAAGGTTTCTAATGTACCGGCAAAATGTAACATGAATAAAAAAAAGATATTAATCATGTGTATAAAAAATTGTGAAAATTAACTAATTTCTCATTTGAAAAATATTTATTTGAAATTTAAAAAAATGTTTACCCTATTTAAAAACATTTTTTTGATTCAAAAGAAATGATTCATACATTCAAATTAATCTAAGTCACATTTTAAAATTTCTGCACAAGTTTTCAAAATGTGATCATGACATTTTCAAAAAATGTTTATAAAGTGTATCAAAATGTTTGCATAGTTAAAAATATGTTTCTTCATGAAAAAAGGTTTTAGTACTTATTTCAAAAAATGATTAACATAATTTTCAAAACATATTTTTATAAAAATGTTGAATATTTATTTGTAAAAAATATCAAGTATAAAAAATTGTTTACATGTATAAAAAACGTACAACATACGCAAAAAAAAGTAGACATGTGTTAGAAAAAGGTAAAAAAATAGACATGTGTGAAAAAAATAAAAACATAAATCAACAAAGAAACAAAAAAAGAAAAAGGAAAAACCTAAAAAACTAAAAAGAAAACCAACGTATGAGACTAAAAGAAGAAAAACAAAAGAAAACCTCTAAAAGCTAAAGAAAAATGAAACAAAACGTAGAAATACCAAAAGGAAACTGGTAAAATACAAAAGTAAATTAGAAAGGAAAAAAGCGAAGAAACACCAAACGCAGCAACCGGACACGAACGTGCAAAGACTCGAGTGACAACTGCTAATGGGCCAGCGCAATAGGCGTCCGTCCATAGGCGATTCCTCTTAGGAATCTGTACAGGAGAGGTATAGCTCTAACGTAACGGGATACCGTGCTGACCATATGGCAAACATAGTTCAAAATACCGGACCGGGCCGGTGGTCGGACCGAAAAAACTCGAAACCGGCAATTCCAACAGTTTTTTAGGCGTAGTGAACCGTCTCGCAATCAAACCAGAAAAAAAAACGACCAAACCGGCGGTTCATGGAAAACCGACGGTTCAGTGTTAATGATAGAAAACCCCTTTGCTGACTTGTTTTTGTGCGTATAAGGTGAGGGTAGAATCGATAAAGGAAAAAACCTCTTTTGGTAGGGTTCACTCCATTGGGAGCTTTCTCCTTGATATATTATTGATTGGTGTATTTGTTGATAAAATATATATTATTTCATCTATTCACTGTTGTGTTTATTGATTAAATATTTATTATTTTATTCTTTAAAAAACGACAATCGAACCGATGAATCGATGGTCCGACCGGTGAAAACCTGAACCACCAACCTTCCCGGTTCGATTATCGAATCGGTTTTTAAAACTATGATGGCAAGAACAAATGCGTCGTTTGTCATGGGATGAGTATTCAGCCCATTAGGCAGCAACGCCTGAGGCAAAAGTGCAACGGCCCTCGAACTCATCCCTATAAAACATAGTAAACTAGCTCCCATCCTTCACGTATGATCCTTAATTTGAGGGCTTCTAAGGGCCTCTTTAGTTTAAAGGAATCCTATAGGATTTTTGGTTGATTGAACTCCTTAGAAATTATTCCTGCGTTGGTCCTTTGATTTATAGGGTTTGATCCTATAGGAGTTTTTCTATGAAATTTTTTTACTACATTTTATAGGAAATCTAACATCCACTCCAATCTTTTTTTTACATTTCTTCATTTTTCTTGAGGCATCAAACGCTCCTGCTAATACTATAGAATTCAAGTGGGCATCGCACTTCTACCCTATACTTTTCCTAGTCCTGTGCTTTCAAAATCCTACGAAACAAAGACGGCCTAAATGTCGCTCTCATCGCTGGTTTAGGCTACTGGCACTCGAACAAGACGGTCATCGAGTCGGGCCAACAATTCTTCCTTCGAGAACGTGAAGTTCGAACGACATCAACACATCGACGAAACTATGTGAGAAAAAACTTGTCGATGCGCTTGTTCGTCCCCTTGTTCTAATTGGTTCACATCACAGTTGATCGCTGCCTTTTGTAAATAATCATAAATATTAAGAAAAACATAAATTTGAAAACAGTTCATAATTTTTCGAAACAAATTGTGCATATATGGAAAAGTTCATGAAAAGGAAAAATATTACACAAATTTGAGAAATGTCTTGGAAATATGAATAGTTCAAGGATTTGAAATGATTTTTGAAAAAAGTTCACAGAAAATAGAAAAAAGTTCATAAACGAAAAAAGTCAGATCTAAAATTTAGAATAAGTTCACCAATCTGAAAAAAATTCATAAAACTTTAAAAGTGCTTGTGAAGTTTGAAAACAAGTTTAGATCTAAATCCATGCACTTAAAAACTGGTCACGAAATTGAAAAAAATTCATGAGCCAAAAATACACTAATTTATAAAAAGTACATGAATTTTAAAAAAGATTTGGATATGAAAAATTGTTCCCTGAAAACTGAAAAGAAAAACAGAAATGGAAAAAGGGAAAACGATTAGAAAAAGAAAACCCGAGGAAGAAAACAAGAAAACCAAGAAAAACCCACTAAAAACGTAAAGAAAAACAAAGTATCTCTATTCCTAATGTGTCGGTTGGTAGGCTAGCCTGTACGGTTAACTTTCGCATGCTTTTTTTTGTCTCCTACTTTTGATTTTTTATCTCTCCTCCCACCACCCCTTTCATCCTGGTCCATCAATTTATTTTTATCCACTCTTTACTACAAATCAAGACTTTCCTAATGTATAACTAATTACTGATCTAACTTTTTTAAGTTATCCAAATCAACCGACCTCTTTTACTAGTGTAATTTGTTTTAAAAAACAAATAATAGATTTTAATCTAGCTTTCTTAAGTTATCGAAATGAACTGATCTCTACCATTAGTGCTTTGTTTTAGGAAACAAATAACGGATTTTCAGGAGACAAGTAGCGGATTTGAAGGATCAAATCTTTAATGAATCAATCACAGTTAATCTTTAATGAATCTTTAATGTCGCATGACAAATCCTACCAAATCTCTACTTGGTAGCTCCCGTTCTACGATTTTGTTGTCTCACCTTCCTTCCTCTCTTCACCTTGATTTTATTTTTGATTTTTTTTTGTCACCACCGGCAGATCGCTCTAAAAAACTGCATGATACGTCTCTAACATATTGATAATTTATGAAGTATGTGTTAGGACATATTTATGCCTAAGTAATTTTGGTGATTGATGAAATCACTTTAAAGGACTAATCGTGTGCATTAAGCTTTCAGATAATACATAACAACGGCACAAGACGATTCGGCACCCTCCGTGGAACAGAAGCACGGTGTCCTCTACGATTCTCTTTGGTGGTTTTTGAGTCGTAGGAACGCCGCACTATTAAGAGGGGATCCGTAATGGAAAGGTTTGGGTGAAATCAATTTTGCACGCACACACTTTATCTTCATCCTCTTTCCCTGCAACTTTGGAGCTGTTCCCATCTCTGGTTATCTCATCTTGCAAAAAGGTCTCCTAGCGGTAGTACCGTTGTCCCTAGCGGTAGTACCGCTGGGCCTAGCGGTATGTAGTGCCCCAAGTGTAAAGCTTTCCCTTTTTGTAACCTTCCATGTGGAACCACCCTGGCATTGTCATGAGAGCTATCTATGCATGTATGAATTCATGTGTCACCTTGTATTCTTCTTTTGCATGCATGCATCCATGTCATACCATTCTTACCATGCCTTGTGTTGCTTGCATCTATACCTTGCCATGTCTTAGAGTGGTTCTTGTAATTGTGGGTGTTGATGCACATGTGATGATGGTGTGTGGAGTGTAGGAGTGGTTGCTATGTATTTTCAAAGCTCCTTGCAATTTCAAACCCTTCTCCTTTCCTTTTATCTCATGTTCAAAATTTCATCTTCCCAAAAGCTGTGTTAAAATGTCTTGTGTTTAGAGTTTATTTTGGAGATGATGATGTGATGATTTGGAGTTTTATTCTTGGTCTTGAGGGTGAATATAAATCACAAAACAAAAGAAATAAATGCTATTTTGGATTTATGAAAGTAGCCCCATAAATATTGGAAGTATTTCATTTAAATAGCTGGTTCATTTTCAGGTCCAGGGCAATTTTTCATTTGATTTTATCCCTTTTATTTTGTCATGTGCCTATTTTTCTTTCTCTATTTTATTTTTTAAAAGGAAATAGACAGGGGGCTCTATTTCTCTAACTGGCGCACTAAGTGGGCTCCCTCCCACCTAGCGGCCCATCTCTCCTTCCCACCTCGCAGCCCGTCGCGCGCGCGCTCGTCGTCAACCTCCTTTCCAGCGAGGCAGTGGGACCCTCCTGTCATCCTCTCTCTCCCGTTCCCCTCTGTTCCACCGAGAGGAGCATGCGCACATGACCACCCGCGCGCCCCTTGCTTCCCCTCTCGCCCTATAAAGAGCCTTGGCGTCCGTGCCTCGGCTAGGGTTTCCCCTTCCGCCGCCGCTCCACCCAGATCTCATCACCCTCCTCTCTGCATCGTCGCAACAAGGTAAGTGAGGCGGATCCGCCATGGCCGAAGGTTGAAGGAGATCGCCGTCGTCGCTGTGGTGTCTCTTCCTCCTCGACGAGAGGTCCAGGAGCTCGCGGGCCTCTCCAGGTGCTCGTTCCCGCCGCTGGATCGTCTTCCCCGACCCTGCTTCGTCTTCTTCCCGGAGGCGCTCCTTCTCCGATGAGCTCCGCCGCTCCGCCACTCCACGCCCTTCTTCCTGCTACTTCCTCTACGGGCACTTCTTCCTCGACCCGTATGTGAGGTAGTACTCCTCCTCCCTCCTCCCTGTGCTAGATCGAGCACTGTAGCCGTAGAATCGTTGTGCGCATCACCTCTGACGCCGGAGCCGCCGATCACCGTCGTCACGCCGTTGTAGAGCCCCTCGGGCGTAGTTGGGTGCAGGAATGGAACCGTGGGTGCTTCTGCATCCTTACATCCAGTAGCCATAGATCAATTGCTAGCATATCGCCGACGAGGTCCCTCCCCTGTTCCGGCAAGCCGTCGGCGGCAGAGTTAGCAGTAGGGGTACTACTTCAGGGTTGCTGCTCCTATATAGTCAAGTATCGTTTCATAGCATAGTGGTAGTAGTATGTGGCTGCCTGTTGAGAGGGCGCGGGTTCGACCCCCCCCGGCACTCTTTTGTTTTGCTGTATTAAACTGCACAGTAGCAAGAGGAACATGTTACCCTGTTTACTTCCCCTACCCTGTCGACAAAGTGGCAGTGGTGTAGTGGCTTGGTGTTGTTGCCGCGCACCAGAGGTTCTGGGTTCGATTCCCAGGAGCCCCTGTTGCATATTTTTTCTGTCTTTTCTTTTATTTTCTATTTCTATTTTCAAATTCGTAGACATCAAAGTGGTCCTTTTAATTCTTCTCCCTGCTAGTGTAGCTAGGTGCAGGTTGTATTTGTGTGTGTGTTTTGCACACACTAGAATAAGTGACATGTGTGTGTGTGTATTCTTGTGAGAAGTGATATGTGTGTGTATGTGATCTTGCTAGTATATGTTGGAGGTGTAAATGCAAGTAGGCATGTGTGCATAGGAGTTGAGAATGATGATGATGGTGTAGGTATGAGATATGTGTGTAGTGAGTGCACACCACATGTGGTACCTACTAGAAGTGTTTGAGAGGTGATGTTTCCATGTCACTTGCATAGTAGTTTTCCCCCTCATGTTGTTCTTGGGTTTAAGTGCTTGTGATGGGGTTTGTGGTGATGATATATGTGTGTGTGTGTGTGTGTGGAACTTACCACCTTTGCAAACTATGCACCTTCACATGTCCATATGTGAGAGGGCATGGTGTTGTGTGTGTGGGGGGGTGACTTAGTGAGAAGTATTTGTGTTGTGGATGTGCATGACACAAACATGGGGTTCAAACCTCCATGTCACTTTGTCATTGTGCACATGAGCTCAACCTTTGTAGTTGTTGTCTTAGTAGGAACTACATGAAATGATGCCCATTCCCTAGGCATGATTTAGAGTAGTTTACTCTCCCTTAATTGTGGTCACTTGTTCCAAGTAAGTGCCCACATATTATATATGATTTTGGGGTAGAATCTCCCAAGGAATCCAGTGGTGAAGTTTGTTTTGCCATTAGGATACCTTTTGGAGTTGACATATTCAGATTTGTTGCAAGTTTGATCCTTGATTCCATGGAATAGGTGGAGCCCAAGGGCATGAGTTTTTGTGTGATATTAGTAGGGGTTTTGCTCTACACCATAGTGGTGTCATTTATCACTTGGTGTTATGTGTGTGCAAACTATGCCTAGACAAAGTGGGCATGTGGCTGAAAAATTCCACTTTAGTGAAATTTCAGATTTCACTAAGTCTGGGATTCTGGAAACATTTTCTTCTCTTATAGATGACGATGTGCTGGTAATTTTGTTGAGAACTAGCCTTAGTTCAGTGCTAGGATTTTGAACCTGATACGTTTGTGAAGCTACCTGTCAAATTTAAAATCATTTGGAGTCCAGTAGGTTGTGTTTTGATTGCTGTCAAAAAGCTTCAGAACAAAGACAGAAATACAGGTGCAGGAATTTTCACTAAGTCCCTGAGATCTGATGGTTTTGGGAAAGTTTGTGGCCTTGTATCTTCTAGAGCTTAATTCATTTTGCTGTGGTTCTTGCTGGTGTTGGTAGTGTTCTTGGTGGGCTACAGCCACATATATTATTTCTCATGTTTGGAGGTCTGTAGCTATGTTGCATGTAGCTCCCAAAGAGCTAAGATGCAGATTATGGCAGATTATGTAGTATAGTCATTTTGATCAATGTGTGTGCTTAGTTGATGTTGTGGTGTTCTTCCTTGCTCCAATCCATTCATGTTGGGTTGTTATATGTCTTGGCAACCTGGGAATACCAGATTTGTGCCAATCGTGAGTGTGGTGTTGAATCTTCCACGTAGAGCTTCATATCTTGTTTCGTTGATTCCCGTTGATCCGTAGCTCCATTCGCAATGTTCTTTATATGGTTTTGCGTCATTTTCATGAGCCGCATCTGTTCATGCCATCCTCATGCATGTAAAAATAGCTTAGTGTACAGTTCTGTCCAGGAACTTGTAGTAGTTTTATTTGCTTGTGCTAGTGATAGAATTAGTGATGCATGCCCATTTTTCATCTCATGCATCATGTGATTGTTGCATCTTGTGGTGCTGCTGTTCATTGGCTGTTATTCTTATGTTGGGTAGCACCGGGATCGGAGAACGAATACGTGGAGTCAGGAGAGTACGTGCAGGACGAACCAGAACCATTCCAAGCTGAGGATATCACAGGCAAGATGATATGACCTTGATTCCATCTCTAGACTTGTTATGCTAGTTTCGTTTCCATGTCATATTGCTCGCTGCCTACCACTGAATTAAATTGCCTCTTGATATGCCTTGAGCCCAAACACTGTTCTCCTTCCTAGCAAAACTTGTATGGCTAAGTAGGCTTGCTCAGCTTCTAATGTTAGCGTTGCTAGTTGCAGGTGCTTTGACTCATGTGATAACATGAGCTTGATATCATTATCTTAAATTCTGTTATTTAATTAATGCACCTATACTGGGTAAATGACGGGAGGCCTAGCCTTTTGCCAGGTGCTTTGTTCCGTTATTGCCGCCTTAGTTACCGGTTACCGGTGTTTGATTCCATAATGACCGCTCCTAACACGTTCGGGGTTGTTATGGGGACCCCCTCGATAAATCGCGTAGTGCTAAGGCTTGTCCGGCAGGACCCAACATTGGAGTTAATTTTCTAATCACTTAATAATAAATTACTGCATAGGGAATAGCTACCCCGAGGATTCTAATCAACAACCCGGGCCAGTGCTCCTCATGAGTGTTAGTCCGAACTAGAGTCGTGTGCGGGGCCAACCCGGGGCAACTCGGGAGATGTCTATCAGGCCACTGTACGCTGTGCTCATCTGGCGTGTCCTGAGACTGAGATACGCGGCTCTTATCGGGGTCGTGGACACGTGGGGAGGTCCTGCTAGTCTTGTCTTACCTTAATGGTATATCTTGCGTATAGGAATCCTAGTGAAGCTTTGGTTTCCCCCAGAGTTGAGGTTTTCCTCTAAGGAATCCGACGAGATCACGAGATTCGTGATAGAGGATGCCTTTGCGGCCTGTGTTCGTTTGTGATGGACTAGTTGGAGCACCCCTACAGGGTCTAATCTTTCGGAAAGCCGTGCCCGCGGTTATGTGGCAACTTGGAATATTTTTGTTAACATCCGGTATTAGAGAACTCAAACATAAGCTAATAAAACTGCCAACTGTGTGCGTAACCGTGACTGTCCCTTAGAAGATCTCTCTTTGTTCGGGAACACGGTGGGGTTATGAATGCCGTAGGTAGGTGTTCAGGATCACTTAGTGATCAAGTAGTCCCGACCGCTAGTGTAGACCACCTTTGCAATTACTTCGCGTAAGTTAGACACTTAATTAAGCTTAGGATGTTGCAGCCTTATACACTTCACCCTTACCCTACCTAATAACATGACTAGTTCTGGCACCAAGGTCTTAGATTGCTGAGTCCCCGTGGCTCACGGATTCCTCCGAAACTACCAGCAGGTACAGGTACCCCAGAGACAGATGATCCCGACGGCACCCAGCTGGCGTTGTAGTACGACGAGGAGATAGACCGCCTCTACGTGAACTATCCAGAGGACTGAGGCGTGGTCGTGATCATGGGCCTGCAAGCAGGGTAGCATAGCATTTCCATGTTTTGTAGTCCGTAGCGGAACTACCTTGATTGTATCTGTGATGTACTCTGAGTTATTAATAAGAAGACAGTTGAATCCCGAATTGTCTACTTTTATTATTATTTGTGCTATGTTACTTGCTTGCGAAACGCTTAGATGCGCTTCTTTCCTATTCGGGGCCCTCGACCCCTAGATCGGAAAGGACCGCATCTTGGTCGTTACAAGTTGGTATCAGAGCCTTACGACCATAGGAGCCTTTGTGTGATCGTACTTGCCGAGTCGAGTCTAGAAAATGTTTTGAGTCTTAGTTATATCGGAGAGTAGGATTCTTTTTTCTCCTCTTCTATGCTCTGGTGAGGTTCCCGTCTTAGGATATCTTTAACTCTACTCCTTTCCTCGCTCAATTTTTTTTTGGATCACGCGGGTATTTGTGAAATCTATATGATTTCGATGTGACGGAATCATGTCCTGGTGCCTCCTATCTGCTCTAAGTATCAGGGGAGTTGAGCTCGAGGGATTCTTGCGCACATCACCATCATTCAGATTTCTGAGTATCTAAGAACGGAGGGTGTTTGTTATTGCTTCAATACGGGTAGTGGTGAGATAACCCCGATGTCCCCAGTACTGGTGTAGATTGTTCGGGGGTATTACCACACTTTGTATCGTTGTGATCACGAGGATCTGTTGTAGATGAAGGTCCGAGATGCTGGTTGTGTGTTGAAGGATGTGATACAGGTGACGGGTTAGTTTAGGAGTTGTGTGAAATACTCCTTGTATCCGTGTACCTGATTGCATGACCAGTTATTTCGGGAATTCATAGGTGGGATATCTAGTAGTATCTTATAGGACTATCTTCCTACACACGCTTGATTGAGGTTTGGAAAATCTCGGTCATATGTTTATTCCGAGCAGTTCTAGCTCACACTTGTTTGCAGTGGTCCTTATCGGAATTTTGTCGTCTGTTACTTTGAGGATGCACTCTTGCTATGTTGTTCGAGTGCAATGCTAAATTCTGTTCAGATATTCCTGTCTTTTGATTCAGCAATATCTTTAATTATTCTGTGGACTAATATGTTGTCCATCTTCAGGATGGCTCCACCGACTCGTCAGACCCCAGGGCGTGAGGATGTGCCGCCTCCACCTCCTCCTCCTCCTCCGCCGCCGCCTCCTCCTGCAGAGGCCTGGCAGGCGATGATGGCAGCTACTAATGCAAACACTCAGATGCTGTTGCAGTTGATCCAGGAGAGAGCCAATCATCAGCAGGGCAATTTCCAGCAGGGTGGCAATCACTTCGCCAATCTGAGTCAGTTCCTGTCAAACCAGCCTAAGGCGTTCACTTCTTGCGACCAGCCGTTTGATGCGGAAGATTGGATCCGTGATATGAACAAGCATTTCGAGTGTAGCAATGTGCGTCCTGCGGACTATGTCAAGTTTGCTACGTTTCAGTTGAAGGGTCAGGCTTCTATTTGGTGGCAGCAGCTTAAGGACTCCAGAGGTGACAGGGTGATGTCTTGGGACGAGTTTTGTCGTGACTTCAGGTCCCACTACATCCCTTCCTGTTTTGTTGAGGAGATGCGTGAGAAGTTTAGGCGTTTGAAGCAGGGCAGCAATTCTGTGTACAAGTACAATGTCGAGTTCCACGAGCTGGCTCGTTACGCGTTGCAGGATGTCCCGGATCAGAAGAGCAAGATCTATCAGTTCAGGGGTGGCTTAAAGGAGGACTTGTAGTTAGCGCTTGCTTTGCACGATCCTGAGGAGTTTGACAAGTCCTACAACTTAGCTCTCTGATCAGAGGCAGCCGTGCTCAGGGTGGAGAACTCCAAGAAGCGCTTCAGAGATTCCAGCTCTTTCTCGACTCAGGTGGTTCAGAAGCAACAGAGGTTTTGGGTTTCTCCTCCTCCTCCTCGGCACTCACAGCAGCTGAAGCACTCAGGTGGACATGGTTCTTCCCACCCACCCAATCCTGGCTTCCAGCAGAGATTCTAGCATCAGAAGCAAGGGCCTCCTCAGACTCAGTTCCGGCAGCCAGCACATGTCATTTGTCACAAATGTGGGCAGAAGGGTCACTATGCCAACAAATGTACTTCTCAGCTCCGTCTGCCGCCTCCTCCTCCAGGCAAACCTCCAAGCAACGCTATTGTCAAATTCAACCTCAGATCAGCTCGAGTCAACATGGTGAATGCAGCTGAAGCAGACAACTCCTCTGATGTGATCATGGGTAACCTCCTCGTCAATGATATTCCTGCTAAAGTGTTATTTGATTCTGGTGCATCACACTGCTTCATGTCCCATCCTTTCTTTGCTAAGCATGAGTTTGTTTGTCAAGATTTGGTTAAGCCTATGTCTATAGTGTCTCCTGGTAAATTGATGAATTCCAATTGTCTGGTTCCGGAAGTTTCTGTCAAAATGGGCGCTTATGCTTTTCTGGCATCTCCTATTGTCTTGGGCAATTCCGACATCGACTTGATTCTTGGTATGGACTGGTTGGCCATGAACAAGGCGTCAATTGGTTGTGAAGCTAAAGAAGTGAAGCTTACCCACTCTTCGGAGGATGTGATTATATTCGCGGCGCGCGATGATACAATCCGTTTGTTCTCCTTGAATGAAAAGGGTGAGATCAATCCTATTGAGCAAGTTCCAGTAGTCTGTGTATATAAAGATGTGTTTCCTGAAGAGCTACCAGGCATGCCTCCGCACCATGAAGTTGAGTTCGTCATTGAGCTTGAGCCAGGCACAGAGCCAGTGTGCAAACGACCGTACAAGCTGGGTCCAGAAGAGTTGAAGGAACTCAAGAGGCAACTCGATGAGAAGGAGCGTTTGGGTTTGATTAGACCAAGCTCATCTCCGTGGGGATGTGGTGTTCTATTTGTCAAGAAGAAGGATGGTTCGGACCGGCTGTGTGTCGATTACCGCCCATTGAACAAGAAGACAATCAAGAACAAATATCCACTTCCAAACATAACTGAGTTGTTCCAACAGTTGAAAGGTGCTAAAGTATTCTCCAAGCTTGATCTCAGAATGGGCTACCATCAGATTCGCTTTCGCGAAGAAGACATTCCGAAGACGGCCTTCAGGGCTAGTTTTGTCTCGTATGAGTATACGGTCATGTCTTTTGGTCTGGCTAATGCTCCTCCGACTTTTTGTCGATTGATGAACTATATTTTCTCACCATACAAGAATGAATTTGTCTTGCTCTATCTCGATGACATTCTGGTCTTTTCTAAGGATGAGGAAGAACATGAGAGACATCTCAGGTTGGTGCTTGATTAACTCAGAGAATACAAGCTGTATGCCAAGTTTTCCAAGTGCGAGTTCTGGCTGAAAGAAGTGTTTTATCTTGGGCGTATTATCTCTGCCGAGGGCATTAAGGTTGACCCGTCCAAGGTTCAAGCCATTGTTGAATGGGAACCTCCGCAGAATGTGAAGCAGCTTCGAAGCTTTCTCGGGCTTGCCGGATATTGCAGAAGATTCGTTGAGAACTTCTCCAAAATCGCCAAGCCGCTCTCTAGTCTTCTTCAGAAGGGTGTCAAGTATGTTTGGTCTCCAGATTGTCAACTGGCTTTCGATACACTCAAAGAGAAGCTTATCTCCACTCCGGTATTGGCCCCTCCGGATGATTCCAAGCCGTACCAGGTCTTTTGCGATGCTTCTCTCCAGGGTCTCGGTGCAGTCTTGATGCAGGACAGGAAGGTGGTTGCTTATACCTCCAGACAGCTGAAGCCTGCGGAGAAGAACTATCCTATGAACGATCTCGAGCTAGCAGCTGTTGTGCACGCCTTGATGACTTGGAGACATCTCTTGTTGGAACGTAAGGTTGAAGTGTTCACCGATCACAAGAGTCTCAAGTATATCTTCACTCAGCCTAACTTGAATCTTCGGCAAACACGTTGGGTGGAAATGCTCCAGGATTTTAATCCGAGTGTTGAGTACACGCCAGGCAAGGAAAATGTTGTGGCAGATGCATTGAGTAGGAAGGCATATTGCAACAGTCTGATTCTGCAACCTCTCCAGCCGGGTCTTTCTGAGTCTTTCAGGAAGCTCAATCTTCAGATAATTCCTCAGGGTTTTCTTGCGAACCTTCAGATCTCTCCTACCTTGGAAGATCATGTCAGAGCAGCTCAGCTACTTGACGCTATGATGAAAAAGGTCAAGATTGGCGTGGGAAAGAGTCTCCCCAAGTATAAGTGTTTCACTGTTGATGCCAGGGACACATTGTTTTTCGAGGACCGCCTTGTCGTCCCGAAAGGTGATCTCAGGAAGGTGATCATGGAAGAAGCTCATAACTCTCTGCTCTCTATTCATCCTGGAAGTTCCAAAATGTACCATGACTTGAAGCAGACATTCTGGTGGACTCGTATGAAACGTGAAATTGCACAATTCGTAAACGAGTGTGATGTATGTCGAAGGGTGAAAGCAGAACATCAAAGACCAGCGGGCCTCTTGCAGCCTTTGCCGATTCCCGAGTGGAAGTTTGATAACATTGAGATGGACTTTGTCACTGGGTTTCCGAAGTCCAAGAAGGGCAATGACGCTATCTTCGTCGTCATCGACAAATTGAGTAAAGTAGCGCATTTCCTTCCAGTCAAGGAGTCCATTTCAGCAGCTCAGTTGGCAGAGTTGTACACCTCCAGGATTGTCTCTTTGCACGGCGTACATATGATGATCTCGTCAGATCGCGGAAGTATCTTCACTTCCAAGTTCTGGGACTCCTTTCAGTCTGCTATGGGCACGAAGATCCGCTTCAGCACAGCGTTCCATCCTCAGACTAGTGGTCAAGTGGAGAGAGTGAATCAAGTTCTTGAGGACATGCTGAGAGCCTGTGTTATCTCTTTTGGCATGAAGTGGGAGGATTGTCCGCCGTTCGTGGAGTTCTCGTATAACAATAGCTATCAAGCTAGTTCTGGCAAGGCTCCGTTTGAAATTTTCTATGGCAGGAAGTGCCGTACTCCGCTCAACTGGTCCCAGACAGGCGAGGGTCAGATCCTTGGCAATGATATGATAGAAGAAGCTGAGGAGATGTGTCGGATCATTCGCGACAACCTCAGAGCAGCGCAGTCCCGTCAGAAGAGCTATTACGATACCAAGCACCGTGACATGTCCTATGACCTTGATGATTTTGTCTATCTCAAGGTGTCGCCTATGAAGGGTATGCAACGCTTTGGCATCAAAGGCAAGCTTGCGCCTCGTTTCGTTGGTCCGTTCAGAGTGGTTGGCAAGAGGGGCGACCTTGCATACCAGCTCGAGCTTCCGTCAACCTTTGCAAATGTCCATGATGTGTTCCATGTTTCTCAGCTTCGGAGGTGTTTCAAGACCCCCGAGCGCACTGTGCATCTTCCAGATATCGACCTTCAGCCTGACCTTTGTTATCGTGAGCATCCAGTTGCGGTTCTTGAGGCGACTGAGCGCAAGACCCGTAACAAGACTGTCAAGTTTCTCAAAGTGCAGTGGTCTCACCATTCCGATAAATAGGCTACGTGGGAACGCGAGGATCACCTCCATTCCGAATTTCTTGATTTCTTTCAGTCTTAGATCTCGAGGGCGAGATCTTCTTTGTAGTGTGGGATAATTTGTAGTGCCCCAAGTGTAAAGCTTTCCCTTTTTGTAACCTTCCATGTGGGACCACCTTGGCATTGTCATGAGAGCTATCTATGCATGTATGAATTCATGTGTCACCTTGTATTTCTTCTTTTGCATGCATGCATCCATGTCATACCATTCTTACCATGCCTTGTGTTGCTTGCATCTATACCTTGCCATGTCTTAGAGTGGTTCTTGTAATTGTGGGTGTTGACGCACATGCGATGATGGTGTGTGGAGTGTAGGAGTGGTTGCTATGTATTTTCAAAGCTCCTTGCAATTTCAAACCCTTCTCCTTTCCTTTTATCTCATGTTCAAAATTCCATCTTCCCAAAAGCTGTGTTAAAATGTCTTGTGTTTAGATTTTATTTTGGAGATGATGATGTGATGATTTGGAGTTTTATTCTTGGTCTTGAGGGTGAATATAAATCACAAAACAAAAGAAATAAATGCTATTTTGGATTTATGAAAGTAGCCCCATAAATGTTGGAAGTATTTTATTTAAATAGCTGGTTCATTTTCAGGTCCAGGGCAATTTTTCATTTGATTTTATCCCTTTTATTTTGTCCTGTGCCTATTTTTCTTTCTCTGTTTTATTTTTTAAAAGGAAATAGACACGGGGCTCTATTTCTCTAACTGGCGCACTAAGTGGGCTCCCTCCCACCTAGCGGCCCATCTCTCCTTCCCCCCTCGCAGCCCATCGCGCGCGCGCTCGTCGTCAACCTCCTTTCCAGCGAGGCAGTGGGACCCTCCTGTCATCCTCTCTCTCTCCCGTTCCCCTCTGTTCCACCGAGAGGAGCATGCGCACATGGCCACCCGCGCGCCCCTCGCTTCCCCTCTCGCCCTATAAAGAGCCTTGGCGTCCGTGCCTCGGCTAGGGTTTCCCCTTCCGCCGCCGCTCCACCCAGATCTCATCACCCTCCTCTCTGCATCGTCGCAGCAAGGTAAGTGAGGCGGATCCGCCATGGCCGAAGGTTGAAGGAGATCGCCGTCGTCGCTGTGGTGCCTCTTCCTCCTCGACGAGAGGTCCAGGAGCTCGCGGGCCTCTCCAGGGGCTCGTTCCCGCCACTGGATCGTCTTCCCCGACCCTGCTTCGTCTGCTTCCCGGAGGCGCTCCTTCTCCGACGAGCTCCGCCGCTCCGCGCCCTTCTTCCTACTACTTCCTCTACGAGCGCTTCTTCCTCGACCCGTACGTGAGGTAGTACTCCTCCTCCCTCCTCCCTGTGCTAGATCGAGCAACGTAGCCGTAGAATCGTTGTGCGCATCACCTCTGACGCCGGAGCCGCCGATCACCGTCGTCACGTCGTTGTAGAGCCCCTCGGGCGTAGTTGGGTGCAGGAATGGAACCGTGGGTGCTTCTGCATCCTTCCATCCAGTAGTCATAGATCAATTGCTAGCATATCGCCGACGAGGTCCCTCCCCTGTTCCGGCAAGCCGTCGGCAGCAGAGTTAGCAGTAGGGGTACTACTTCAGGGTTGCTGCTCCTATATAGTCAAGTACCGGTTCGTAGCATAGTGGTAGTAGTGTGTGGCTGCCTGTTGAGAGGGCGCGGGTTCGATCCCCCCTCGGCACTCTTTTGTTTCGCTGTATTAAACTGCACAGTAGCAACAGGAACAGGTTACCCTGTTTACTTCCCCTACCGTGTCGACAAAGTGGCAGTGGTGTAGTGGCTTGGTGTTGTTGCCGCGCACCAGAGGTTCTGGGTTCGATTCCCAGGAGCCCGTGTTGCATATTTTTTCTGTATTTTCTTTTATTTTCTATTTCTATTTTCTAATTCATAGACATCAAAGTGGCCCTTTTAATTCTTGTCCCTGCTAGTGTAGCTAGGTGCAGGTTGTATTTGTGTGTGTGTTTTGCACACACTAGAATAAGTGACATGTGTCTGTGTGTGTTCTTGTGAGAAGTGATATGTGTGTGTATGTGATCTTGCTAGTATATGTTGGAGGTGTAAATGCAAGTAGGCATGCGTGCATAGGAGTTGAGAGTGATGATGATGGTGTAGGTATGAGATATGTGTGTAGTGAGTGCACACCACATGTGGTACCTACTAGAAGTGTTTGAGAGGTGATGTTTCCATGTCACTTGCATAGTAGTTTCCCCCCTCATGTTGTTCTTGGGTTTAAGTGCTTGTGATGGGGTTTGTGGTGATGATATATGTGTGTGTGTGTGGAACTTACCACCTTTGCAAACTATGCACCTTCACATGTCCATATGTGAGAGGGCATGTTGTTGTGTGTGTGGGGTGACTTAGTGAAAGTATTTGTGTTGTAGTTGTGCATGACACAAACATGGGTTTCAAACCCCCATGTCACTTTGTAATTGTGCACATGAGCTCAACCTTTGTAGTTGTTGTCTTAGTAGGAACTACATGAAATGATGCCCATTCCCTAGGCATGATTTGGAGTAGTTTACTCTTCCTTAATTGTGGTCACTTGTTCCAAGTAAGTGCCCACATATTATATATGATTTTGGGGTAGAATCTCCCAAGGAATCCAGTGGTGAAGTTTGTTTTTCCATTAGGATACCTTTTGGGGCTGACATATTCAGATTTGTTGCAAGTTTGATCCTTGATTCCATGGAATAGGTGGAGCCCAAGGGCATGAGTTTTTGTGTGATAGTAGTAGGGGTTTTGCTCTACACCATAGTGGTGTCATTTATCACTTGGTGTTATGTGTGTGCAAACTATGCCTAGACAAAGTGGGCATCTGGCTGAAAAATTCCAGTTTAGTGAAATCTGAAATTTCACTAAGTCTGGGGTTCTGGAAACATTTTCTTCTCTTATAGATGAGGATGTGCTGGTAATTGTGTTGAGAACAAGCCTTAGTTCAGTGCTAGGATTTTGAACTTGATATATTTGTGAAGCTACCTGTCAAATTTCAAATCATTTGGAGTCCAGTAGGTTGTGTTTTGGTTGCTGTCAAAAAGCTTCAGAACAAAGACAGAAATACAGGTGCAGGAATTTTCACAAAGTCCCTGAGATATGATGGTTTTGGGAAAGTTTGTGGCCTTGTATCTTCTAGAGCTTAATTCCTTTTGCTGTGGTTCTTGCTGGTGTTGGTAGTGTTCTTGGTGGGCTACAGCCACATATATTATTTCTCATGTTTGGAGGTCTGTAGCTATGTTGCATGTAGCTCCCAAAGAGCTAAGATGCAGATTATGGCAGATTATGTAGTATAGTCATTTTGATCAATGTGTGTGCTTAGTTGATGTTGTGGTGTTCTTCCTTGCTCCAATCCATTCATGTTGGGTTTTTATATGTCTTGGCAACCTGGGAATACCAGATTTGTGCCAATCGTGAGTGTGGTGTTGAATCTTCCACGTAGAGCTTCATATCTTGTTTCGTTGATTCTCGTTGATCCGTAGCTCCATTCGCAATGTTCTTTATATGGTTTTGCATCGTTTTCACGAGCCGCATCTGTTCATGCCATCCTCATGCATGTAAAAATAGTTTAGTGTACAGTTCTGTCCAGGAACTTGTAGTAGTTTTATTTGCTTGTGCTAGTGATAGAATTAGTGATGCATGCCCATTTTTCATCTCATGCATCATGTGATTGTTGCATCTTATGGTGCTGCTGTTCATTGACTGTTATTATTATGTTGGGTAGCACCGGGATCGGAGAACGAATACATGGAGTCAGGAGAGTACGTGCAGGACGAACCAGAACCATTCCAAGTTGAGGATATCACACGCAAGATGATATGACCTTGATTCCATCTCTAGACTTGTTATGCTAGTTTCGTTTCCATGTCATATTTCTCGCTGCCTACCACTGAATTAAATTTCCTCTTGATATGCCATGAGCCCAAACACTGTTCTCCTTCCTAGCAAAACTTGTATGGCTAAGTAGGCTTGCTCAGCTTCTAATGTTAGCGTTGCTAGTTGCATGTGCTTTGACTCATGTGATAACATGAGCTTGATATCATTATCTTAAATTCTGTTATTTAATTAATGCACCTATACTGGGTAAATGACGGGAGGCCTAGCCTTTTGCCAGGTGCTTTGTTCCGTTATTGCCGCCTTAGTTACCGGTTACCGGTGTTTGATTCCATAATGATCGCTCCTAACACGTTCGGGGTTGTTATGGGGACCCCCTCGATAAATCGCGTAGTGCTAAGGCTTGTCCGGCAGGACCCAACATTGGTGTTAATTTGCTAATCACTTAATAATAAACTGCATAGGGAATAGCTACCCCAAGGATTCTAATCAACAACCCGGGCCAGTGCTCCTCATGAGTGTTGGTCCAAACTAGAGTCGTGTGCGGGGCCAACCCGGGGCAACTCGGGAGATGTATATCAGGCCACTGTACGTTGTGCTCATCCGGCGTGTCCTGAGACTGAGATACGCGGCTCTTATCGGGGTCGTCGACACGTCGGGAGGTCCTGCTAGTCTTGTCTTACCTTAGCGGTATATCTTGCGTATAGGAATCCCAGTGAAGCTTTGGTTTCCCCCAGAGTTGAGGTTTTCCTCTAAGGAATCTGACGAGATCACGAGATTCGTGATAGAGGATGCCTTTGCAGCCTGTGTTCGTTTGTGATGGACTAGTTGGAGCACCCCTGCAGGGTCTAATCTTTCGGAAAGCCGTGCCCGCGGTTATGTGGCAACTTGGAATATTTTTGTTAACATCCGGTATTAGAGAACTCAAACATAAGCTCCTAAAACTGCCAACTGTGTGCGTAACGGTGACTGTCCCTTCGAAGATCTCTCTTTGTTCGGGAACACGGTGGGGTTATGAATGCCGTAGGTAGGTGTTCATG
This sequence comes from Hordeum vulgare subsp. vulgare, assembly GCF_904849725.1. Classification (NCBI taxonomy): domain Eukaryota; kingdom Viridiplantae; phylum Streptophyta; class Magnoliopsida; order Poales; family Poaceae; genus Hordeum; species Hordeum vulgare. The sequence goes on along the minus strand of NC_058524.1, from coordinate 544,881,552 downwards.
ATCACTTAGTGATCAAGTAGTCCCGACCGCTAGTGTAGACCACCTTTGCAATTACTTCGCGTAAGTTAGACACTTAGTTAAGCTTAGGATGCTGCAGCCTTATACACTTCACTCTTACCCTACCTAATAACATGACTAGTTCTGGCACCAAGGTCTTAGATTGCTGAGTCCCCGTGGCTCACTGATTTCTACGAAACTCCCAGCAGGTACAGGTACCCCAGAGACAGATAATCCCGACGGCACCCAGCTGGCGTGGTAGTACGACGAGGACAGACCGCCTCTACGTGAACTATCCAGAGGACTGAGGCGTGGTCGTGATCGTGGGCATGTAGGCAGGGTAGCATAGCATTTCCATGTTTTGTAGTCTGTAGCAGAACTACCTTGATTGTATCTGTGATGTACTCTGAGTTATTAATAAGAAGACAGTTGAATCCCGAATTGTCTACTTTTATTATTATTTGTGCTATGTTACTTGCTTGCAAAACGCTTAGATGCGCTTCTTTCCTATTCGGGGCCCTCGACCCCCAGATCGGAAAGGACCGCATCTTGGTCGTTACACGGTAGTACCGCTAGAGCTGGCGGTAGTACCGGTAGCCCTAGCGGGAGTACCTCTAGAGCTGGCGGTAGTACCACTGGGCTAGCGGTAGTACCGCCCCTGGTCAGCGGTAGTACCGCTCCAGGACTTTAGTACCGCCTTCCTTGAGGCTTTACTTCGTTGGACTTTTTGCGTACCGCTGGAGTGCTAGCGGTAGTACCGCTGCAGCCTTGCTGTGAGTGGGAAAATGGTTGGATTTTCCCCCACTATATAAAGGGTTCTCCTTGCTCAAGAACCCTACCTTTGACCCTCCCAAGCTCCATTGTTGCTCCCTAAGCTCAAAAGTGCCCGATCTCTCTCCCTAGCCAATCAAACTTGTTGATTTCCTAGGGATTGGTTGAGAAGGCCTAGATCTACACTTCCACCAAGAGAAAATTGATTCCCCCCACTAATCCCTTGCGGATCTTGTTACTCTTGGGTGTTTGAGCACCCTAGACGGTTGAGGTCACCTCAGAGCCACATTCCATTGTGCTGAAGCTCCGTGGTCTTGTTGGGAGCCTCCAAGCTTTGTGTGGAGTTTGACCCAACCTTGTTTGTAAAGGTTCGGTCGCCACCTTCAAGGGCACCTATAATGGAATCACGGTACCATGCATTTTGTGACGGCGTGAGGAGAATACGGTCGCCCTAGTGGCTTATTGGGGAGCATTGTGCCTCCACATCGCTCCAACGGAGACGTACTTCCTGTCAAAGGGAAGGAACTTCGGTAACACATCCTCGTCTTCATTGGTTCCAGTTGCGGTTATCTCTAACCTTTACATTGTGTATGCTTTTGTTGTTGACTATCTCTTACTTGCCTTAGTGCTTATAGTTGGTAGCATCATATAGGTTCACCTTGTTGTCATTTTAGAGAACCTTTATGTTGCTAACCCTAACTTGCTAAGATAAATTAAAAAGTGGTCATTGCCTATTCACCCCCCCCTAGTCAACCATATCGGTCTTTTCAATTGGTATCAGAGCCACGTCTCCTTATTAAGGGTTTCACCACCCAAAGAGTATGGAAGATGATGAGGGAGTTCCCCATGGGCAACCCGAGGCCATGGCCTTGACTTGGGTCACAAGGGACGACTTGAATACGGCTATGGCCGCCCTCAAGACGTCCTTGATGAACAAAGTCAAGACCATGCTTAAAGAGTTAATTGAGGGAATTAAAGGTTCACCCGAACCGTCGTTGGTGGTCAAACCCGCCAACACAGATTCGGAGGCCAATTCCTTTAAGGAAGCGGCTAAAGGTACGGGACCTTCTTCCCCTCTCGAAAATGATGGGACTGGAACCTATTCCTCAGTTCCACCTTCCATGGTCTATGGAGGACCTGTTCCCACACCACGTCTTAACCATGTTGGTCCTCCTCCTAAGCTTGTAAAGGGTGATTTTGCTAACTGGGTGTTTTCTATTAAGTCTCATTTGAACCACAGCTCAACTAATTTATGGAGAATCATCGAGCAAGGCTACTATCCTCATGACCCAAGCAACCTTGCTCCAAGAGAAGAAGCGGATAATCAATATAATCACTCCGCATTGTTTATTCTACAGTCCACAGTACCTCCTGAAGATCTTCCTCACTTGCGCCCCTTCACTCTGGCTAAGGATTGTTGGGAGCACATTATGGTGGTGTACAAGGTAAGCTCAAGCATTCAACGGTCCAACTACGAAGTGGTACTTTATAAGGCCAATGAGTTTGTGATGAAGGAAGATGAGGACCCTCATGATCTCTATCCAAGGGTGACTTCTATTGCTTTTGCTCTCAAGGATCATGGGAGCAATGATGTGGATGACACATGGATCAACAAAGCCATGTCATCAGTCATTCGCCAACGACCAGATTTCCACTCCTTGTCCTCCAGTGAGGTGTTGGATGAATTCATTGCAATGTCAATCATGAACGAGACCGCTGACAATGCACTTGCTCGAGTTCGGTCAAAGACAACTTCACCCAACCTTGCTTTAAAGGCAAAGGCTGCTTCTGAAGTAGAAGAAGAGGATGAGGAATAGGAGAGCTGCCCTGAAGACACTAAGTATGCTTATCACGAGCACATGGCTCTCGCGTCAAGGCAATTCTAGGGAAACAAGAGGAACTCAAGACCCAACTTCACCAAGAACAACTCAAGTGGGTTCAAATCCAAGCAACGAGTGAGGACATGCTATAACTGCGGTAATGTGAGTCACTTCGTGGCAGAATGTCCCTATGAGAAGAGGGAAGACAACGGGGGCAAGCTCATTCGCAAAGACAAACCCAAGTCATTCCCAAACAAGAACAACTTTGTTAGGAAACCCCACCCAAAGGGTATGGTGGCACTTGAAGAGTACCCCTCCGATGGTGATGACGATGACGATATGGTGGCAACTGCGACTGTCGCCATTGCCACCCCTTCTCCCAAGAATGTGTCTCTCTTCAACGCCCCCAACGATAACCACATCGCCAAGTGCCTCATGGCCAAAGGTATCGATCAGGTAACACACAACATTTAGACCAACATCACTACTGCTCCTTCATTGTTGAATTGTGTTGATGATAGTGATCTTGTGGAACTTAATGAGCATGATCTTGACAAATTTCTGTGCACTATCAAAGGATAACCCAAGAAGCACTTTGTTGCTCTCTTGGAACAACTGGGTGAGGCTAATGACCTCATCGAGTCTCATGAGGAGACCACCTCCGAGCTGCAAGGACATAGTCATGACTATGCCGATGAGATTGCTGAACTATCTATTGCACTAGAAAAGGAAAGCACTCTTCGTTTGGCTCTTGAGGAGTCATACAACGATGACTGCGTTAAATTGCAAAAGGAACTAGATCATGCTACTATTCTTACTCGTATTCTTAAGTCTGAAAAGGATGCTCTTGGGGTTGGCCATGACAGACTCAAAGTGGAGTTTGACACACTTGACAAGACTCACAAGGTCTTGAAAGGTGCTCATTTCTCCCTGAAAGAGTCTCATGATCAACTCCAAGCAAAGCTTACCAAGGAAATCTCTACTTGTCCTCCTTTCGTTTTAATTGATAATTCTTGTACAACTAACCCTTGTTGTGAGCATGTACATCTTGTGGAGGGGAATGCCAAGTTGAAGGATAAACTTGAGAAGGGCCTTGTGTCATGCATCCAAGGCGTGAAGAACCTGAACGACCTCTTGAGCAATCAAAATGGTGTGGTAGGAAAGGAGGGACTTGGACTTACATCCAAGTCAAAAATAAAAAGGAAGAACATGAACAAACGAGCCCCTACCCTCATGGACATCTTTGTCAAAGAGAGCGAAGGGATTCAGGAGGTGAACAGGAACAAGGTGGAGAATGGTAGCGTTAGGAAGGGCAAAACCATTCCTACCAACACAGTCGGCAAACTCAATCCTTCCTATGTTTTATGTCGTGCTGGTGATGGGCATGTTTATGCCAGATTTGTTGGTTCTTACTATGAATCCATTGAATGGGCTATTTGGGTTCCTAAGACCCTTGTCTCTAACATTAAAGGACCCATTCAAAAATGGGTACCTAAAACCAAGCCTTGATCTATTGCAGGAGTTTGCTTCCGGTGGGGTGTCATGGTTGCTCGATAGTGGAGCAAAAAATCATATGACCGGAAGCAAGGACTTAGTGGTGGATGTGCATCCTTCCCCATCTATGCCCACCCATGTTCAATTCACCGATGCATCATCGTCAAAGGTATTGGGATTCGGTAAGGTGGTCATCTCTCAAGAGTTATCTATTGAGAAGGTCATGCTTGTTGAGTCCCTTGCTTACAATTTACTTTCGGTTCGTCAACTTGCAATTATGGGCTTTTCCACATTCTTTAATCTTGATACTATGGTCCTCTTGTGGATCAAGACTCTTAAAGTAGCCTATGTTGGATATGTCGAAAATGGTCTCTATGTGGTGAACTTTTCAAAGCGACCCACTAAGACTGTGACTTGTCTAATGGCTAAAGTTGATGTGGGCTGGCTTTGGCACCGCCGACTAGCTCATGTCAATATGAGATCTTTGCAAAGTCTCCTCAAACGGGACCATATTCGTGGACTAACGAATGTGAGTTTTGCCAGAGATTGTGCCTGCATTGAAGGAAAGATTCATGAAACTGCTCATCGTCCAACGACTCTCATTTACATTAAGAGGCCGTTGGAGCTCCTTCATATGGATCTCTTCGGTCCTCCATCATTTGATAGTCTTGGGGGCAGAAAGTACTGCTTGGTGATTGTTGATGACTACTCAAGATACACCTGGGTATATTTCTTCAAGAGGAAGAGTGAGACTCAACAAACTGTCATCAACTTTGCTAATGAAGATCAACGTCAACATGAAGCAAAGATCTTGATGATTAGAAGTGACAACGGCACTGAGTTCAAGAACTACACCTTGGATGAGTTTCTAGGTGATGAGGGAATAAAACATCAATATTGAGCACCATATACCCCTCAACAAAATGGTTGGCGGAAAGGAAGAACCGGACGTTGATGGACGTTGCAAGAACAATGATGGCGGAATTCAAATCTCCATATAACTTTTGGGCCGAAGCCATCAACACAGCATGTCATGCATCCAATCGGCTCTATATCCGCAAAGGCTTGAACAAGACCCCATATGAGATTCTCACCGGAAACAAACCCAATCTCAAGTACTTCCGGGTATTCGGGTGTAAGTGTTTCATTCTCAAGAAAGGTGCACGTTTAGCTAAATTTGATTCTAGAGCACAAGAGGGCATCTTTGTTGGTTATGCTACAAACTCTCATGCTTACCGTGTCCTCAACAAGTCCACTGGGCTCATTGAGGAGACGTGTAACGTGGAGTTTGATAAAAATAATGGCTCCCAAGTGGAGCAAAGTGGTCTATGTGATGTAGGTGATGAAATTCCTCCCCAAGCCATAAGAAGAATGGGGATTGGTCAAATACTCCCCATTGAGGAACCCCTTGTGGCCGAAGGAGAAGGACAATGCTCTACTCAAGTGGAGCCATCATCCTCACAAGCCCCACACGCTTCCGATGAACAAAGAGAAGACCCTCAACCAGTTGAACAAGCTCAAGGACAAGATCAATTGCTCAAAGATGGTGATGTGTCCCATGATGTACAAGCACTTACACAAGGTTCCGAATCTGCTCAAGATCAAGATCAAGTGCAACTACAAGATCCAGACCAAATAAAAGCACAAGATCAAGATCAAGAGCAACCACAAGAACAAGGACAAACCAGTGAACCTGCTCAAGTCGAAAATCAAGTTGATCAGAATGATGTCTCTCAATTCCCGTCTGCAGCGCCTAAGAGGGCTACTGGTGCCAAGGGAGGATCAAAACGCAAGGGCAAGCAAAGTAATCAAGTCGATGCTCCCTGATACGTCTCCAACATATCTATAATTTTTGATGGTTTCATGCTATTATCTTGTCAGACTTTGGATGTTTTGCATGCCTTTTATATATTTTTGGGACTAACTTATTAACTCAGTGCCAAGTGCGAGTTCCTGTTTTTTCCATGTTTTTGACCCCTTTCAGAGGAGATTTTGAAACGGAGTCCGAACGGAATAAAATCCCCGAAAAGAATTTTTCCGTAACGGAAGAAGATCAGGAGACTTGAGAGCCAAGGCAGGGGGGCCCAGGGGCCCCACAAGCCCTCACCCCGCGGCCAGGGGGGAGGTCGCGACCCACAGGCTTGTGGGCCCCCTAGACACCCTCTGCCCTAGGGGTTGCGCCTATATATTCCCTAAAAATCCCAAAAAAATCAGGAGATCATCGAAAGTACTTTTCCGCCGCCGCAAGCTTCTGTCTCCGCAAGATCCCATCTGGGGTACGTTCTGATGCCCTGCTGAAGGGGGGATTCGGACACGAAGGGCTTCTTCATCAACACCATGACCTCTCCGATGATGCGTGAGTAATTCACCATAGACCTACGGGTCCATAGCTAGTAACTAGATGGCTTCTTCTCTCTCTTGGATCTTCAATACAATGTTCTCCATGATCTTCATGGAGATCTATCCGATGTAATCTTCTTTTGCGGTGTGTTTGTCGAGATCCGATGAATTGTGGATTTATGATCAGATTATCTATGAATCTTATTTGAGTTTCTTCTGATCTCTCTTATGCATGATTTCATATCCTTGTAATTCTCTTCGAGTTGTGGGTTTTGTTTGGCCAACTAGATCTATGATTCTTGCAATGGGAGAAGTGCTTTGTTTTGGGTTCATACCGTGCGGTGACCTCACCCAGTGACAGAAGGGGTAGCGAGGCACGCATCGTGTTGTTGCCATCAAGGGTAAAAAGATGGGGTTTTCATCATTGGTTTGAGATTATCCCTCTACATCATGTCATCTTGCTTAAGGCGTTACTCTGTTTGTCATGAACTCAATACACTAGATGCATGCTGGATAGCGGTCGATGTGTGGAGTAATAGTAGTAGATGCAGAAAGTATCGGTCTACTTGTCTCGGACGTGATGCCTATATGTATGATCATTGCCTTAGATATCGTCATGACTTTGCGCGGTTCTATCAATTGCTCGACAGTAATTTGTTTACCCACCATGATATTTGCTATTTTGAGAGAAGCCTCTAGTGAACACTATGGCCCCGGGGTCTACTCCACACCATATTTTCAGCCTTACACTTTTTACTTCGTTGCACTTTCCGCCTTCAGATCTCACTTTGCAAACAATCTTGAAGGGATTGACAACCCCTTTGAAGCGTTGGGTGCAAGCTTGTTTGTGTTTGCGCAGGTACTCTGGACTTGACGAGACCCTCCTTCTGGATCGATACCTTGGTTCTCAAACTGAGGGAAATACTTACTGCTCCTGTGTTGCATCACCCTTTCCTCTTCAAGGGAAAAACCAACGCAAGCCCAGCCTCCGTCAACGGGTCAATTTCTGGCGCTGTTGTCTGTTGCCGTAGCACTCCCCAGTTATCCAATGCAGAACTCTTGGAGCGTCGCGTATCCAAGATTGCGGACAAGCTGAGAGTCAAGTCACATCTTATGAAGAATGTGCTTGGCAGTTTGAAAAGGGGAGTATCCACTCGTCAACAAATTTGGAATTATTGTGAGCATCACATGTTTGTTTCGTATTGTGAACCTAACAGGTACAGGAAGCGCTCGATGATGAGGATTGGCTTATGGCATGCATGAAGAACTCAACAACTTCGAGCGTAATCAAGTCTAGAATTTAGTGCCAAGACCAAACGAGGAACATAATGTCATCGGGACCAAATGGATCTTCAAAAACAAGCAAGATGCCAATGGGATCGTGATTCAAAACAAGGCAATATTGGTGGCTCAAGGCTACTCCCAAGTCGAGGGTATCGACTATAGTGAAACCTTTGCCCCTGTTGCTCGTCTAGAATCTATTCGCATGCTGCTTGCATTTTCTTCTCATCATAATTTAAGATTACAACAAATGGATGTGAAAAGTGCTTTTCTTAATGGTCCTTTAAATGAGTTGGTCTATGTCAAACAACCCCCGGGGTTCGAACATCCCAAGCTCCCCAATCATGTGTACAAACTTAATAAGGCACTCTATGGCCTTAAACAAGCCCCACGTGCGTGGTATGAGTACCTTACTGAGTTGTTACAAGATCGTGGGTTTGAAATTGGGAAGATAGATCCCACTCTTTTTACTAAGAGGGTCAAAGGGGATTTGTTCATATGCCAACTATATGTTGATGATATCATTTTTGGTTCCCCTAACGAATCTTTCAATGAAGAATTTGCTGCACTAATGACCGAGAAATTTGAGATGTCTATGATGGGTGAGTTGAAGTTCTTCCTCGGATTCGAGATTAAACAAGGCTTAGAAGGGACCTTCATCAAATAAGCCAAGTACACTCAAGACATGCTCAAGAGGTTCGAGCTAGAGGATGTCAAGACGGTCAAGTTTCCCATGCCAACAAGATGCAAGCTTGACAGTGATCCCAATGGTAAAGCAGTGGATCAAAAGGTATATCGCTCCATGATTGGATCCCTTCTTTACCTTTGTGCATCTAGACCGGATATTATGTTGAGTGTAGGGATTTGTGCATGGTTTCAATCTGCACCAAAAGAAAGCCATTTTATGGTTGTTAAGCGAATCTTTTGATATTTGGCTCATACCCCAAACTTTGGTCTATGGTATCCCAAAGGAGCAAACTTCAACCTAGTGGGCTATTCTGACTCAGATTGGGCAGGCGACTGTGTGGAGAGGAAGTCAACTTCTGGAGGATGCCAATTCCTTGGTCGTTCACTCGTAAGTTGGTCTTCAAAGAAGCAGAATTGTGTCTCACTATCTTCCACCGAAGATGAGTATGTGGTAGCTGCAAGTTGTTGTGCACAGTTGTTATGGATGAGGCAAACTTTAGAGGATTACGGTGTCACTTGTGACAAAGTGCCTCTTCTATGTGACAATCAAAGTGCTATCAAGATTTCCTTCAATCCGGTGCAACATAGCAAGACCAAGCATATTGATATTCGCCATCACTTCATTCGTGAACATATCAAGCAAGGTGATATTGAGGTTCACTTCATCAACACTGAGAGCAACTTGCAGATATTTTCACTAAGCCCCTAGATGAAGCAAGGTTCCGGGAGTTAAGGCATGAGCTAAATGTCATTGATTCAAGTAATGTGGATTGAAACTAGGCACTTTGCACCTCACTCTGCATTACATCTTGTTCTAGGTGTAGGAATGGACATAGGGGGAGTGTTGTTCTCTCAATGAACTTTCCCTCCCCCCATTATGCATAAATCGATCAAGTCTTTCACTTTGGCCATTATTAAATGGCACTTGTGCTTCAAAGACGAGCGTTGGTGATGAACCCAAGGATAATTCTTCGCGGTGTCATACCTTCGTCTCAAACATAGGTGGTCTCGGCCATCGCCCCCACCTTTCTCTCGTATTGAAGAAAGGATACAAAATGACTAGTCAGTATATCTTGCTGGTGTTATCTTTTTGTTACACTGACTAGTCGTTGCCCACATCATTTCCACAAAATCCTATGTCTCGTTTTGTCTTTTTGAGCGGTACTACCGCCAGGGGTAGCGGTACTACCGCCAGGACCCCAGTGGTACTACCGCCAGGGGTAGCGGTACTACCATCAGGACCCCAGCGGTACTACCGCCAGGGGTAGCGGTACTACCGCCAGGACCCAGCCTATCACTGCTTGACTAGGGCTTTTTAGGGCTGTCTCAAGGGGGAGCGGTACTACCGCTAGGACCCCAGCGGTACTACCGCCAGGGGAGCGGTACTACCGCTAGGACCCCAGGGGTACTACCGCCAGGGGGAGCGGTACTACTGCCAGGATGGCGGTACTACCGCTAGAACCCCAGCGGTACTACCGCTGGGCCCGTACCCCTTGGACTATATAAAGGAGGGGGATCCCGTTTTTCTTGCCCTGCTTCTTCTTCCTCGTGGCTCTCTCTTCCTCTACTCCAAATTCCCCCCGTTTAGATCTCTCTCTGCAGAGCCCCTCCTCTCCTTTGAGTTGGAGGGTTTGCTCCCCTCCTCCTTCCTTCGTCAAGTGCCATGGACACCGGTAAAGCTCCTCCCTTCTTCTCTTGGTTGGTGTGTTTGGTTGTAGGGTTAAGAGCTTGGTGATTTGGATCCATGGATATGATTCGTGCTTAGTTTTTGGATGGAACGAAGGAGATATCTTAGGGGAGTTTAGGTCTTATGTTCTTTATTGCAATTATTTTGACATGCCCTAGTTCTCCATGTTTTAGATCTAGTAGCTCTCATCATACTTCTCATGGATTTGATCTAAAACTTGGATCCCTTTGACTAGGCTTGTCTCCATCTAGATGATCTCGAGTTCCACATATGTTAGGGCTATGGTGATTCTTGTGATGAGTATATTTGTTAGCCGTGGATCTCTTGAAATGAATCTAGTAGTTTTTGTGGGTTCATATATATTCAGATCTGAAATCTGAAAGTCAACCCCCTAGCGGTACTACCGCCAGCCTGGTGGTACTAACGCCAGGACCCCCAGCGGTACTACCGCCAGGGTAGCGGTACTACCGCCAGGAGGATATATTTTTTATTTATTTGTTCTTTAATTTATCTTGGCAATATGTTTCTTCTTATGATTCTTTTGACCATTGCCATGACTCCTTTCATCGCTCCTTTTTGTGTGTGTGTCTTGTGTGTCACAGGTGGTGCTCGTCGCTCGAATCCCGCACGTAACACCCAACCCAAGCAGTATCGCACTACAGAGGCTCCAGAGGGTTCCGCCACTTCCAGTCTAAATCCTAAGAACAGGTCCTTCAAGAAGACTGCTACCAAGAACAAAGGGATCAACGTTCGCACTATGGCCCCTAAGGATTTTCTGGCTCTCCGCACCCGCAATCCCTATGTTGATGACAAGGTTCAGATTAAAAACATCGATCATGTTTGGTCACGGGAGCATTGCATGATCTATTGTGACATCATCAAGCCCTTCAAGAAGATCTTTGTCCCAGTGCAGTGGATCGACCTTGCTCACCTTTCGTGGAATCTGGACTACATTGGCGAGGCTCTCTCCTTGATTGAAAAGCTTAGCCTTACAGATATCATCACCTTCAGACAGGACTTTGATCCAGATATTGTGGCCCAGTTCTATGTCACTGTTCACTTTCAACCTGATGACGTGCGCACCATGACCTGGATGACCGGTAATCAGAAGCTGGTTGGTTCCGGGACAGAGTTCATGGAGTTCCTCAAAGTCGACTTTCAGGGGGGAAGAAAATGCTCTTGGGATGCGTCCTCATGTTCCTTCTTCGTCTACTGCCACCCCCAAGGAAAGGCTGCAACAACATTTCATCAAGAAAGGTGTGCTCCCCTCGCATCTGGATATCATGCATCGGGTCTTCCGCAACTCTCTATTCCCTCGTATTGGCAACAAGGACGAGGTGCATGGTCATCTAGCTGAGATGCTTCTGCTGTGTGAGGAGGCAAGGACTAAGGATATTACGCCTCTCGACCTTGCCCATGTGATGTTCAATGAGCTCTGGAACTGCATCATGAACCGTAAGGTTCCCATCTACGGGCCTTACGTGTTTTCCTATATTCAGAAGAGGTGGCACGATATCTATCTGATAGATCCCTTCCCTATTCAGGCTGACTATTTTGTGCATGATCCTATCAAGCTCCGTATCGAGGACAAATGGGCCAACCCATCAACTTCTTCTCAGCCCATGGATATAGACACATAGACTGCTGCTGGAGGAGGACCTACTTCACATACCCGCTCTTCTGTTATGCCATCTTGGGCCGTGAAACTGAAGGATCAAATGAAGACTCTCTTCTGTATGCAGGCCAAGGGACAATATCAGTCTCATGTGGCCCAGAAGGAGAACCATCATAGGCACAAGCGTGTCTTAAGGACCCTTGATGTGGCTATCTCAAGCGGCTTAGAGGACGACATCACTCCAGAGTCTGACTGGATGAGGACTCAAGGTTACCAGTGGACTGGGTCTGATGCTGAGGAGGAGGCTTCTGAGGAGGACATTGAGGAGGAGCAGGACGAGCAGGATCCGGATGCCACATATGCGTCTGGGGATGAGGAGGATGCGGAGTGACCACCTGTGTCTTAGGTGTGCCCCCTTTTTGGTGTCTTGTGCCAAAGGGGGAGAGAGTCTAGGAGCTGGATTTGCGCTTTGCTTATCTTTATCGTGTTTGCTTTGAACTTGGTTTGATCGTATTTGCTATCTTTGCTACGTATGATGTGAGACTTGGTTTTATTGTGAGACTTATTTATTTATCATATGTTGTGAGTCATATGCTCTTCAATTATCTCTATTATTTATCTTTATGTTCACATGCTTTCTACTATGCAAATCCGGTATTGTCATCAATCCACCAAAAAGGGGGAGATTGTTAGGGCATATTTATGCCTAAGTAATTTTGGTGATTGATGACAGTACCTTAAAGGACTAATCGTGTGCATTAAGCTTTCAGATAATACATAACAATGGCACAAGACGATTTGGCACCTGATGACCCACAAGTATAGGGGATCAATCATAGTCCTTTCGATAAGTAAGAGTGTCAAACCCAACGAGGAGCAGAAGGCTTTGATAAACGGATTTCAGCAAGGTAATAACTGCAAGCACTCAAAGTAGCGGTAACAAGTAATTGTGTAGCAAGGTGAAACGTAGCAAGAAAATAGTAACAAGTAACAAGTAGTAGCAACGGTGCAACAAGTGGCCCAATCCCTTTTGTAGCAAGGGACAAGCCTGAACAAAGTCTTATAGGAGGAAAAACGCTCCTGAGGACACACGGGAATTTCTGTCCTGCTAGTTTCATCATGTTCATATGATTCGCGTTCGTTACTTTGATAGTTTGATATGTGGGTGGACCGGCGCTTGGGTATTTCCCTTACTTGGACAAGCATCCCACTTATGATTAACCTCTCTCGCAAGCATCCGCAACTACAAAAGAAGAATTAAGACAAAGTCTAACCATAGCAATAAACTAGTGGATCCAAATCAGCCCCTCACGAAGCAACGCATAGACTGGGGTTTAAGCTTCTGTCACTCCAGCAACCCATCATCTACTTACTACTTCCCAATGCCTGCCTCTAGGCCCAAATATGGTGAAGTGTAATGTAGTTGACGTTCACATAACACCACTAGAGGAAAAACAACATACAACATATCAAAATACCGAACGAATATCAAATTCACATGACTATTATTAACATGACTTATCCCATGTCCTCAGGAACAGAAGTAACTACTCACAATACATAATCATAATCATGACCAGAGGTGTAATGAATAGCATCAAATATCTGAACATAAACTCTTCCACCAAGTAATCCAACTAGCATCAACTACAAAGAGTAATCAACACTACTAGCAACCTTACAAGTACCAATCGGAGTTGCGAGACGAAGATTGGTTACAAGAGATGAACTAGGGATTGGGGAGGAGATGGTGCTGATGAAGATGTTGATGAAGATGCCTCCCCTCCGACGAGAGGAGTGTTGGTGATGACGATGGCGACGATTTCCCCCTCCGGGAGGGAAGTTTCCCCGGCAGGATCGTCCTGCCCGAGCTCTAGATTGGATCTGCTCAAGTTCCGCCTCATGGCGGCGGCGAAACCACGAAAAAGCTCCTGATTGATTTATTTTCCAGACCAGGACGCTTCATATAGCAAAAGAGGGGGGCTAGTGGGCCTTCAGGCAGCCCACAAGCCTGCCTTGCGCCACCAGGGGGGTGGTGGCGGTGGGCAAGCCTGTGGGGCCCAGGTGGCCCCCCTCCGGTAGTTCTTTCGCCCAGTATTTTTAATATATTCCAGAAAAAATCCACGTAAATTTTCAAGGCATTTGGAGATGTGCAAAATAGTGGACTAGGATTTGCTCCTTTTCTAGTCCAGAATTCCAGCTGCCTGAATTCTCCCTCTTCAAATAATCCTTGCAAAATAGGAGAGAAAAGGCATAAATATGGTACCACAAGTAATATAACAGCCCAAAAAGCAATAAATATCAACATGAAAGCATGATGCAAAATGGACGTATCAACTCCCCCAAGCTTAGACCTCACTTGTCCTCAAGCGAAAACCAAGTTCCATAAACATGTCCACATGTTTAGGGACGAAGGTGTCGATAAAACATAATACGGACATGAGGGCATCATGATCACACATAGAACAACAATACATCATAAAGATTCTTATGGGAAAGTAACAATTCCTTCACAAAGCAAAGCATGACGCAAAAACCTTACCGAGAAGTAACCAACAATAGTCCATAGTCATTGAAGCAATTGCAATTTATCACAACATCAGAAAGAGTCAAATAAGAGCTTGTAAGGCAAACCCACATACTCAATCATCTCTTTCATTTTCCACAATTGTTACAACTCACCTGGTACTCATGGTGTCAAAGTTTCAGCTGGACACAGAGGAAGATAGGGGCTTATAGTTTTGCCTCCCAACGATTTACCTCAAGGGTAAAGTCAACAATAATAAAGCATAAGTACTCAACTCCAAGTTGATATATGAATATAGATCTTTCCCAAGCATGTGACGGTAGCCAAGACAAAGGCAAAAAGGGAATTGGTGATGATCACGATGACTCTTACAAGGGTAAAAAGTAAAGGTACAAGTTAGGCCCTTCGCACAGGGAAGCAGAGGTTGTCATGCGCTTTTGAGGTTTGAATGCGTGTCCTCTTAGTGCGGAGGAACGTCACTTTATATTGCCTCCTGTGATAAATAATTTATTATGCAGGCTGTCGCTTTTATGTCTTCCTCATCACAGGTTCGTACAAAGCTTATTTTCCACACACTAATAGATCATACATATTAGAGAGCAATTTTTATTGCTTGCACCGATGACAACTTACTTGAAGGATCTTATTCAATCCATAGGTAGGTATGGTGGACTCTCATGGGAAAATTGGGTTGGAGGTTTATGGATGCACAAGTAGTATCTCTACTTGGTGCGGGAGTTTTGGCTAATATGAGGTGGAAGCAATCGTCACATGCTAAGGGATCTCTAATCATATAAGATTGTTTGGAACCAAGAAGACACAATTCATTATGTTGTCTTCCTTGTCCAACATCTACTCCTAGGCATGTAATAGTTTGGTGAGTGCTCACAATTATAAAAAGTGTCTAAGATGATATATTTATATGTGAACCTCTCTTTCCTTATTACTTCTTATTAATTGCGGCAATGACTGAGGTCTATGTTGATTTATTCTCAACAAGTTTCAATCATCATACGTGTCATAAGTGAAGTTATCACTTTCCATAAGATCGTCTCATGATCTTTCATGCTATTGTTCTTTCATACTTTTGATCATGGCACAAAGCAAAGCCCTTGACTAAGACACTCTTTATTATATAGCTCGTAAGCTCGAATACAACGGGGGAGAGACAAAAGCAAAAGACTCAAACTAAAAACTAAAGACTTATTCCTCTAAAAGAAGAAATAAAAACTGAAAAGGAAAGAACTAAAACAAAGGTTAAAGCAAAAGATATAAATGTGATACGATACCAGGGCAACTCCCGCAAGCTTGGCAGAAGCCAAGGGGATTGCCCATACCAATGCTTAGATGTCTTCCTTTGGTGGTGATGGTGTTGGTGTTGGAGTAGTCTTGAGCTTGTCTAATTTCCACTTGAGCAAAAAGTTTTGCTCCCTTAGATCGTCATTTTCCTCCTCAAGTTTCAAAACTCTGTGGCAAAGCTCCTGCTTACTCTCCTGCAAGAAAGGAGAAGGGATAAACAAGGTCTTAGGCTTCTTCCTATGGTCAGGGAGGCTTGACTTCTTGAACTCCACATGGGTATTTGTAGGTTGAGGTAGAGGAGCCTCCTCTTCATCGGAACTCGTTTGCTCCTTCCCTTTGGGCTCATAGTCCTCTTCCTCATTAGTGGTCCAGCCATATGGTTCCAAGTCCCCATAGACCTTGGGGTTAGCAAGGTAGTCAGCCACATAGCTCTCTCCCTCTGAATCTTGAGAAGACATCTTGACCTAGATCTGCGTCAGAAACAAGCTCGAAACAAAAACAGAGGAAAACTGCGCGATACATAGATCAAAACCTTCGGACGACTATATATTGATTTTTTCTGGGCCAGAAGGAGTCCTCCGCAAGAAAACGGAGTCCGGGAGGCACACGAGGTGCCCACAAGCTTGCCCACCGCCACCAGGGGTGGTGGTGGCGGAGTGGCCCCTTATGGCTTCCTCGTTTGCTCTCCGGACTGCTTTTTATTTTTCTAATTTTCCAAAAATTCCAAAACTGAGGAAATTTCCTATTGGAAAAGTATCGGAGTCCAATTTCTTGCCGAAACAGATACATCTTCGTTTTCAAGGTCTGAAACAGGCTGATAAACATCCCTTATGTACTCCTCTGGAGTTATGACATTGATGATATTGGTCTCAACATTTATGGGAGTACCAGAGATGTAATGCTTGATTCTTTGCCCATTTACCACTCTAGGAAAATTTCCTTCCGTGTTATTGATTTTGATGGCACCGGAACGATATATTTCCTCGACAACATAGGGACCTTCCCATTTAGAGAGAAGCTTGCCTGCAAAGAATCTCAAACGAGAATTGTATAGCAAGACATAATCACCTACATTGAACTCTTGTTTCTGTATTCATTTGTCGTGCCATCTCTTAACCTTTTCCTTGAACAACCTGGCATTCTCATATGCCTGGGCTCTCCATTCATCTAAAGAGCTGATATCAAACAACCGCTTCTCACCGGCAAGTTTGAAATCAAACTTGAGCTCTTTGATTGCCCAATAAGCTTTGTGTTCCAGCTCAAGAGGTAAATGACAAGCCTTATCGTAAACCCTTTTATACGGTGACATGCCCATGGGATTCTTATAAGCAGTCCTATAAGCCCATAGTGCATCGTCAAGTTTGCTAGACCAGTTCTTTCGAGATCTATTGACGGTCTTTTGTAGGATCAACTTGATCTCCCTATTACTCAACTCCACTTGACCACTAGACTGAGGATGATAAGGAGATGCAACTCTATGGTTGACATCATACTTAGCTAGCATCTTACGGAAAACACCATGAATGAAGTGGGAACCGCCATCAGTCATCAAGTATCTAGGGACTCCAAATCTTGGGAATATGACTTCTTTAAGCATCTTAATAGAGGTGTGGTGATTAGCATTTTTAGTGGGGATAGCTTCTACCCACTTAGTAACGCAATCCACATCAACTAAGATGTGAGTGTACCCATTGGAACTCGGGAAGGGTCCCATATAATCAAAGCCCCAGACATCAAATGGTTCAATGACAAGTGAATAGTTCATAGGCATCTCTTGACGCTTACTGATGTTCCCTATCCTTTGGCATTCGTCACAAGACAAGACAAGCTTACGGGCATCCTTGAAGAGAGTGGGCCAATAGAAACCTGATTGCAATACCTTATGGGCAGTTCTATCTCCAGCATGGTGTCTTCCGTAGGCTTCGGAATGACACTTCTGCAGGATCTGTCCCTGTTCATGTTCACGCACACAGCGTCTAATAACACCATCTACTCCTTCCTTATAAAGGTGAGGATCATCCCAAAAGTAGTGTCTCAAATCAAAGAAGAATTTCTTCTTTTGTTGATAGGTGAAACTGGGTGGTATGTATTTGGCTACGATATAGTTTGCATAATCAGCATACCACGGTGCACTAAGTGAAGTGCGGATGACACTTAATTGCTCATCAGGAAAGCTATCATCAATAGGTAGTGGGTCATCAAGGACATTCTCTAGCCTAGACAAGTTATCTGCTACAGGGTTATCAGCACCCTTTCGGTCAACGACGTGCAAATCAAATTCCTGTAGCAGGAGAACCCATCTGATCAGCCTAGGCTTAGCGTCCTTCTTCTGCATAAGGTACTTAATAGCAGCATGA
Source organism: Hordeum vulgare subsp. vulgare (assembly GCF_904849725.1). Classification (NCBI taxonomy): domain Eukaryota; kingdom Viridiplantae; phylum Streptophyta; class Magnoliopsida; order Poales; family Poaceae; genus Hordeum; species Hordeum vulgare. Next base: position 544,863,677 of record NC_058524.1, on the reverse strand, counting down.
TCAGAGTGAATAGTGACTTTGGAGTCAACTATGTAAGATCTGAACTTTTCACATGCAAACACGACTGCTAAAAATTCCTTCTCCGTAGTGGCATAGTTTCTTTGGGCACTGTCTAGAGTTTTACTAGTGTAGTGAATGACATTCAACTTCTTGTCAACTCTTTGTCCTAGAACAGCACCAACAGCATAATCACTAGCGTCACACATGATTTCAAAGGGCAAGTTCCAGTCAGGTGGTTGAACAATAGGTGCGGTTATCAAAGCCTTCTAAAGTATTTCGAAAGCTTCCTCACAATCCTCATCAAAAACAAAAGGAACATCCTTCTGCAAGAGGTTGGTAAGAGGCCTAGAAATCTTAGAGAAGTCTTTAATGAACCTTCTATAGAAACCAGCATGACCTAGGAAACTTCGTATGCCTCTGATATCTATGGGGCAAGGCATTTTCTCAATTGCATCAACCTTAGCCTTATCAACTTCAATGCCTCTTTCAGAGATTTTGTGTCCTAAGACGATACCTTCATTAACCATAAAGTGGCACTTCTCCCAATTCAAGACGAGGTTGGTTTCTTCGCATCTCTGTAAGACTCGATCAAGGTTGCTGAGGCAATCATCAAAGGAAGACCCGTAAATGGAGAAGTCATCCATGAAAACGTCAACAATCTTTTAACAAAAGTCAGAGAATATAGCCATCATACATCTTTGGAAGGTGGCAGGTGCATTACATAAGCCAAAAGGCATACGTCTATAGGCAAAGGTACCGAAAGGGCAGGTGAAAGTGGTATTCTCTTGATCAGATTGTGCAACAGGTATCTGCGAGAAACCTGAATAACCGTCTAGAAAGCAGAAGTGTGTGTGCTTTGATAGCCTTTCTAGCATTTGGTCGATGAACGACAAAGGGTAATGATCTTTCCTGGTTGCCTTGTTCAGTTTTCGGAAGTCTATCACCATTCTATAGCCGGTAATAATCCTTTGTGGTATTAATTCATCCTTATCATTAGGAACAACGGTGATACCTCCCTTCTTGGGTACGCAATGTACTGGACTTACCCAATCACTATGAGCATCAGGATAAATGATTCCTGCTTCTAGAAGCTTTGATATTTCTTTTCTAATGACCTCTTTCATCTTAGGATTCAATCTCCTTTAATGATCAGCAACTGGTTTAAAGTCAGGATTGGTTTTAATCTTGTGCTGACATAGAGTAGGACTAATACCCTTAAGATCATCAAGAGTATATCCAATAGCAGCGCGGTGCTTCCTCAGAGTTTTTAGTAACTTCTTCTCTTCGCACTCTAAGAGGAGAGCACTAATAATGACATGATATATCTCCTTCTCATCAAGATAGGCATACTTAAAAGTATCAGGGAACTGTTTAAGCTCGAACACAGGATCACCCTTTGGTGGGGGAGGATCCCCAAGCAGTTCAACAGGCAGATTATTCTTGAGAATAGGATGTTGTTCTAAGACAATTCTATCTATCTCATCTCTCTCCTCCATATGCATATCATTTTCATGCTCAAGCAGATATTGCTCTAAAGGATCCGTAGGAGGTACGACAATGGAGGCAAGAGCAATGATTTCATCCCTACCAGACGACTCTCTTTAATGGGGTTGTCTACCAAACTTGGAGAAGTTAAATTCATGAGACACACCCTGGAAACTTACTGTGATAGTCTGCTTAATGCAATCAATGTGAGCAATGACAGTGTTGAGAAAGGGTCTACCAAATATGATGGGAAAAAAGCTATCTTGTGCAGTACCAAGGACGAGGAAATCAGTAGGATACTTCGTCTTACCACAAAGGACTTCTACGTCTCTGACAATTGCCAGAGGGCAGATAGTGTCTCTATTAGCTAGCGTAATAGTGACATCAATGGGTTCTAACTCAGCATGTGCAATCTCATCTTTGATTTCATCATAGAGAGAACGGGCTATCGCACTAACACTAGCTCCCATATCACATAAACCATGGTAACAGTGATCTCCTATCTTAACAGAAACAACGGGCAAGCCAACTACAGGTCCATGCTTGTCTTTGGCGTGAGGTTTAGCAATTCTAGCGGAGTCCTCACAGAATTTAATAACATGCCCGTCTATGTCTTCAACTAAGAGATCTTTGATAATAGCAACACTAGGTTCAACTCTAATCTCTTCAGGGGGTGCAAGTGGTCTAATGTAACCCCTACGTATCACAGTTGGAGCTTTAGAATAATCCTTCATCCTAGCAGGGTATGGTGGTTTCTCAGTGTAAGCACAAGGAACAACAAGATCACTAAAAGCTATGATTTTCTCCTCAACTAGATTGGTTTTGGCTATGTTGCTTTCTACAGGAGGATGATATTTAAACCACTTCTCTTTGGGAAGATCAACATGAGCAGCAAAAGATTCACATAGAGAAGCTACTATCTCACAGTCAAGTCCATACTTAGCGCGAAAATCTCTAGAAGTGTTTGTCTCAACAAAAGATTTAACGCAATCAAACTGGAAATTCATACCTGACTCCTTACCTTCCTCCAGCTCCCAATCTTCAGAGTTGCGTTTAATTATCTCCAATAAATTCCACTTGTGATCAATATCCTTCTTCATAAAAGAACCGACACATGAAGTGTCAAGCATGGTACGATCTTCATGAGAAAGCCGAGCATAAAAGTTGTGAGTGATGATTTTTCTCGAGAGCTCATGATTGGGCATGAATATAGCATTGATTTAAGCCTCCCCCAAGCTTGAGCTATGCTTTCCCTGTCACGAGGACAAAAGTTATAAATAAAGTTCCGATCACGATGTACTAAATGCATAGGATAGAACTTTTGATGAAATTCCAATTTCAACCGATTGTAGCCCCATGATCCAGCACCATCACATAGCCTATACCATGTCAACGCCTTATCCTTCAAAGATAAAGGAAAGACTTTCTTCTTTACCTCATCCTCGGGCAAACCTGCAAGCTTGAATAAACCAAAAACTTCATTTACATAGATTAGATGAAAGTCTGGATGTGAAGATCCATCTCGTGTAAAAGGATTAGCCAGCAGTTTCTCAAGCATACCCAAAGGATTTTCATAAAATATATTTTCAATAGGTACCTCAGGTTGAGGTGAAACTCCTCGTGCTTCCGTTCGTGGTGAAGATACCCCGAACAAACTCCTCAAAGGAAGAGTTTCCATAGTGACAAGTGACAACAAATTTCAGCACAGTATATAAATGTTTCCTTACCAATTTCCACTTACCAAAGGCGCTTCACTCCCCGGCAACGGCCCCAGAAAAGAGTCTTGGTGACCCACAAGTATAGGGGATCAATCGTAGTCCTTTCGATAAGTAAGAGTGTCGAACCCAACGAGGAGCAGAAGGCTCTGATAAATGGATTTCAGCAAGGTAATAACTGCAAGCATTGAAAGTAGCGGTAACAAGTAATTGTGTAGCGAGGTGAAACGTAGCAAGCAAAGAGTAACAAGTAACAAATAGTAGCAACGGTGCAGCAAGCGGCCCAATCCCTTTTGTAGCAAGGGACAAGCCTGAACAAAGTCTTATAGGTGGAAAAACGCTCCCGAGGACACACGGGAATTTCTGTCATGCTAGTTTCATCATGTTCATATGATTCACGTTCGTTACTTTGATAGTTTGATATGTTGGTGGACCGGTGCTTGAGTACTACCCTTACTTGGACAAGCATCCCACTTATGATTAACCTCTCTCGCTAGCATCCGCAACTACAAAAGAAGAATTAAGACAAAGTCTAACCATAGCATTAAACTAGTGGATCCAAATCAGCCCCTCACGAAGCAACGCATAGACTGGGGTTTAAGCTTGTGTCACTCCAGCAACCCATCATCTACTTACTACTTCTCAATGCCTTCCTCTAGGCCCAAATATGGTAAAGTGTTATGTATTCGACGTTCACATAACACCACTAGAGGAAAAACAACATACAACATATCAAAATACCGAACGAATATCAAATTCACATGACTATTATTAACATGACTTATCCCATGTCCTCAGGAACAAAAGTAACTACTCACAAGACATAATCATAATCATGACCAGAGGTGTAATGAATAGCATCAAAGATCTGAACATAAACTCTTCCACCAAGTAATCCAACTAGCATCAACTACAAAGAGTAATCAACACTACTAGCAACCTTACAAGTACCAATCGGAGTTGCGAGAGGAAGATTGGTTACAAGAGATGAACTAGGGATTGGAGAGGAGATGGTGCTGATGAAGATGTTGATTAAGATGCCTCCCCTCCGACGAGAGGAGTGTTGGTGATGACGATGGCGACGATTTCCCCCTCCGGGAGGGAAGTTTCCCCGGCAAGATCGTCCTGCCGGAGCTCTAGATTGGATCTGCTCAAGTTCCACCTCGTGGCGGCGGTGAAACCACGAAAAAGCTCCCGATTGATTTTTTTTTCCAGACCAGGATGCTTCATATAGCAAAATAGGGGGGCTAGTGGGCCTTCAGGCAGCCCATAAGCCTGCCCTGCGCCACTAGGGGGGTGGTGGCGGTGGGCAAGCTTGTGGGGCCCTGGTGGCCCCCCTCCGATAGTTCTTTCGCCCAGTATTTTTAATATATTCCAAAAAAATCCACGTAAATTTTCAGGGCATTTGGAGATGTTCAGAATAGTGGACTAGGATTTGCTCCTTTTCTAGTCCAGAATTCCAGCTGCCTGAATTCTCCCTCTTCAAATAATCCTTGAAAAATAAGAGAGAAAGGCATAAATATGGTACCACAAGTAATATAACAGCCCAAAAAGCAATAAATATCAACATGAAAGCATGATGCTAAATGGACGTATCAGCATCCTCCGTGGAACAGAAGCACGGTGTTCTCTATGATTCTCTTTGGTTGTTTTTGAGTCGTAGGAACGCCGTACTATTAAGAGGGGATCCGTAGTGGAAAGGTTTGGGTGGAATCAATTTTGCATGCACACACTTTATCTCCATCCTCTTTCCCTGCAACTTTGGAGCTGTTCCCATCTCTGGTTTATCTCATCTTGCAAAAAAGGTCTCCTAACGGTAGTACCGCTGTCCCTAGCGGTAGTACCGCTGGGCCTAGCGGTAGTACCGCTAGAGCTGGCGGTAGTACCGCTGGGCTAGCGGTAGTACCGCCCCTGGTCAGCGGTAGTACCGCTCCAGGACTTTAGTACCGCCTTCCTTGCGGCTATACGTCGTCGGACTTTTTGCGAAGACTTTCTTGGTGGTGGTTGGCCTGGTAGTGTCTTTGCACTACCATGGGCTCAGCGGTAGTACCGCTGCACCCAGCGGTAGTACCGTTCGTCTCGTGCTGTGAGTGGGAAAACGGTTGGATTCCCCCCCCCCACTATATAAAGAGTTCTCCTTGCTCAAGAACCCTACCTTTGACCCTCCCAAGCTCCATTGTTGCTCCCTAAGCTCAAAAGTGCCCGATCTCTCGCCCTAGCCAATCAAACTTGTTGATTTCCTAGGGATTGGTTGAGAAGGCCTAGATCTACACTTCCACCAAGAGAAAATTGATTCCCCCACTAATCCCTTGAGGATCTTGTTACTCTTGGGTGTTTGAGCACCCTAGACGGTTGAGGTCACCTCAGAGCCACATTCCATTGTGCTGAAGCTCCGTGGTCTTGTTGGGAGCCTCCAAGCTTTGTGTGGAGTTTGCCCAACCTTGTTTGTAAAGGTTCAGTCGCCGCCTTCAAGGGCACCTATAGTGGAATCACGGTACCTTACATTGTGTGAGGGTGTGAGGAGAATACGGTGTCCCTAGTGGCTTATTGGGGAGCATTGTGCCTCCACACCGCTCCAACGGAGACGTACTTCCTGTAAAGGGAAGGAACTTCGGTAACACATCCTCGTCTTCATTGGTTCCACTTGCGGTTATCTCTAACCTTTACATTGTGTATGCTTTTGTTGTTGCCTATCTCTTACTTGCCTTAGTGCTTATAGTTGGTAGCATATCTAGGTTCACCTCCTTGTTGTCATTTTAGAGAACCTTTTTGTTGCTAACCCTAACTTGCTAAGATAAATTAAAAAGTGGTCGTTGCCTATTCACCCCCCTCTAGTCAACCATATCGATCCTTTCAGTATGCATGCCATATTTACCTATGTTTAAAGTACTTTTATATGGTTTTGATGCATTTAATATAATTCAATTGGAACTAGCCCAAAGTGACGTTGTTTTGAGCAGAATTACCATGGTGTTGCTTTTGAGCGAAAAATAAAAGTTCTCGGAATCGCTTGGAAATTTGTTGTGAATTTTTCTGGAACAAATAAGAAATACTAGAGCGAAAAACAACCAGAGGAGGCCCACCTGTTGGTTCCAAGCCAACAGGGCAGGTCCACTTCCCTAGGCACACCCTCTTGGCTTGGGACCACCTCGTGGCTCCGTTTGGCGTGATTCCAACAGTCAAAAATCCTATATATTGGAAAACCTCCAGAAATTAACCTAGAACTTCCACTCCACCGCCGCAAGCCTTTGTACCAAAGAAATCTCATCTGGAGCCCTGTTCCGGCACCCTCCCAAAGGGGGCAATCAAAACTGGAGGCCATCTTCATCACCCCGATGGTCTCCATGATGAAGAGGGAGTAGTTCACCCTCGGGGCTGACGGTATGTACCAGTAGCTATGTGTTTCATTCCTCTCTCTCTCGTGTTCTTGAGATGTCATGATCTTGATGTATCACGGGCTTTCTTAAGATAGTTGGATCATATGGTGTTTGTCCCTTGCTATCTTGATGTGATCAATTGAATCTTCCCCTTGAGATTTTGTTATGTCAGATTGAATATTAGATTTGAGATCACTTGATATATGTATTGCATGTGGATATCCATGGTGACAATGAGGTGTTGTATGATTCACTTGATATATGTTTTCATACTCAACTTGCGGGTTCCTATGGTGACAATGGAGTAATCTATGCATAAGGGTTGATACACGTTCTTGTCCTACTTTCTTCGATATAAATCTTGGGGTACTCTTTGAAGTTATTTGTGTTGGATTGAGTATGATGAATCTAAAATTGTTTGATGCATGTTGAATAATTAACCCACGGATACTTGAGGTGATATTGGAGTATCTAGCTGACATTAGGGTTGATTGATATGTATCATATGTGTTATTCTAGCACGAACTCTAGGGTTGTTTGTGACACTTATAAGAATAGCTCAATAGATTTGTCGGAAATAATAGATTTGAGGTGGTTGTACTACCTACAATAATTTTATCTTATGTTCTCCACTAGATATGAAATTTGGAGTGATTCTTTGTCGCACGTTGATGGATGATCATATAATTCTATTATCTTAGCATTGTTGAGAGATTACGGTAGTGAAAGTATGAACCCTAGGCCTTATTTCTAAGCATTTGAACACCATTTATGCTCACTTTTATTACTTGTTACCTTATTTTTTTCAAATTACAAAAACCTATTTCTACTATCGATACTAACTTGTATCACCATCTCTTCGTCGAACTAGTGCACGTATACAATTTACCGATGTAATGGGTGTGTTGTAGACACAAGAGATTTCTTGTATTTGATTGCAGGGTTGTTTGAGAGAGACCGTGTTCATCCTACACCTCCCGTGGACTGATAACCTTAGGTCATCCACTTGAGGGAAATTTTATGTTGTACTACAAAGCTTTGCACTTGGATGCCCAACAACCTCTACACAAATAAAGTTGTGTAGTAGAAATCAAGCTCTTCTCTATCGCCGTTGCCGGAGGTGAGTGCTTGAAGGTATATATTTAAATCTTGCAATTGAATCTTTTAATTTCTTGTTTTATCACTAGTTTGGTTTACAAAAATAAAATTACAAAAATGGAGTTTAGGTTACCTCATATGCTTCATCTCTATAATGCCTCCCGTGAAAATGAAGGATCGAAAAATTGTGCTCAATTGTTAGAGGAAGAATTTAACAAAACTATTTACTATGAGTTTTTTGAATGGTGATAATGATTGCAATGTTGCTAGTATGAATTCTCTGAATATTCATGATGCTAATGATATACAAAACCACAAGCTTGGGGATGCTATGTTCGATGAAGATGATAGATTTAGTCCCCCAAGTTTTGATGAGCAAATTTATTATGATGATGGCGTACCCTATATTTATGATGATTATGGTGATGACACATACGCTATAAATAGTGATAGTAACCATGAAAATTGTCATCATGATTTTAATGTTTAATTTGGTTATGCCAATCAAGTATATCATGATAGTTATTTTATTGAGTTTTCTCCCACTACTATGAATGAAAATAAAATTACTTATGTGGAGAGTAATAAAAATTCTTGGCTTGTGGATCACGAAAAGAATGATTTATGTGATAGTTATATCATTGAATTCCTTCATGATGCTATTGAAAATTGTTATGAGAGAGAAACATATGCTTGTAGGTATTGCAATAATATCAAGTTTCCTCCCAATGTGTTCAAAATTTTGAAGTTGTGCTTGTTTTGCCTTCCTATGCAAGTTGATTCTTGCTACAATAAATTGTTCGCTTGAAAAATTCCTATGCATAGTAAGTGGGTTAGAATTAAATGTGATTTCCATGTGACTCATGATGCTCTCTTGAATGCTTCAAATACAACTTTTTTATGTCAACATCATTAAAGTCATGATGTCTAGCTCGAAGGAATTAAAGAAAAGCGCTTGTTAGGAGACAACACACTATTTATCCTTCCTGTTTTTGAGTGTTCATATGATTAAGCTAATGTAGTAATCATTTTTTGTGTCTTTTAATTCAATAATATGCCAATTAAAGCCTTTGGGATAGTGTGGATACTTGTTGATTTGATTCTGTGCAAAAACACGAACTTTTGTGTCGAGTATATGAATTATGTGATTTTCATGGAGCTTTAAAAAATTCTGCAATTTTTACACAACATTTTAATGCAAATTCTCTGTGTTTTCCTAATTGTTCAAATGTTTTTGAGATAGGGAAGTATGGTTTAAGTTCACATCTTTACAAACAGATTCTGTTTTGCATGCATAGTTTGTTTGTTTTAATGTTTTCATAGCCTATATTTAGTGATATAAATTATGATAATGATAGAATACAGTAGGTATTATGTGAGAAAAATTATAAATCTTGTCTTGGCAGTACCTAAGTGAATTATCTATCTTGATTACATTAACTCATCTCACAAAGTTCCCTTAAGTATTGTGTGAGTGAAGTTTTCATGTTTTGGGTGAGATGTCGATATGACGAGCATAGGGAGCAGAAAGAAACTAGGGGATTCACAAGTCACCAACAAGATAATATTCAAGGAAAACTCAAGTGTCTAATCTTGAGGATGCCCCGGAAGGCATTCCCTCTTTCGTCTTCAACACTATCGGTATATCTTACATGGAGCTATATTTTTATTCATCACATGATATGTGCTTTGCTTGGAGCATCATTTTATTTTGTTAGTATTTGCTTGCTGATATATATAATAATGTTTTCAATAAAAAGTTCCAAGAATTTTCTTTGGAATGCCTCAATTGCATGTGTGATGTGTGTTGTACAAAAAGAGACACTTTGCTATAGTATTTGAATTATGAAATTTTACTCGAATGTGGAAAGTTTTAGAAATTTTTTACATAGTACTATCATACAAATTATTTATCATGTACTAAATGTTCAGAATTTTTGGAGGTATAGAACTACACGTTTTAAATTAATTTTTACACATTGTTTTGTTTGGACACATATTTGTTATAGTTTTGTTATCTACTTATCCTGAGTATTCATGACTTATATTGGTTGATATAAATTGTGGAAATTATAATATACAATACCTAATGTTTGAAGATAATTATGCAAATTGTCTTGGCAGTACATGAAGTGTTAAATTATTCTTATTGTACTAACCTATCTCACGAGGTTTTTCAAGTTTTGTGTGGATGAAGTTTTTGAGACTTAGGTGAAACCGGGATATGAAAGGATTGAACGAGATACAAAAGATCAAGCTTGGGGATGCCCAAGGAACGCAAATTCCACTGGATCGTTCTAGTCATTACGATTGATGAGGGAATCGTTCACGTACTGGGCTCACTAAGAAAAGATGAGAACGAGTACATGTCCCTGAAGTTCATGCTTGACCGGTAATTTCAATCATTATCGCACTATGCCGACCACTTTAGTTCATTTCCTGATATCAACTAATCAATGACTCCTTTTATTCTTTTTCTTTGCCGGGCAGGGTTTGGAGCCGGTTCATCAAGAATGTTCGCGGCGAATGGAAACCAGAGCTGCGATGGATAACGTCCAGGGTAATTAAGTAGTACTAGCTACGTTCGCACATCACTTTAGTTCTAGTTCCAGTACTATTATAATGCTTGATTATTATCTGACTGAATTCTATTCTCGTAAAGCATTGCATGCGCCAGCAACCGGGGAATAATCTATGTGCATACTATGTTTGCGAGAACATTTGCTTCATAATCGAGCAATGGATCAACAACCCAGGAACTCTTGAGGTATGTAAATAGTATTCACATTTTTTATATCATGGTCTAATATATATACGCACGTATAAAATATTCATATTGGTCTCCTTCTTTAAAAGATATTGGAGAAGCGGGAGGAACTCCTCCGAACGGAACGCATACGAGCACTTCAAGAGGAAATTTCGGGATTTTTGCTGGAGTAGGTCATAGATCCCAAAGAAGAATACCACTTCACCAATTAATGCATGCATATAATTGATCCGCAAATTGTAGGAGAAATTATATATATATATATGTTATATAATATGCGCGTGCATATATATATGGTCCCTTTCAAAATTCAATGATATATGATTGGTCCTACGAGAAATCATATGATATATGCATAACGTGTACGGTATGTAATAGTGTAAGATATGTTCTAAATAAAAAAGAACTAAATGGAAAACAGAAAATGAAAAGCAAAAATAAACAATAAACCCCGAACCACAAAACCACAAAACCCAAAATCACCAAAGCGTGTAGTCCTGGTTGGTGTTACCAACCGGGACTAGAGATCCCGACCACGCCACGCACACTGCCAGCCACGTGGAAAGGTATTAGTCCCGGTTCATAGCAAACCGGGACTAAAGGAGGGAGTCTTTAGTCCCAAGTTAATAGTCCCAGTTGGTAAACCGGGACTATAGGCCCTTACCAACCGGGACTATAGCCCCATTTTCTACTAGTGTACTCCGATGGAAGGGCTTGTGCTTTGTTCTACATGAGTTAACCCAACTCAACTATACAAGTACTGTAGGAGTTGATTTTGATTGGCACTGTTTGCCACCAAGGGGTAGATCTGGGAATCTTACTTGAGGTTAAGTGTGAAACATTATAGGTGTTGAGTGTAGTATATGATGAGTTTTCTGTCAAATTTCGTGTGAGGTCAAAAGTTGATGGCTTCAGATGGGCTTTAGTGCCCGTATATGGGGCGGCGCAACCTAAGCTGAAATATGAGTTTCTCGCTGATTTAGTGAGAATATGTGGAGATGAAAGACTTCCCATTATGGTTGGGGAGACATTAATATTATTAGAAGACAAGAAGAAAATAATAATGAAAACTTCGATGGAAGATGGTCACTTATGTTCAACATGGTTATCAAGAGTCTCGATTTGAGGGAGCTTGATCCCATTCGTACACAATTCACATGGGCAAACTCATTACCGGTGCCAACATATGAGAAGTTGGACCGGGTATTGACCAGTGTAGAATGGGAACAGAAGTACCCGCTAGTTTCAGTACATGCCTTACAACGAGCCATCTCAGATCACACACCACTCATGGTCGACTCTTGGGAAGCAAATCATGTGGTAATAGAAATATCTTCTCTTTCGAATTAAGTTAGTTCGAGAGAGAAGGATTCATGGATCTCCTAGCTACCGAATGGGCTAAGGAATCTGGTGGATCTTCTAACATGGAACAATTCTTGAGAGGTTGGGCCAAGAATCAAAGCGGAATTTACAAAGTGGAAAAAGAAAGACTTATTCAACTCATTAATGAGCTTGATGTGAAAGCCGAGTCTACTCTTCTCAATGTGTCTGATCGGAATACTAAGATTGAGGCTCAGAATAAATTACAAACTCTTTTCAGAGAGGAGGAGATGAAATGGGCACTTCGAGCCAAGGTGACGAAGGTGGTTCACGGGGACGATAACACATAATTTTTTCATATGATTGCAAATGGCAAACATCGGAAGAAGAAAATAATTCAACTTGAGCAGGATGAGGGTACAATTGTAGGACATGAGAACCTAAAATTGTACATTTCTAAATATTATAAGAAATTATTTGGTGCACCCGAAGAGAATTTTGTGTCTCTAGATGAAAGCACAACATATGACATACCTCAACTCAATTCCGGTGACAATGACGTACTGTCAGCTCCCTTTACAGAGAAAGAGGTGTTCGATGCAATAGCACAAATGAAACAAAATAAGGCACCGGGGCGTGATTGGTTTTCGGCGGAATTCTATAAAAATGTTGGCATATTATTAAGGGTGATCTTTTGCCAATGTTCCAGGATTTATTTAACGGCCAGTTACACCTATTCCAAATCAACTTTGGGACAATAACGTTGTTGCCAAAAAAGGTGGAGGTTGTTCGCATTGAGGAGTTCAAACCGATTTGTTTGCTCAATGTTAGCTTCAAATTTTTTTACAAAGGTTGGCACGAATAGATTAACACAAATAGCTCATTCGATAGTCCAACCAACACAGACAACATTCATGCCTGGAAGACACATCTTAGAGGGGGTTGTTGTCTTGCATGAAATGTTACATGAAATTCATACAAAGAAACTGAATGGGGTTATCTTTAAAGTGGATTTTGAGAAAGCGTATGATAAAGTCAAATGGTCATTTCTTCAACAGGCCTTACATATGAAGGGGTTCAACGAATCTTGGAGAGATCAGGTGGATGCCTTCATTAAGAAAGGTAGTGTGGGGGTTAAGGTTATTGATGACATAGGTCATTTCTTTCAAACACACAAGGGACTGAGACACGGTGACTCAATGTCTCTGATACGTCCATTTTGCATCATGCTTTCATGTTGATATTTATTGCTTCTTGGGCTGTTACATTACTTGTGGTACCATATTTATGCCTTTTCTCTCTTATTTTGCAAGGATTATTTGAAGAGGGAGAATTCAGGCAGCTGGAATTCTGGACTAGAAAAGGAGCAAATCCTAGTCCACTATTATGCACATCTCCAAATGCCCTGAAAATTTACGTGGATTTTCTCTGGAATAGATTAAAAAATACTGGGCGAAAGAACTACCGGAGGGGGGCCACCAGGGCCCCACAAGCTTGCCCACCGCCACCACCCCCCCTGGTGGCGCAGGGCAGGCTTGTGGACTGCCTGAAGGCCCACAAGCCCCCCTCTTTTGCTATATGAAGCATCCTGGTCTGGAAAAAAAATTTCAATCGGGAGCTTTTTCGTGGTTTCGCCGCCGCCACGAGGCGGAACTTGAGCAGATCCAATCTAGAGCTCCCGCAGGACGATCCTGCCGGGGAAACTTCCCTCCCGGAGGGGGAAATCGTTGCCATCGTCATCACCAACACTCCTCTCGTCGGAGGGGAGGCATCTTCATCAACATCTTCATCAGCACCATCTCCTCTCCAATCCCTAGTTCATCTATTGTAACCAATCTTCGTCTCGCAACTCCAATTGGTACTTGTAAGGTTGCTAGTAGTGTTGATTACTCTTTGTAGTTGATGCTAGTTGGATTATTTGGTGGAAGAGTTTATGTTCAGATCCTTGATGGTATTCATTACACCTCTGGTCATGATTATGATTATGTCTTGTGAGTAGTTACTTTTGTTCCTGAGGACATGGGATAAGTCATGCTGATAATAGTCATGTGAATTTGATATTCGTTCGGTATTTTGATATGATGTATGTTGTTTTTCCTCTAGTGGTGTTATGTGAACATCGACTACATAACACTTCACCATATTTGGGCCTAGAGGAAGGCATTGGGAAGTAGTAAGTAGATGGTGGGTTGCTGGAGTGATAGAAACTTAAACCCCAGTCTATGCGTTGCTTCGTGAGGGGCTGATTTGGATCCACTAGTTTAATGCTATGGTTAGACTTTGTCTTAATTCTTCTTTTGTAGTTGCGGATTCTTCCGAGAGAGGTTAATCATAGGTGGGATGCTTGTCCAAGTAAGGGCAGTACCCAAGCGCTGGTCCACCCACATATCAAACTATCAAAGTAACGAACGCGAATCATATGAACATGATGAAACTGGCATGACAGAAATTCCCTTGTGTCCTTGGGAGCATTTTTCCTCCTATAAGACTTTGTTCAGGCTTGTCCCTTGCTACAAAAAGGCATTGGGTCACTTTCTGCACCGTTGCTACTACTTGTTACTTGTTACTATTTGCTTGCTACGTTTAACCTCGCTACACAATCACTTGTTACCGCTACTTTCAGTGCTTGCAGTTATTACCTTGCTGAAATCCTCTTATCAGAGCCTTCTGCTCCTCGTTGGGTTCGACACTCTTACTTATCGAAAGGACTACGATTGATCCCCTATACTTGAAGGTCATCAAGACTCTTTTCTGGCGCCGTTGCCGGGGAGTGAAGCGCCTTTGGTAAGTGGAAATTGGTAAGGAAACATTTATATACGGTGCTGAAATTTATTGAAACTTGTCACTATGGAAACTCTTCCTTTGAGGAGTTTGTTCGGGGTATCTTCACCACGAACGGAAGCACGAGGAGTTGCTCCTCAACCTGAGGTACCTACTGAGAATAACTTTTATGAAATTCCTTTGGGTATGCTTGAGAAACTAGTGGCTAATCCTTTTACAGGAGATGGATCTTCACATCCAGACTTTCATCTAATCTATGTAGATGAGGTTTGTGGTTTTTTAAGCTTGCAGGTTTGCCCGAGGACGAGGTAAAGAAGAAAGTCTTTCCTTTATCTTTGAAGGATAAGTTGTTGACATGGTATAAGCTATGTGATGATGCTGGATCATGGGGCTACAATCGGTTGAAATTGGAATTTCATCAAAAGTTCTATCCTATGCATTTAGTACATCGTGATCGGAACTTTATTTATAACTTTTGGCCTCGTGACAGGGAAAGCATAGCTCAAGCTTGGGGGAGGCTTAAATCAATGCTATATTCATGCCCCAATCATGAGCTCTCGAGAGAAATCATCACTCAAAACTTTTATGCTCGGCTTTCTCATGAAGATCGTACCATGCTTGACACTTCTTGTGACGGTTCTTTTATGAAGAAGGATATTGATCACAAGTGGAATTTATTGGAGAGAATCAAACGCAACTCTGAAGATTGGGAGCTGGACGAAGGTAAGGAGTCAGGTATGAATTTCCAATTTGGTTGCGTTAAATCTTTTGTTGAGACAAACACTTCTACAGATTTTAGCGCTAAGTATGGACTTGACTCTGAGATAGTAGCTTCTCTATGTGAATCTTTTGCTGCTCATGTTGATCTTCCCAAAGAGAAGTGGTTTAAATATCATCCTCCTGTAGAAAGAAACATAGCCAAAACCAATCTAGTTGAGGAGAAAATCATAGCTTTTAGTGATCCTGTTGTTCCTTGTGCTTACACTGAGAAACCACCATACCCTGCTAGGATAAAGGATTATTCTAAAGCTCCAACTATGATACGTAGGTGTTACATTAGACCACTTGCACCCCGTGAGGAGATTAGAGTTGAACCTAGTGGTGCTATTATCAAAGATCTCTTAGCCGAAGACATAGACGGGCATGTTATTAAATTCTGTGAGGACTCCGCTAGAATTGCTAAACCTCACGCGAAAGACAAGCACGGACCTGTAGTTGGCTTGCCCATTGTTTCTGTTAAGATAGGAGATCACTGTTACCATGGTTTATGTGATATGGGAGCTAGTGTTAGTGCGATACCCCGTTCTCTCTATGATGAAATCAAAGATGAGATTGCACCTGCTGAGTTAGAACCCATTGATGTCACTATTACGCTAGCTAATAGAGACACTATCTGCCTTCTGGGAATTGTGAGAGACGTAGAAGTCCTGTGTGGTAAGACGAAGTATCCGACGGATTTCCTCATCCTTGGTACTGCACAAGATAGCTTTTGTCCCATCATATTCGGTAGACCCTTTCTCAACACTTTCAATGCTCACATTGATTGCATTAAGCAGAGTGTCACAGTAAGTTTCGAGGTTGTGTCTCATGAATTTAACTTCTCCAAGTTTGGAAGACAAACCCATGAAAGAGAGTCGTCTGGTAGAGATGAAATCATTGCTCTTGACTCTATTGTCGTACCTCCTACGGATCCTTTAGAGCAATATCTGGTTGAGCATGAAAATGATATGCATATGGAGGAGAGAGATGAGATAGATAAAATTGTCTTAGAACAATATCCTATTCTCAAGAATAATCTGCCTCTTGAACTGCTTGGGGATCCTCCCCCACCAAAGTGTGATCCTGTGTTCGAGCTTAAATAGTTGCCTGATACTCTTAAGTATGCCTATCTTGATGAGAAGGAGATATATCCTGTGATTATTAGTGCCCTCCTCTCAGAGCGTGAAGAGAAGAAGTTACTAAAAACTCTGAGGAAGCACCGCGCTGCTATTGGATATACTCTTGATGATCTTAAGGGTATTAGTCCTACTCTATGTCAGCACAAGATTAAAACCGATCCTGACTTTAAACCAGTTGATGATCATCAAAGGAGATTAAATCCTAAGATGAAAGAGGTCGTTAGAAAAGAAATATTAAAGCTTCTGGAAGCAGGAATCATTTATCCTGTTGCTCATAGTGATTGGGTAAGTCCAGTACATTGCGTACCTAAGAAGGGAGGTATCACCGTCATTCCTAATGATAAGGATGAACTAATCCCACAAAGGATTATTACCGGCTATAGAATGGTGATAGACTTCCGGAAACTAAACAAGGCAACCAGGAAAGATCATTATCCTTTGCCGTCCATCGACCAAATGCTAGAAAGGCTATCAAAGCACACACACTTATGCTTTCTAGATGGTTATTCAGGTTTCTCGCAGATACCTGTTGCACAATCTGACCAAGAGAAAAACCACTTTCACCTGCCCTTTCGGTACCTTTGCCTATATACGTATGCCTTTTGGCTTATGTAATGCACCTGCCACCTTCCAAAGATGTATGATGGCTATATTCTCTGACTTCTGTGAAAAGATTGTCGAGGTTTTCATGGATGACTTCTCCGTTTACGGGTCTTCCTTTGATGATTGCCTCAGCAACCTTGATCGATTCTTACAGAGATGCGAAGAAACCAACCTCGTCTTGAATTGGGAGAAGTGCCACTTTATGGTTAATGAAGGTATCGTCTTAGGACACAAAATCTCTGAAAGAGGCATTGAAGTTGATAAGGCTAAGGTTGATGCAATTGAGAAAATGCCTTGCCCCACAGATATCAGAGGCATACTAAGTTTCCTAGGTCATGTTGGTTTTTATAGAAGGTTCATTAAAGACTTCTCTAAGATTTCTAGGCCTCTTACCAACCTCTTACAGAAGTATGTTCTTTTTGTTTTTTATGAGGATTGTGAGGAAGCTTTCGAAATACTTAAGAAGGCTTTGATAACCGCACCTATTGTTCAACCACCTGACTGGAACTTGCCCTTTGAAATCATGTGTGACGCTAGTGATTATGCTGTTGGTGTTGTTCTAGGACAAAGAGTTGACAAGAAGTTGAATGGCATTCACTACGCTAGTAAAACTCTAGACAGTGCCCAAAGAAACTATGCCACTACGGAGAAGGAATTTTTAGCAGTCGTGTTTGCATGTGAAAAGTTCAGATCTTACATAGTTGACTCCAAAGTCACTATTCACTCTGATCATGCTGCTATTAAGTACCTTATGTAGAAGAAGGACGCTAAGCCTAGGCTGCTCAGATGGGTTCTCCTGCTACAGGAATTTGATTTGCACGTCGTTGACCGAAAGGGTGCTGATAACCCTGTAGCAGATAACTTGTATAGGCTAGAGAATGTCCTTGATGACCCGCTACCAATTGATGACAGCTTTCCTGATGAGCAATTAAATGTCATCCGCACTTCACTTAGTGCATCGTGGTATGCCGATTATGCAAACTATATCGTAGCCAAATACATACCACCCAGTTTCACCTATCAACAAAAGAAGAAATTCTTGTTTGATTTGAGTCACTACTTTTGGGATGATCCTCACCTTTATAAGGAAGGATTAGATGGTGTAATTAGACGTTGTGTGCCTGAACATGAACAGGGCAGATCCTGAAGAAGTGTCATTCCGAAGCCTACGGAGGACACCATGCTGGAGATAGAACTGCCCATAAGGTATTGCAATCAGGTTTCTATTGGCCCACTCTCTTCAAGGATGCCCGTAAGTTTGTCTTGTCTTGTGATGAATGCCAAAGGATAGGGAACATCAGTAAGCGTCAAGAGATGCCTATGAACTATTCACTTGTCATTGAACCATTTGATGTGTGGGGCTTTGATTATATGGGACCCTTCTCGAGTTCCAATGGGTACACTGACATTTTAGTTGATGTGGATTACGTTACTAAGTGGGTAGAAGCTACCCCCACTAAAAATGTTGATCACCACACCTCTATTAAGATGCTGAAAGAAGTCATATTCCCAAGATTTGGAGTCCCTAGATACTTGATGACTGATGGTGGTTCACACTTCATTCATGGTGTTTTCCGCAAGATGGTAGCTAAGTATGATGTCAACCATAGAGTTGCATCTCCTTATCATCCTCAGTCTAGTGGTCAAGTGGAGTTGAGTAATAGGGAGATCAAGTTGATCCTACAAAAGACCGTCAATAGATCTCGAAAGAACTGGTCTAGCAAACTTGACGATGCACTATGGGCTTATAGAACTGATTATAAGAATCCCATGGGCATGTCACCGTATAAAATGGTTTACGGTAAGGCTTGTCATTTACCTCTTGAAATGGATCACAAAGCTTATTGGGCAATCAAAGAGCTCAACTTTGATTTCAAACTTGCCGGTGAGAAGCGGTTGTTTGATATCAGCTCGTTAGATGAATGGAGAGCCTAGACATATGAGAATGCCAGGTTGTTCAAGGAAAAGGTTAAGAGATGGCACGACAAACGAATACAGAAACGAGAGTTTAATGTAGGTGATTATGTCTTGCTATACAATTCTCGTTTGAGATTCTTTGCAGGCAAGCTTCTCTCTAAATGGGAAGGTCCCTATGTTGTCAAGGAAGTATATCGTTTTGGTGCCATCAAAATCAATAACACGGAAGGAAATTTTCGTAGAGTGGTAAATGGGCAAAGAATCAAGCATTACATCTCTGGTACTCCCATAAATGTTGAGACCAATATCATCAATGTCATAACTCCACAGGAGTACATAAGGGATGTTTATCAGCCTCTTTCAGACCTTGAAAACGAAGATGTATCTGTTTTGGCAAGAAATTGGACTCCGATACTTTTTCAATAGGAAATTTCCTCAGTTTTGGAATTTTTGGAAAATTAGAAAAATAAAAAGCAGCCCGGTGAGCGAACGAGGGAGCCACAAGGGCCCACTCCGCCACCACCCCTTGGTGGCGGTGGGCAAGCTTGTGGGCACCTCGTGTGCCTCCCGGACTCCATTTTCTTGTGGCGGACTCTTCTGACCCAGAAAAAATCAATATATAGTCGCCCGAAGGTTTTGATCTCCGCATCGCGTAGTTTTCCTCTGTTTTCATTTCGAGCTTGTTGTCTGCCGCAGATTTAGAGCAAAGATGTCTCAGGAATCTGTTGGGGAGAATGATCTTCATCAAGTTCATGAGGAAGTAGATGCTGATCTGAAAAGAGTAGAAGTTACGGAAGCCAGGGACCAAGCTAAGGAGAAAACCCAAGCTAGGGAGGAAGTTCAACCTATGTTCAACATTGAAGACGTTGAAGGAGTAGACTTTCTCCAACCCTTCCTCCACATGTTGTCTCCATCCTTGATTGAAGTCTTGAGGTTTTGCGAAACAACTCGTGCTCGCGATATTTCTCTTTCTCGTGAAGTTGTTTTGCTGGAAAACCATGTCACAGATCTCAAAGGTATAAATCAAAGGTTGATAGCTCTCTTGGAATCAAAGGCGACAACAACACCACCATCACCACCAAAGGAAGACAACTAAGCATTGGTATGGGCAATCCCCTTGGCTCCTGCCAAGCTTGGGGGAGTTGCCCTGGTATCGTATCACCTTTATATCTTTTGTTTTTACCTTTGTTTTAGTTCTTTCCTTTTTAGTTTTTATTTCTTCTTTTAGAGGAATAGGTCTTTAGTTTTTAGTTTGAGTCTTTTGCTTTTGTCTCTCCCCCGTTGTATTCGAGCTTACGAGCTATATAATAAAGAGTGTCTTAGTCAAGGGCTTTGCTTTGTGCCATGATCAAAAGTATGAAAAGAACGATAGCATGAAAGATCATGAGACGATCTTAGGGAAAGTGATAACTTCACTTATGACACGTATGATGATTGAAACTTGTTGAGAATAAATCAACATAGACCTCAGTCATTGTTGCAATTAATAAGAAGTAATAAGGAAAGAGAGGTTCACATGTAAATATATCAGCTTAGACACTTCTTACAATTGTGAGCACTCACCAAACTATTACATGCCTAGGAGTAGATGTTGGACAAGGAAGACAACATAATGAATTGTGTTTGCTTGGTTCCAAACAATGTTATATGATTAGAGATCCCTTAGCATGTGACGATTGCTTCCACCTCATATTAGCCAAAACTCCCGCACCAAGTAGGGATACTACTTGTGCATCCATAAACCTCCAACTAGTTTTGCCATGAAAGTCCACCATACCTACCTATGGATTGAATAAGATCCTTCAAGTAAGTTGTCATCGGTGCAAGCAATAAAAATTGCTCTGTAATATGTATGATCTATTAGTGTGTGGAAAATAAGCTTTGTACGAACCTGTGGTGAGGAAGACATAAAAGCGACAGACTGCATAATAAAGTTCTTTATCACAGGAGGCAATATAAAGTGACGTTCCTCCGCACTAAGAGGACACGCATCCAAACCTCAAAAGTGCATGACAACCTCTGCTTCCCTCTGCGAAGGGCCTATATTGTACCTTTACTTTTTACCCTTGTAAGAGTCATGGTGATCATCACCAATTCCCTTTTTGCCTTTGTCTTGGCTACCGTCACATGCTTGGGAAAGATCTATATTCATATATCAACTTGGAGTTGAGTACTTATGCTTTATTGTTGTTGACTTTACCCTTGAGGTAAACCGTTGGGAGGCAAAACTATAAGCCCCTATCTTCCTCTGTGTCCAGCTGAAGCTTTGACACCAAGAGTACCACGTGAGTTATAACAATTGTGGAAAACAAAAGAGATGATTGAGTATGTGGGTTTGCCTTACAAGCTCTTATTTGACTCTTTCTGATATTGTGATAAATTGCAATTGCTTCACTGACTATGGATTATTGTTGGTTACTTCTCGGTAAGGTTTTTGCTTCATGCTTTGCTTTGTGAAGGAATTTTTACTTTCCCATAAGAATCTTTATGATGTATTGTTGTCCTATGTGTGATCATGATGCCCTCATGTCCGTATTATGTTTTATCGACACCTTCGTCCCTCAACATGTGGACATGTTTATGGAACTTGGTTTTCGCTTGAGGACAAGCGAGGTCTAAGCTTGGGGGAGTTGATATGTCCATTTTGCATCATGCTTTCATGTTGATATTTATTGCTTCTTGGGTTGTTATATTACTTGTGGTACCATATTTATGCTTTTTTTCTCTCTTATTTTGCAAGGATTATTTGAAGAGGGAGAATTCACGCAGCTGGAATTCTGGACTAGAAAAGGAGCAAATCCTAGTCCACTATTCTGCACATCTCCAAATGCCCTGAAAATTTACGTGGATTTTTTCTGGAATATATTAAAAATACTGGGCGAAATAACTACCGGAGGGGGGCCACCAGGGCCCCACAAGCTTGCCCACCGCCACCCCCCTCGTGGCGCAGGGCAGGCTTGTGGGCTGCCTGAAGGCCCACTAGCCCCCCGCTTTTGCTATATGAAGCGTCCTGGTCTGGAAAAAATCAATCGGGAGCTTTTTCGTGGTTTCGCCGCCGCCACGAGGCGGAACTTGAGCAGATCCAATCTAGAGCTCCGGCAGGACGATCCTGCCGGGGAAACTTCCCTCCCGGAGGGGGAAATCGTCGCCATCGTCATCACCAACACTCCTCTCGTCGGAGGGGAGGCATCTTCATCAACATCTTCACCAGCACCATCTCCTCTCCAATCCCTAGTTCACCTCTTGTAACCAATCTTCGTCTCGCAACTCCGATTGGTACTTGTAAGGTTGCTAGTAGTGTTGATTACTCTTTGTAGTTGATGCTAGTTGGATTATTTGGTGGAACAGTTTATGTTCAGATCCTTGATGCTATTCATTACACCTCTAGTCATGATTATGATTATGTCTTGTGAGTAGTTACTTTTGTTCCTGAGGACATGGGATAAGTCATGCTGATAATAGTCATGTGAATTTGATATTCGTTCGGTATTTTGATATGTTGTATGTTGTTTTTCCTCTAGTGGTGTTATGTGAACGTCGACTACATAACACTTCACCATATTGGGGCCTAGAGGAAGGCATTGGGAAGTAGTAAGTAGATGGTGGGTTGCTGGAGTGACAGAAGCTTAAACCCCAGTCTGTGCGTTGCTTCGTGAGGGGCTGATTTGGATCCACTAGTTTAATGCTATGGTTAGACTTTGTCTTAATTCTTCTTTTGTAGTTGCGGATGCTTGCGAGAGAGGTTAATCATAAGTGGGATGCTTGTCCAAGTAAGGGAAGTACCCAAGCGCCGGTCCACCCACATATCAAACTATCAAAGTAACGAACGCGAATCATATGAACATGATGAAACTAGCATGACAGGAATTCCCTTGTGTCCTCGGGAGCGTTTTTCCTCCTATAAGACTTTGTTCAGGCTTGTCCCTTGCTACAAAAAGGGATTGGGCCACTTGCTGCACCGTTGCTACTACTTGTTACTTGTTACTCTTTGCTTGCTACGTTTCACCTCGCTACACAATCACTTGTTATCGCTACTTTCAGTGCTTGCAGTTATTACCTTGCTGAAATCCTCTTATCAGAGCCTTCTGCTCCTCGTTGGGTTCGACACTCTTACTTATCGAAAGGACTACGATTGATCCCCTATACTTGTGGGTCATCAGTCTCCGATGGTTTTCAACATAGTAGCAGATATGTTGGCAATACTTATTGGTAGGGCTAAAGAGAATGGCCAAGTAGGAGGACTAGTTCCACACCTTATAGATGGGGGGGTGTCCATACTACAATACGCGGATGACACGATCATCTTCATGGAACATGATATGGCAAAAGTTAGGAATATGAAACGTGTTCTTTGCTTATTTGAACAGTTATCTGGGCTAAAAGTTAATTTTAACAAAAGCGAACTGTTCTGCTTTGGGAAGGCAATAGGAGGAGCAGGATGCTTACATGCAGCTATTTGGATGTGAAATGGGATCACTGTTGTTTAGCTATCTTGGGATTCCTATTCATCTGTAACGACTAAGATGCGACCCTTTCCTATTTTGAGGGCGATGCCTCAAAAGGGAAAGGGGCGCATCTAAACGTTTTGCAAGCGAGATAATCATAACATTACATAACTGAAGAATGACAAGTAGGGCATACACTTGCCAACTCACAAAAGTATAGCATAAAGCTTACAAACACACAGTTATTTAGAGCATAGTTTAGTCCCGCTACGAACAACATGAAACAAGTAAAACTATGACATCCCGCAATGCTGGCCCACGATCACGACCACGTCCTCATTCCTCCGGATAGTTCACGTACAGACGGCCAGAGTCCTCATCGAACTCCCACTTTAGCTGGTTGTCATCAGGATCTCCTGCATCGGGCGTACCTGTACCTGTTGGGGTTTGTAGTAACTTGTGAGCCACGGGGACTCAGCAATCGAATGACCTTGGTATCGAATCTAGCCAAGTTATTAGGTGAGGAAGGTTTAGTGTATGGGTTTGCAGCAACCTAAGCATATATGGTAGCTATCTTACAATGATCAGAGTAATCATATGGTGGTCTATGCGAGCGATCGAAGACTAGATTGACCACTAAGTGATCCTGAACACCTACTTACGTCAAACATAACCCCACCGTGTTCTCGATCGGAGAGCGATCTCCGAAGAAGACAGTCACGGTTACGCACACAGTTGGCAGTTTTATTAGAGTTACTTCAAGTTGTCTAGAACCGGATGTTAAGAAAATATCCATATTTGCCACATAACCGCGGGCACGGCTTTCTGAAATATTAAACCCTGCAGGGGTGCTCCAACTAGTCCATCACAAACTGCCACGGGCCTCAAAGTCATCCTCTATCACAAAGCTCGTGATCTCGTCGGATTCCTTAGAGGAAAACCTCAACTTTGAGGAGACCCAAAGTTTCACCGGAATTCCTATACGCAAGATATATCGCTAAGGTAAGACGAACCTAGCAGGACCTCCCGTCGTGTCGACGACCCCGATAAGAGCCGCGTATCTCAGTCTCAGGACACGACGGATGAGTCACACTACGGGTTAAACCAAACCTCGAGTTGCCCCGTGGTGGCCCCCTAGTCTGCTCAATTTGGACCAACACTCATGAGGAGCACTGGCCCAGGTTGTTGATTAAATCCTCGGGGTAGCTATTCCCTATGCAAACTATTATTAGGTGATTAGCAGATTAAAACCAATGTTGGGTCCTGCCGGACAAGCCTTAACACTACACGATTTATCAAGGGGGTCCCCATAACAACCCCGAACGTGTTAGGAGCGATCAGTTATGGAATCAAACACCGGTAACCGAAACTAAGGCGGAAACAACGAAACAAATCACCCGGCAAAAGGCTAGACCTTCCGTCATTTCCCAAGTATATAGGTGCATTAATTAAATAGCAGTTTAAAATATAATGATATCGAAATACTCATGTTATCACATGAGATAGCTGGCACCTGCAGCTAGCAAAGCTACACATTAGAGGTTGAGCAAGCCTACTTAGCCAAACAACATTTGCTAGGAGAGGGAAGTGTTTGGGTTTCATGGCAAAGACAGGTGGCATTATAGCAAGTGGTAGGCAACGAGCATGTATCGAAGGAAACGTGATTCTAAGCATAACAAAGCTAGATACGGTATCAAGGTCACGGTCATCTTGCCTCTGATGTCTTCAGCTTGGAACTACTCTTGATCTTCCTGCACGTACTCTCCAAAATCCACGTACTTGCTGTCTGATCCCGATGCTACCCAAGATAAGATAACAGCCAATGAACACCAAGACAACATAAGGCAGCAAGCAATATGATGCATGTGTGAAGAAGGAAGCATGCATCACTATTCTAGTCACTTTCATATGCATTAGTTGAGTTAATTGAATTCTGGACAGAACCTCATATTAAGTTATCTTAACATGCATGAATATGGCATGAACATGTGCATCACGAGAAATGATGCAAAAACATATAAAGAACGTAGAGAACAGAGCTACGGATCAACCAGAAACTACAAACCCAGATATGGAGACCTATGATTCCAATTAGCCACAAACACACTCTAATGGGCACTCCCTAGTGTAACCAGTTTGCCACATGATCAAGCAACAAAATATAAGTGGGGTGGTGCATGGGAACACACCACACCATCAACAATGCCCACACAAGCTTCAAATCAATACAAACATACAATCTAATTCCAACAACAACATAGTAGTTAGTCTACAATATTTAAAGTAACTCTAATAATATGTGATAGCCTGGCTTATTAGGGATGATAGACTACTCATATCAATAAGGAATTCCTTCTTTTCCGGGATCCCATTCAAACAGAACTCATATCAATAAGGAATTCCTTCTTTTCTGGGAGTCCATTCAAACAGAACTCCGAGGTTAAGCGTGCTCGGCTTGGAGTAGTTCTAGGATGGGTGACCCATCGGGAAGTTCATCCTCGGTGCGCATGAGTGAGGACAAAGTGCACACAAAAGACTAATATTGATATGTGGGGCCAGTCTAGATCCCGCCAGGAGTAACGACCACCGGCGGGTGTGTCCGGGGCATTACATCATCATAGAAGATTGAAGAATAAGGAATGGAAGTGTATCGAGGATAGATTCGAAAAAAGATTAAGTTTCTGGAGGGGCCAGTCTAGATCCCGCCAGGAGTAACGACCACCGGCGGGTGTGTTCGGGGCGTTACATCATCATAGAAGATTGAACAATAAGGAATGGAAGTGTATCGAGGATATATTCAAAAAAAGATTAAGTTGTTGGAAGGGCAAGCTTATGTCTTATGGATGGAGGCTCGTGTTAATAAATTCGGCTTTAACAAGCCTGCCCATGTTCCTCTTGTCTTTCTTTGAAGTACCGGTAGGGGTACACAAAAGATTAGACTTTTACCGATCTTGTTTCTTCTCAGATTGGCACGGTGGGATATAATATGCAGACCCAAAGACCAAGGGGGTCTTGGCATTGAAAATCTAGAAGTGAAGAACAAATGCGTGCTTAACAAATGGTTATACAGGTTATCTACAGAGACCAAAGGGATGTCGGTACAAGTACTAAAGAATAAATACCTACAATCCAAAACATTGGCCTAGGTTACAACTAGACCAAAAGACTCACCTTTTTGGAAGGGGTTAATGAAGGTGAAGGTAACTTTCTTTCAGAAGGTGAAATTTGTAGTTGGTAATGGTTCCACTACAAGATTTTGGGAAGACACATGGTTAGGGATGCTCCATTAGCATTACAATATCCTTCCCTTCCTAATATTGCACAACGTAAGGAGGATTATGTGGCCACAATATTACAATCGATACCACTTAATATGCAATTTAGGCGAGCTTTAGTGGGACCACGTTGGAATTCATGGTTACACCTGGTCAAGCGACTGATGCATGTTCAGCTTTCTGATCAACCAGATAGTATTCGTTGGAATCTAGCTACAAATGGTATCTTTTCAGTAAAGTCCTTGTACACGGATCTGATAAACATTGGACCACTCTCGAGATCATTACATATTTGGAGAGTCAAAGTACCGCTTAGAATTAAAATCTTCATGTGGTTTATACACAAGGGTGTGGCATTAACCAAAGATAATTTGACAAAACGAAGATGGGTAGGCAGGCCTAATTGTTGCTATTGTGATCAAAATGAAACAATAAGACACCTCTTTCTAGATTGTCTCCTTTCAAATCTATTATGGCGAACTGTTCATATACCCTTTAATGTTAACCCACGAACATGCATTAGTTCGTTAGTTGGAACGTGGCATTAAAAGTGGACATTAATATAATGAATCTTATCCGGATTGGTATATGTGCTTTATTTTTGGGCTATATGGAATACCAGGAATGATATGCTTTTTAATAGCAAGAATTTTAATAACTTTTTGCAGGTTATCTTTATAGCAAAATCTTGGATCTGTACTTGGTCGTTACTCAGTCATGCGGACTCGAGGGAGCTTATGGATACTCGGTGCAACCGGTGGGAGATGGTCGCACGGGTTATCTTCAATCAATTTGGATGACGTGCTAATAATAGACTAGGTGTATAGGCATCGTAGTCTATTTTTAGTTACGCCGAATGTGGTAGTTTATTTACCTTTTCGTTCTTTTTGTTCAGCATGAGCGCCTTGTGGATCTAAGACCTTGTTTTGATCTTGTTTAATAATATGGTTGCATGCACCGATTGATACAGAGGTCGGGGCTCGTTCTTCCTTTAAAAAAATATTGTAGTACTCTCTGCGTTTCATAATGTAATACATATATATTTTTTGAAAATTCAACCTTCACAAACCTTGACGAAGTTTATAGAGAAATATATAACTTTGACGAAAGTTTGTAAATTTTGTCCTTTTTTTAAATCTATACACACTACATTGTGAAACAAAGTGTCTATTTTGTTTCAAGCGTAGCCAGAGATAAAGACATGTGGTGCACATGATTAGTTATTTTGTATGAGTAAATGGAATAGATTTGGTCTAACAAACACCCCTAAATGTGCAATACTAGATAAATCACTAAATGAGGCAATTTGGCTCCGAGGCCCTAGGGATCCTCGAAAGCCATTCTTTTGAAAACGACATTTAAAAATTTCAAGGCAGCTGTTTTTTCCCTAATGTGCAGTTTTTCTCCACAAATATGTAAAATTGCATTAAATACTATAATGACGTGTAGGCTACATAAGTAAGCAAACAATTTGGCCTAAAAAAAATTCTTGTCTTGATTCAACTGGCTGCTCCTAAGGCCAGGTCGGAGGACAGTTAATTTGTGGTGACATGGTTGTCGGGTTTGGACGAGGCGTGATGACATGAAAACACAATTTAACAAACTATGTCGTGGTTCCAAAGGTTTTGCGATGACGGAGGGGATTGGGCCGTTGACTGAGGGTGCTCATAAGAGGGGGTTGTGTGGGTGTCTCTCCGCACGAGACAATTGTCCCTCCGGTTGTGAGACTCTCAATAATAGATACATAACCTTGTCCTTTTTTTGTGCCAACCTATTTGCAGGGCAGGCGCCCCTGTTTCTTGTTTTTATTTATTTTCTTCGAAAAAACTGGGTTTAAAAAAAACAGTATAGAAATGTTTGCGAACTAAAAAAAGTTCAAGAATAGAAACAATGTTCATGGATTTGAAAGAAATGTTCTGAAATTTCAAAAGAGTTCAGGAAATCAAAATGATCACGAATTTAAAAAATGTTCATAATTTAAAAAAGTATTCTCAAATTTCAGAAGGAGCTCCTGAGTTTGAAAATAAAATTCGCAATTGAAAAATATGTTTCAAATATCTAAAAATGTTCATGAATTTGAAAGATAATGTTCAAGAATATAAAAACATTTCACGGATTTGAAACAGAAGTTCACAAATGTGCAACATGTTGTTGGTTTAAAAAATACTCACAAATTACAAAGATATTCTGAACTTTGACGATTTCAAAAACCACTCAAATAATGCTTCCGAACTTGGAAATAATGTTATCAAAATTAAAAAATGTTCAAATATCAGTTTTTTTTTAATCCAGTAATGTTTAGAAATTTTAATAACATTCCTGGGTTAAATAATGATTGTGAATTTGAAATAAAAAATAATATGGAAGAAAGAAATAAGTAGCAGAAAAATGGAAGAAAAATAAGTGCTGTGGGAAAGTTCTAGAGCCTTCCCAAATCGGGAAAACAGGAGGTAGTTGGTCTGGGACAACTGATGTAGCAGCAGCACAGGGGTACACAATACGTTTGTGTCACCCACAGGGAATAGTTGGTATTTTCCACAGATCTCGGTTTAGGAACCTTCTACAAGGCTCCTATTCCCACCTTATTTACCTTATTTTCCTTTTACTGTTTCATTTTCTCTTTCCCTCTCTTAGTTTAAAAATATTCAAAAAAATTCAAAATTGAAAAATGTTCAGAAAATCAAAATTTTGATTGAATTTCAAAAAATGTACAGTTTCTGAAAAAATACTAAAAACTACTCAAACTTTTTAAAGGAATTTTCTAAATTAGAAATTTGGTTCCGCTCTAAAAAATATATTCAGAATTTGAAAATGGGAAAAAATTCAAAAGTGTTTGTAATTTCAAAAGAATGTTTATAGTTTCCAAAAAATATTCAGAATTCAGAACCTGTTCGCCTTTTCAAAAAGAATGTTTGGAAATTTCAAAATGTATTAATTGTTTTCACTTGTCACCAAATATTTAGAAATTTACAGAATCTTTTCTGAAATTTAAAAGTTTTTATGTAATTTAAAAACGTTTGGAATTTTTAAGAGTAGTTTGTAAAATCCAATCTTTTTCAAAAACTTTGAGTTTCCAGAAATTAAAACAATTGAAAGAAGAAAAAAAATATTCACTAGCTTAATATTATGAAATATTTTTGTTTTTAAAGAACAATTGAAAACTCATTATCCGGGGAAAATGAAAAAAAGAAGATTCAAGAAAAAAAAACGTGATGAAATGCTCACTGCACTCGATAAACAACTATCGCTTTGGGGCTGACCGACCACGAGGGAGCACCCTGTGCGGGAGGCCGACATTTTAATGAAACGTGCCTCATATAGGACCTAAAAGAATATGAACTAGAAATGTCGTTGTAGACGTGAGGGTACCTTGGGATCCTAACTTATATTTTCATTCATGTTTTGCGTTCCATTGTATGTCCATTGTACTCCCTCCGTTCCTAAATATAAGACCTTTTAGAGATTGTACTATAAACTATATACGGATGTACATAGACATATTTTTGAGTATAGATTCACTCATTTTGCTCCGTATGTAGTCTTTTAGTGAAATACCTAAAAGGTCTTATATTTTGGAACGGAGGGAGTACTTGTTTTTATTATCCTGATATCAATCAAATCAGAGATGGTGTTTGGGTGCCTTTTCTTAGAAAATGAACTAAAATATTAAAAGTTCTATCACTTCTGGAAATGTAGTGTAGTTGAATTAAAAACGATCATTGAATACCCTAAAGGGTACCTATTTACACCTTTATTTATGATCGCATGCTCTCTTCGCACGAAAAGCTTTGGTGGAACAGTGGCATGGAGTTTGATCGTTGAGGGGGCGAAGATGACGACGTAAAATACCATGCAGTCTTTGAATCAATTTACTTAATTTGCACCCATACCTTGCTTGCTCCTTCGGCCCATCCTCCTATGACATTTGAGTATCATTTCGGGGTTTAGCTCATCGGTGTCCGTCGCCTTGGAGGTCGTGGCCCTCAACACGACAAGGGGTTGTGGCAAATGGCTTACAGCAACATGCAACCATTAGAGGGGTCGATGAGCTATGCTGGTTGGTTGGTTGGTCACAATTGGTTGTGGATTTTGTTCGTGTGTGTGTGGGGGGGGGGGTGGAATAGAAGTTGATGCGCTATTTGATGTACCTCTTTATTCTTGATCTTTTTTTATTTGGTGGGAGAATCATTTTTTGTGAACTAGTTGCTCACATGTTTCTGTATTATTTCAACTTATTGAGTGATATTTTTTTTCAGCGGTACCATGCATGCATATATGTGAACGTTTGTCTACATATTTTTTTTCTTAAAAAATGATAGTATTAAGAACTGAAGCCTTGTTTTTTGAGTACACACAACTGGATGGGCCTGCTTTCGTGTGCCCAAAAGGCAAAACGTCCGGCCTTACTGATGGACCACAAAGAGGCCTCGCAACTCACATCTAGTAGAGTATTTGATATTGGCCCTCTTAAGTGGGACATCAAATACTACCAGCAAAACGTACAAATGATGAAACCAGAAAAAAATAGTCAAATGGTTTCCGCTCAACCAAAAAATAGGTAGAAATAGGTTAAAAAAAGGGTGGAAATAACGAGTGAAACTTAGGGATTTTATTGCTTAATAGAAATTCATTTACAATCTGCTAACACCTCTGTTCCTAAATATATATTTTTTGAAACGGATCTGTTCCTTAATATAAGACTTCTTTTTTGTGAAAGTAAAGAGAAGACATTTTGGCACAGGATGTGCAGAATTTCTAACATGAAAACCTTGGTTCTCAGCTTCTCATCAATCCGTTAATCAGAGCTACTCAAAATGGAAGTATGTTGGGCACGAATTTCTGCTGGAACATTAGCGTCCCTTGTAACATGTTGAGGAACGAGAAGGGACAAACGTAAGATCTCTCCCCTATTTCTTCAAAGATAGGCGATGAATCGATGATGAACAGAGGGATTGCTGATTACTGATTAAGGGTATGTAGAGAGCAGCCGTGCCGCGCCTGCGCCGGTGCTGCCGAGCTGATGGGCAACGGCAGTCCTGCGCGTGCCGTCGTCGCGGGTACGTCTGCTTCGCGTCGGTGGAGGCGGCGGAGTGACCGACAATTAAGCTGTTGCCGATGGCTCCTAACGTCCTCGCAGTAGCTGAAGTTTCGTACGCGCAGAGCCGCATGGTGATCCGATCCGATCCGATCATGGCAGCGAGGTATAAACGGAGCACGACATACATGCTTGCTCACCGGCAACCAAACCACGCGTTGCGCGCGCGCGCAATATCTCCATCGTGCCCTGCCCAAGATGCGCGTGCAAACCAGTTCATACCAAGGCCGTTAAAAAAGCTCTGAAATTAAGAGCGCACGATCGACTCCCCGCTAATCAAACAGGCCGGGTGACCCTAAACACCTTTGAGCAAAGCCATCCACACCGCACCGCGCCGCACGACACGATGGCGCGCCTGGAAGCCACTCCTGGGCCGAGATCGGGACGCGCAACACGGAC
Source organism: Hordeum vulgare subsp. vulgare (assembly GCF_904849725.1). Taxonomy (NCBI): domain Eukaryota; kingdom Viridiplantae; phylum Streptophyta; class Magnoliopsida; order Poales; family Poaceae; genus Hordeum; species Hordeum vulgare. The sequence continues at coordinate 544,831,502 of NC_058524.1, read as the reverse complement.
ATGGAACATGCAGGGAACAAATTCCGGTGCTCCGTCGCTCTCCCTCAGGCATGCTGGCTTTCCCCATCTCCCTTTCGCATGCACCAAGACCCGCATCACATCGCCAACCAAAGCCACCATCGTCGACAGCCCATCAGTCAGGCTGGCTTCATGCACATCTTCTTACTATATATCACGTCAAAATCGTGCGGCGAATCGAGAGCACGCCGTCGACGGGCGGGAAATGGCGCCGTGGTATCCATCTATCCTGCTTGCTGAGTATTGACCTAGGAACAGGAAGCCGTACGTAGGCTGAGCGGGACGAGCGCGACAGACTGACAGGCGAATGTGTGTGTGTATGGCGTGATCATTTATTCTCCGGGTAGTGCTCGTCGGGCCGCCGCATCGCAGTCGCGGCTTTCGCCGGATCGGCGTGAGGGTGACGCCTCCGCGATTTGTCAAAGACGGGCACTAGCAGTGGCCGGCCCTTTCGACGTACGCAAGAAACCAAGTGGGTTCCTCCTCAAGTACATTTTGCTTCGCACGCAGTAGCCACCCTAGCGATTGAGCATCATGTCGCGAATCGCTCCGCACTGATCTATATTTATTTCTTCTGCCGAAGCGCCAAGCATAGTGTGAGCAGCATTCGGATAATGTACTACTCCCTGAGAAGACAGAGATCGTTGTACGTATACGGACACTTTATTTTCGTTTGAGATGACAGGTGGAGATATATGGACCTCATGAATATATGCTCAACTATATCAGAGATAGATCTTTCTTTTTCTCTATTTTCTATCTGAAGGAGAGGACTTTGTCCTTCTTGAATCATGTCCTGCTTCAAAAAAAATTGTTTGTCTTTTGTTTGCCTTATTTTTTTTCTGAAACCTGGACCATCGAACAATAGTTTTACGGTATATTTTTATTAAAATAAAATGAATCTGTACAATGATGAATTACAATATACAACTATCCAATACCAATTTCTTCAACATGTAAACAATTCAATTGCTTAACTTATCCTCTATCCAGAGAAGGACTGGATCTAGAAACTTGGCTTTAATTATGTGTCTCGCTAATATTAGGTCTTGTTAGTGCGTTAAAGATTAAACCCTGTATATAAAACTGTAAAATTTGAAAAAAGTATTCGCAGGAAGCAACTACTACATCATTCATCAAACTATAGCATAGTCCTTCATCAAACTACATAAGTTTTCCATACTACTACTAGGTAGGGGGGATCTGCGGGCCGTGCAGCGTACCCGAGCCAATGCTACAGAAAACGACGGGTGCGGCGGCGACGACGTGGCGGAGGAGCTGGAGGAGCTCACTCATCGTCGAAGTCGAGGTCGATCCAGATCTTGTCCTGCTCGGCCTTCAGGACGCGCAGGTCCGTCTCCTTGGACGCGCTCGCGTGCGACGCCGTGACCCCTTGTTCGAGGAAGATCTCCTCAATCTCGAGCTCGCGGCGGTTGCGTGCGGCGTCCTCCGCCACCTCTCTCACCAAGCGCTCCATGATGGCACGCATGAGGTGATCCTCCGGCCCTGGCGGGATGTAATCCTCGGGGCCGATGACCCCTCCACGTAGCTTGCCGGCGTCGTCCTCGAGCTTGACGACGAGCGGTCCGAGCTCCTCCGCCCTTCTCTTCACCGGAGTGATGGTCCGCGAGGACGAGGCGCCCTCGGACAAATCCCAGCAGCAGCGGAGCCGGAGGAGCCGATGCGTCGAGCCGGGAGCTCGTGCTCGTACTCCTCGAGCTCGCGGCGTTCGAAAGCCAGCGGCGGCCGGAGGCCATACTTCAGCCACCTCCGTGATCCCCGCTTGCGTGCGGCGTCGGAGGCGCGGCAGTGACGGCGTTCGGCGTCATCCCCTCCATTTCCGTGGTCGTCCATGCATGGTCGAGACGGCCCGCTGGTGGTTTTTTGTCTCGTCGGCGGTGAGAAATTAGGGCGGAGTGGGAGTTCAATCATGACGGAACTGCGGCGGAGGAGGGTAGGGTTTGACCCATAAAAACATTGTAAAAGCGCATATATGTCGGCTCGATGGGTCTTTTTGCGGGCCGCAGTAAAACAATTACGGGCCGGATGCGCGATACGGGGTCTGTCCTGGCCACTAAAACGGGTCGAACCTGTATACTCATCGGAATTTTGGGGGTTTGACCCTTTTACGGGGTCTGCTAGAGATGCTCTTATAACTTGAATTTTCAGCTCCTAGTACTTGATCTTTCATTCCCGGAAAGCACTCCATTCTTTTGCATCCAGATGTTCCAACATCCCAAAATTATGATGTCCATAGCAATTCCTTTTGGCCAAACATGATGCAACATAACTGTTGGGCAACGTTGCATGGGAAACAAAAAAATTCCTACGCACACGAAGACCTATCATGGTGATGTCCATCTACGAGAGGAGATTTGGATCTATGTACCCTTGTAGACCGCACAGCAGGAAGCGTTAAGGAACGCGGTTGATGTAGTGGAACGTCCTCACATCCCTCAATCCGCCCCACGAACCGTCCCACAAACCGTCCGCGATCCATCCCACGATCCGTTCCGATCTAGTGCCGAACGAACGGCACCTCCGCGTTTAGCACACGTACAACTTGACGATGATCTCGGCCTTCTTGATCCAGCAAGCAATACGGATAAGCAGATGAGTTCTTCGGCAGCGTGACGGCGCTCCGGTGGTGGTGGTGATCTACTCGCGCAGGGCTCCGCCCTAGCTCCGAAGAAATCCGATCTAGAGGTGGAACTATGTGGTTTAGGGTTGAGTTGCACGTGGCAAAAGTTGTCTCAAATCAGCCCTGAAAGACCACTATATAGAGGAGGGAGGGGGGAGGAGGCTTGCCTTGAGGGCCAAGCCCTCAACGGGTGCGCCTGCCAAGGGGGAAGGAGTCCACTCCTTCCTTCCCACCTCCCCTTTTCCTTTTTCCTTTTTCTTTTCTTTGGTATTTTCTTATGTGGCGCCATGGGTCCCTTGGGATGACTCCACCAGCCCACTAGGGACTTGTGGTGCCACCCTATGGCCTTGGGCTCACTCCCGGGTGGGTGGGCCCTCCCGGTGAACTCCCGGAACCCATTCGTCACTCCCGATACACTGCCGGAATTGCCCAAAACTTTCTGGTAACCAAATGAAACCATCCTATATATCAATCTTCGTTTCCGGACCATTCCAAAAACCATCATGACGTCCGTGATCTCATCCGGGACTCCGAACAACATTCAGTAACCACACATATAACTCAACTATACTAAAACATCGCCGAACCTTAAGTGTGCAGACCCTGCGGGTTCGAGAACTTTGTAGACATGCCCCGAGGTACTCCTCGATCAATATCCAATAGCGGGACCTGGATGCCCATATTGGATCCTACATATTCTCCGAAAATCTTATCGGTTGAACCTCAGTGTCAAGGATTCATATAATCCCGTATGTCATTCCCTTTGTCCTTCAGTATGTTACTTGCCCGAGATTCGATGGTCGGTATCCGCATACCTATTTCAATCTCGTTACCGGCAAGTCTCTTTACCCGTTCTATAATACAAGATCACGTGACTTACACTTAGTCACATTGCTTGCCAGGCTTGTGTGTGATGTTGCATTAACGAGTGGGCCCTGAGATACCTCTCCGTCACACGAAGTGACAAATCCCGGTCTTGATCCATACTAACTCAACAGACACCTTCGGAGATACCTGTAGAGCATCTTTATAGTCACCCAGTTACGTTGTGACGTTTGATGCACACAAGGTACTCCTTCGGTGCAAGTGAGTTATATGATCTCATGGTCATAGGAACAAATACTTGACACGTAGAAAACTATAGCAATAAAACGACACGATCAATATGCTACGTTTATAGTTTGGGTCTAGTCTATCACATGATTCTCCTAATGATGTGATCCAGTTATCAAGCAACAACACATTACACATAGTCAGAAAACCATGACTATTCTTGATCATCTGGCCAGCCAACTAGAGCCTTGCTAGGGACATTGTTTTGTCTATGTATCCACACATGTATCTATGTTTTCATTCAATACAATTATAGCATGGATAATAAATGATTATCTTTAAACATGAAATATCATAATAACTATTTATCATTGCGTCTAGGGCATATTTCCAACAGTCTCTCACTTGCACTAAAGTCAATAATATAGTCCTCACATCGCCACGTGATTTACATTGTAATAAATCGAACACCCATACAGTTCTGGTGTTGATCATGTTTTGCCCGTGGAAGAGGTTTAGTCAGCGGGTCTGCTACATTCAGATCCGTGTGCACTTTGCAAATATTCACGTCCTCTCCTTCAACATAGTCGCAGATGAGGTTGAAGCGTCGTTTGATGTGTCTGGTCTTCTTGTGAAACCTTGGTTCCTTTGCTAAGGCAATGGCATCAGTTTTGTCACATAACAGAGTTAATGGATCTAGTGCGCTCGGCACAACTCCAAGATCTGTCATGAACTGCTTCATCCAAACACCCTCCTTTGCTGCCTCCGAGGCAGCCATATACTCCTCTTCACATGTAGAATCTGCTACGACGCTTTGCTTGGAACCGCACCTGCTTACTACACCCCCATTAAGAATAAATACGTATCTGGTTTGCGACTTAGAGTCATCCGGATCGGTGTCAAAACATGCGTCGACGTAACCTTTTACGAAGACCTCTTTGTCACCTCCATAAACGAGAAACATTTCCTTAGTCCTTTTCAGGTACTTCAGAATATTCTTGACAGCCGTCTAGTGATCCACCCCTGGATTACTCTGAAACCTGCGTGCCATACTTATGGCCAAGCTGACGTCTGGTCTAGTGCACATCATTGCATACATGATAGAACCTACGGGTGAAGCGTAGGGGACGGAACTCATTTGTTCTCTATCTTCTGCAGTTGCTGGGCACTGAGTCTTACACAATTTTATACCTTGTAATACTGGCAAGAACGCTTTCTTGGACTGATCCATTTTGAACTTCTTCAAAACTTTATCAAGGTATGTGCTTTGTGAAAGTCCTATCAGGCGTCTCGATCTATCTCTATAGATATTAATGCTTACAATGTAAGCAGCATCTCCTGGGTCCTTCACAGAGAAACTTTTATTCAAGTAATCCTTTACGCTCTCCAAAAGCTCCACGTTGTTTCCAATCAGCAATATGTCATCCATATATAATATTAGAAACGCCACAGAGCTCCCACTCACTTTCTTGTAAATACAAGATTCTCCAACCACTTGTATAAACCCAAATGCTTTGATCACCTCATCAAAGCGCTTATTCCAACTCCGAGATGCTTGCACCAGTCCATAAATGGATCGTTGGAGCTTGCATACTTTGTTAGCATTCTTTGGATCGACAGAACCTTCGGGTTGCATCATATACAACTCTTCGTTAAGAAACCGTTAAGGAACGCCGTTTTGACATCCATCTGCCAGATTTCATAATCGTAAAAGGCAGCTATTGCTAACATGATTCGGACGTACTTAAGCATCGCTACTGGTGAGAATGTCTCATCGTAGTCAACTCTTTGAACTTGTGAAAAACCCTTGGCCACAAGTCGAGCTTTATAAACGGTCACATTACCGTCTGCGTCCGTCTTCTTCTTAAAGATCCATTTGTTCTGAATAGCCTTGCGGCCTTCAGGTAGTACTTCCAAAGTCCACACTTTGTTCTCGTACATGGATCCTATCTAGGACTTCATGTCCTCCAGCCATTTATTGGAATCCGGGCCCACAATTGCTTCTTCATAATTCGCAGGTTCATTGTTGTCCAATAACATAATTGATAAGACAGGATTACCGTACCACTCAGGAGCAGTTATGAGGTCCGATAGGAACTTGATACTAAGTTTAATAATCATCATCATCAACTTCTTCCTCAACCGGTGCCGCAGCAACAGGGGTTTCCTCTTGCCCTGCGCCACCATCTAGAGGGATTAGAGGTTCAACAACCTCATAATATTCTATATTCCTCCGACTCAATTCTTTCGAGAGAAACTCCTTCTCAAGAAAAGCTTCATTTTTAGCAACAGACTTTTTGCCCTCGGATTTGAGATAGAAGGTATACCCAACTGTCTCTTTTGGGTAACCTATGAAGACGCACTTTTCTGCTTTGGGTTCCAGCTTTTCAGGCTGAAGTTTTTTGACATAAGCATCACATCCCCAAACTTTAAGAAACGATAATTTTGGTCTTTTGCCATACCACAGTTCGTATGGTGTCGTCTCAACGGGTTTTGATGGTGCCCTATTTAAAGTGAATGCAACTGTCTCTAATGCATAACCCCAAAACGATAACGGCAAATCGGTAAGAGACATCATAGATCGCACCATCTCTAATAAAGTACGATTACGATGTTTGGACACACCATTACGCTGTGGTGTTCCAGGCGGTGTCAATTGTGAAACAATTCCACATTGTCTCAGGTGAGCACCAAACTCGAAACTCACATATTCACCCCCACGATCAGACCGTAGGAACTTGATCTTCTTGTCACGATGATTTTCAACTTCACTCTGAAATTGCTTGAACTTCTCAAACGTTTCAGACTTGTGCTTCATCAAGTAGACATAAACATATCTACTCAAATTGTCAGTGAAGGTGAGAAAATAACGATATCCGCCGTGCGCCTCTACATTCATCGGACCGTGCACATCGGTATGTATGATTTCCAACAAGTCACTTGCACGCTCCATTGTTCCGGAGAACGGAGTCTTAGTCATATTGCCCATGAGGCATGGTTCGCACGTGTCAAGTGAATCAAAGTCAAGTGACTCCAAAAGTCCATCGAAATGCAGTTTCTTCATGCGCTTTACACCAATATGACCTAAGCGGCAGTGCCACAAAAACATGGCGCTATCATTGTTAACTCTAACTTTGTTGGTCTCAATGTTATGTATATGTGTATCATCCCTATCAAGATTCAATATGAACAATCCTCTCACATTTAGTCTATGACCATAAAATATATTACTCATAGAAATAGAACAACCATTATTCTCTGACTTAAACGAGTAACCGTCTCGCAATAAAGAAGATCCAGATATAATGTTCATGCTTAACGCACGCACTAAATAACAATTATTTAAGTTCATAACTAATCCTGATGGTAACTGAAGTGAAACTGTGCCGATGGCGATTGCATCAACCTTGGAACCATTTCCCACGCGCATCGTCACTTCATCCTTCGCTAGCCTTTGCTTATTCCCCAGTTCCTGTTTCGAGTTGCAAATATGAGCAACAGAACCGGTATCGAATACCCAGGCACTACTACGAGAGCTGGTTAAGTACACATCAATAACATGTATATCGAATATACCTGATTTTTCCTTGGCCGCCTTCTTATCAGCCAAATACTTGGGGCAGTTGCGCTTCGAGTGACCCATACCCATGCAATAATAACACTCCATTTCAGGCTTAGGTCCAGCTTTGGGTTTCTTTGTCGGATTGGCAACAGGCTTGCCACTTTTATTGGAATTAACCTTCTTTTCTTTGTTGTTTCTCTTGAAACTAGTGGTCTTATTCCCCATCAACACTTGATGCTTTTTACGGAGTTCTTACTCTGCGACTTTCAGCATCGCGAATAACTCGCCGGGTGACTTGTTCATCCCTTGCATGTTATAGTTCAACACAAAGCTCTTGTAGCTTGGTGGCAGTGATTGAAGAATTCTACCAGTGATAGCCTCTTGCGGGAGTTCAATCCCCAGCTCAGCTAGACGGTTTGAGTACCCAGACATTTTGAGCACATGTTCACTGACAGACGAATTCTCCTCCATCTTGCAAGCATAGAATATATCGGAGGTCTCATACCTCTCGATCCGGTAGTTCTTCTGAAAGATAAACTTCAACTCCTGGAACATCTCAAATGCTCCATGACGCTTAAAGCGACGTTGAAATCCCGGCTCTAAGCCATACAAGACAGCACATTGAACTACTGAGTAGTCCTCCTTACGCGTTAACCAAGCGTTCTTAACATCTTGGTCAGCCGTAGTGGGTGGTTCATCTCCTAGCGCACCATTAAGGACATAATCCTTCTTCCCAGCTTGGAGGAGCAATGATACGTCTCCATCGTATCTACTTTTCCAAACTCTTTTGCCCTTCTTTTGGACTCTAATTTGCATGCTATGAATGGAACTAACCCAGACTAACACTATTTTCAGCAGAATCGCCATGGTGTTGTTTTTGCGCAGAAATAAAAGTTCTTGGAATGACCTGGAAATTTATGAGAATTTTTTGTGGAATATATAAAAGAAACTGGCGCAAGAATCAACCGGAGGAGTGGAGCGAGGAGCCCACAAGCCCACCAAGCGCCCCCTCGCCGCGCCTAGCAGGCTTGTGGGGCCCGCGGAGCTCCACCGCCTCCCACTCCAACTCTATTTAGTCCCTTCCGTTCAGAAAAAAATAAAGGAGGAGAGTTCATCGCGTTTTACGATACGGAGGCGCCGCCACCACCTGTTCTTCCTCTGGAGGTTAGATCTGGAGTCCGTTCTAGGCTCCAGAGAGAGGAGATCGTCGCCATCGTCATCACCAACCTTCCTTCATCGCCAATTCCATGATGCTCTTCACCGTTCGTGAGTAATCTCATCGTAGGCTTGCTGGAGGGTGATGGGTTGGATGAGATCTATAATGTAATCGAGTTAGTTTTGATGGGGATTGATCCCTAGTATCCACTATGTTCTGAGATTGATGTTGCTACTACTTTGCCATGCTTAATGCTTGTCACTAGGGCCCGAGTGCCATGATTTCAGATCTGAACCTATTATGTTCTCGTCAATATATGTGTGTTCTTGATCCTATCTTGCAAGTTGTAGTCACCTACTATGTGTTATAACCCGGCAACCCCGGAGTGACAATAGCTGGAACCACTCCGGGAGATGACCATAGTATGAGGAGTTCATGTATTCACTAAGTGCTAATGCTTTGTTCCGGTTCTCTATTAAAAGGAGAACCTTAATATCCCGTAGTTTCCATTAGGACCCCGCTGTTGCAAATATGCCCTAGAGCCAATAATAATATGGTTATTACCATATTTCCTTGTTCATGATAATCGTCTATTGTTCATGCTATAATTGTAATAAAAGGAAACAATAATACATGTGTGAATTAATAGATCACAATGTGTCCCTAGCAAGCCTCTAGTTGGCTAGCTCGTTAATCAATAGATGATCATGGTTTCCTGATCATGCGCATTAGATGTCATTGATAACGGGATCACATCATTGGGAGAATGATGTGATGGACAAGACCCAACCCTAAGCACAACACTAGGTCGTATTGTTCGTATGCTAAAGCTTTTCTAGTGTCAAGTGTATTTTCCTTCGACCATGAGGTGGTGCAACTCCTGGACACCGTAGGAGTGCTTTGGGTGTATCAAACGTCACAACGTAACTGGGTGACTATAAAGGTGCACCACGGGTACCTCCGAAAGTGTCTGTTGGGTTGGTACGAATCGAGATCGGGATTTGTCACTCCATGTGACGGAGAGGTATCTCTGGGCCCACTCGGTAGAACATCATCATGAGCTCAATGTGACTAAGGAGTTAGTCACAGGATGACATGCTACGGAACGAGTAAAGAGACTTACCGGTAACGAGATTGAACAAGGTATAGGCATACCGACGATCGAATCTCGGGCAAGTTCTATACGGACAGACAAAGGGAATTTTATACGGGATTGATTGAATCCTTGACATTGTGGTTCATCCAATGAGATCATCATGGAACATGTGGGAGCCACCATGGGTATCCAGATCCCGCTGATGGTTATTGGCCGGAGAGTGTCTTGGTCATGTCTGCATGCCTCCCGAACCCGTAGGGTCTACACACTTAAGGTTCGATGACGCTAGGGTTATAGGGAATTGTTATACGATGTTACTGAAGGATGTTCGGAGTCCCGGATGAGATCTCGGACGTCACGAGGTCTCCAGAATGGTCCGGAGGTAAAGATTGATATATAGGATGGATGGGTTTGGACGTCGAAAATGTTTCGGGCACCACCGACAAAGTGTCGGGACCACCGGAAGGGTTCCGGAGGCCCACCGGGAGGGGCCACAAGCCCCAAAAGTCTACGTGGATCAAGTGCGGGAGGGAACCAGACCCTAGGTGGGCTGGTGAGCCCCCCACACACAGCCCATGCGCAACCAATAGGGAGGGAGGGGAAACCCTAGGCGCCGGTGGGCCTAAGGCCCACCTAGGCGTGCGCCACCCCCTCTCCCTGCCCTGGTCGCCACACCTCCCATCTCGGGGGGGGGGGCTGCCGCACCACGTAGGGTGGGAACCCTAGGGGTGGCACACCCCCTCCCCTCCTCCTATATATAGAGAGGGTTTTGGGGCTGTTTTGCACAGAGTTTTCCCTCTCCCTCGGCGCAGCCCTGCTCCCCTCCTTCCTCCTCTCCCACGGTGCTTGGCGAAGCCATGCCGGGAGACCTCGTCTCTCCATCGACACCACGTCGTCGTGCTGTCGGAGATCTTCCCCAACCTCTCCCTCCTCCTTTCTGGATCAAGGTGTGGGAGACGTCACCGGGCTGCACGTGTGTTGAACGCGGAGGTGTCGTGGTTCGACACTAGATCGGAATCACACCGCGATCTGAATCGCCGCGAGAACGACTGCATCAACCGCGTTCTTGCAACGCTTCCGCTTAGCGATCTTCAAAGGTATGAAGATGCACTCACCCCTCTCTCGTTGCTGGTCTCTCCATAGGAAGATCTGAATATGGCGTAGGAAAATATTGATTTTATGCTACGTTACCCAACAGTGGTATCAGAGCCAGGTTTTATATGCATAGATTCTATGCATGAGTAGAACACAAAAGGTTGTGGGTGATGATTTGTCAATTGCTTGCGCTACTAGTCTTATTCTTCTCCGGCGGTATTGTGGGATGAAGCGGCCCAGACCGACCTTACACGTACGCTTACGTGAGACGGGTTCCACTGACAGACATGCATACCGTGCATAAAGGTGGCTAGCTGGTGTCTGTCTCTCCCACTCTAGTCGGATTGGATTTGATGAAAAGGGTCCTTATGAAGGGTAAATAGCTTTGGCATATCACTGTTTTGGCTGTCACGTAGGTAAGAAGGCGTTCTTGCTAGAAACCCAAATCATCCACGTAAAACTTGCAACAACAATTAGAGGACGTGTAACTTGTTTTTGCAGGGTTTGACATGTGATGTGATATGGCCAAAGTTGTGATGTTGCATGTGTGATGTATGAGATGATCATGTTATTGTAATAGGATTCACGACTTGCATGTCGATGAGTATGACAACCGGCAGGAGCCATAGGAGTTGTCTTAATTTATTGTATGAGATGCAACGCCAAGTGTTTACTACCTTTACTTCATTGCTAGCGGTTAGCTATAGTAGTAGTGGTAGTAGTAGTTGGCGTGACGACTTCATGGAGACACGATGATGGAGATCATGATGATGGAGATCATGGTGTCACGTCTGTGACAATGATGATCATGCGATGCCTGAAGATGGAGATCGAAAGAGCAAAGATCATAATGGCCATATCATGTCACTATATGATTGCATGTGATGTTTATCATGTTTTTCATCTTATTGCTTAGAACGACGGTAGCATAATAAGATGATCCCTCTTAAAAATTTCGAGAACGTATTCCCCTAAGTGTGCACCGTTGCGAAGGATCGTTGTCTCGAAGCACCTCGTGATGATCGGGTGTGATAGATTCTAACGTTCGCATACAACGGGTGTAAGCCAGATTTACACACGCGAAACACTTAGGTTGACTTGACGAGCTTAGCGTGTACAGACATGACCTCGAATACAAGAGACCAAAAGGTCGAACATGAGTCGTATGGTTGAATACGATCAGCATGAAGTTGCTCACCATGACGACTAGTCCATCTCACGTGATGATCGGACACGGGTTAGTCAACATGGATCATGTATCACTTAGATGACTAGAGGGATGTCGATTTAAGTGGGAGTTAATACTTAATTTCATTAAATGAACTTAATTGTCATGAACTTAGTCTAAAAAGTTGTCTTTGTAAATATTGTAGATGGCCAACGTCAACCTCAATTTCAACGCATTCCTAGAGAAAAACAAGCTGAAAGATGATGGTAGCAACTATGCAGACTGGGTCCGCAACTTGAAGCTCATCCTTGAAGCAGCTAAAAAGGCTTATGTCCTTGATGTGCCGCTAGGTGACCCTCCTGCTCCTGCAGCAGCCCAGGACATTCTGAACGTCTGGCAAACACGGAGTGATGACTACTCTCTGGTTAGGTGTGGCATGTTATACAGTTTGGAAACGGGGCTCCAAAGGCGTTTTGAGCAACACGGTGCATGTGAGATGTTCCAAGAGCTGAAACTAGTTTTTGAAGCTCATGCCCGTGTCGAGAGATATGAAGTCTCCGACAAGTTCTTTAGCTGTAAGATGGAGGAGAATAGTTCTGTCAGTGAGCACATACTCAAAATGTATGGGTTACACAGTCGTCTGACTTCACTTGGAGTCGAACTTCCGGATGACGCTATAATTGACAGAATCCTCCAGTATCTCCCACCAAGCTACAAAGGTTTTGTGCTGAACTACAACATGCAAGGGATGGAAAAGACCATTCCTGAGTTGTACTCGATGCTCAAGTCTGCAGAAGTAGAAATCAAGAAAGAGCATCAAGTGTTGATGGTCAATAAGACCACCAGTTTCAAGAAAGGCAAGGGTAAGAAGAACTTCAAGAAAGACGGCAAAGCCATTGCCGCACCCGATAAGCAAGATGCCGAGAAGAAGAAAAAGAATGGACCCAAGCCTGAGACTGAGTGCTTCTATTGCAAGGGAAAAGGTCACTGGAAGCGGAACTGCCCCAAGTACTTAGCGGACAAGAAGGCCGACAACGTTAAAGGTATATGTGATATACATGTTATTGATGTGTAACTTATCAGCGCTCATAGTTCCTCCTGGGTATTTGATACTGGTGTTGTTGCTCACATTTGCAACTCAAAGCAGGAACTGCGGAATAGGCGGAGACTGGCCAAGGACGAGGTGACGATGCGCGTCGGGAATGGCTCCAAGGTCGATGTGATCGCCGTCGGCACGCTGCCTCTACATCTACCGTCGGGATTAGTTTTAAACCTTAATAATTGTTATTTAGTACCAGCTTTGAGCATGAATATTGTATCATGGTCTTGCTTAATGCGAGATGGCTACTCATTTAAGTCAGAGAATAATGGTTGTTCTATTTATATGAGTGATATGTTTTATGGTCATGCTCCGTTGGTGAATGGTTTATTCTTGATGAATCTCGATCGTGATGTTACACATATTCATAGTGTGAGTACCAAAAGATGTAAAGTTGATAATGATAGTCCCACATAATTGTGGCACTACCGCCTTGGTCATATCGGCATTAAGCGCATGAAGAAGCTCCATAGTGATGGACTATTAGAGTCTCTTGACTTTGAATCATTTGACACATGCGAACCGTGCCTCATGGGCAAGATGACTAAGACTCCATTCTCAGGAATAATGGAGAGAGCGACCGACTTGTTGCAAATAATACATACTGATGTGTGTGGTCCAATGAATGTTGAAGCTCGTGGTGGCTACCGTTATGTTCTCACTCTCACCGATGATTTGAGTAGGTATGGGTATATCTACTTGATGAAGCACAAATCTGAGACGTTTGAAAAGTTCAAGGAATTTCAGAGTGAGGTTGAGAATCAACTTGACAGGAAAATTAAGTGTCTACGATCTGATCGTGGAGGAGAATATTTGAGTCACGAGTTTGGCACACACCTAAGGAAGTGTGGAATCATTTCACAACTGACGCCGCCTCGCACACCGCAAGGCAATGGAGTGTCTGAATGTCGTAATCGCACTTTATTAGATATGGTACGATCTATGATGTCTCTTACCGACTTACCGCTATCATTTTGGGGATACGCATTAGACACTCCAGCATTCACTTTAAATAGGGCACCGTTTAAATACGTTGAGACGACACCGTATGAACTATGGTTTGGCAAGAAACCTAAGCTGTCGTTTCTTAAAGTTTGGGGTTGCGATGCTTATGTGAAGAAACTTCAACCAGAGAAGCTCGAACCCAAAGCAAAGAAATGCGTATTCATAGGATACCCTAAGGAAACTATTGGGTATACCTTCTATCTTAGATCCGAAGGTAAAACCTTTGTTGCCAAGAACGGATCCTTTCTAGAGAAAGAGTTTCTCTCGAAAGAAGTAAGTGGGAGGAAAGTAGAACTTGATGAGGTAATTACACCCCCTCTCGAACCGGAGAGTAGCGCAACACGGGAAATTGTTCCTGTCGCGCCTACGCCAACTGAGGAGGAAGTTAATGATGATGGTCATGAAGCTTCGGATCAAGTTGCTACTGAACCACGAAGGTCCACAAGGGTACGCTCCGCACCAGAGTGGTACGACAACGTTGTGATGGCAATCATGTTGTTATACAACGGTGAACCTTCGAACTATGAAGAAGCAATGGCGGGCCCAGATTCCAACAAATGGCTTGAGGCTATGAAATCCGAAATAGGATCCATGTATGAGAACAAAGTATGGACTTTGGTGGATTTGCCCGATGATCGGCGAGCCATAGAACATAAATGGATCTTCAAGAAGAAGACTGATGCAAACGGAAAGGGTTTTCGACAAATTCAAGGAGTTGACTAGGAAGAGACTTTCTCTCCCGTAGCGAAGCTGAAGTCAGTCCGAATCATGTTAGCAATTGCCGCTTTTCATGATTATGAAATTTGGCAAATGGACGTCAAAACTGCATTCCTTAACGGGAATCTTAAGGAAGAGTTGTATATGATGCAAGCAGAAGGTTTTGTCAACCCTAAGGGTGCTAACAAAGTGTGCAAGCTCCAGCGCTCCATCTATGGGCTGGTGCAAGCATCTCGGAGTTGGAACATTCACTTTAATGAGGTGATTAAAGCGTTTGGGTTCATACGGGTTTATGGAGAAGCCTGTCTGTACAAGAAAGTGAGTGGGAGCTCTGTAGCTTTCCTCATACTGTATGTGGATGGCATATTATTGATGGGGAATAATATAGAGATGTTGAGGAGCATAAAGGCCTATTTGAACAAGAGTTTTTCGATGAAGGACCTTGGAGAAGCTGCATACATATTAGGCATCAAGATCTATAGAGATAGATCGAGACGCCTCATAGGTCTTTTGCAAAGTACATACCTTGACAAGGTATTGAAGAAGTTCAATATGGAAAACTCAAAGAAGGGGTTCTTACCAGTTTTGCAAGGTATGAGATTGAGTTAGACTCAGTCATCGACCATGGCAGCAGATAGAGAGAAGATGAGTACTGTCCCCTACGCTTCAGTCGTAGGCTCTCTAATGTATGCCATGCTGTGTACCAGACCTGATATAAACCTTGCCATAAGTTTGGTAAGGAGGTACCAAAGTGATCCCGGTATGGAACACTGGACAACGGTCAAGAACATCCTTAAATACCTGAAGAGGACTAAGGAGATGTTTCTCGTTTATGGAGATGACGAAGAGCTCGTTGTAAAGGGTTACGTTGATGCTAGCTTTGACACGGATACGAATGACTCTAAGTCACAGACCTGATAGGTGTATGTTTTGAATGGTGGGCCAGTGAGCTGGTGTAGCAGCAAGCAAGAAGTCGTGGCAGCATCTACATGTGAAGTGGAGTACATAGCTGCTTCAGAAGCGGCTCATGAAGGAATTTGGATGAAGGAGACCATAGCAATAGCCAAGGACCCCAGGTTTCACCGGAAGACCAAGCACATCAAACGCCGCTACAACTCCATCGAGGACCATGTCTAGAGTGGAGTAATAGATATTTGTAAAGTACACACGGATCTGAATGTTGCAAACCCGTTGACTAAACCTCTTCCTCGAGTAAAACACGATCAACACCATAATGCTATGGGTGTTCGATACATCACAATGTAACTAGATTATTGACTCTAGTGCAAGTGGGAGACTGTTGGAAATATTCCCTAGAGGCAATAATAAAATGGTTATTATCATATTTCCTTGTTCATGATAATCGTCTATTGTTCATGCTATAATTGTATTAACAGGAAACGGTAATACATGTGTGAATAAATAGATCACAATGTGTCCCTAGCAAGCCTCTAGTTGGCTAGCTCGTTGATCAATAGATGATCATGGTTTCCTGATCATGGGCATTAGATGTCATTGATAACGGGATCACATCATTGGGAGAATGATGTGATGGACAAGATCCAATCCTAAGCATAGCACTAGATCGTATTGTTCGTATGCTAAAGCTTTCCTAATGTCAAGTGTCTTTTCCTTCGACCGTGAGGTTGTGCAACTCCTGGACACCGTAGGAGTGCTTTGGGTGTATCAAACGTCACAACGTAACTAGGTCACTATAAAGGTGCACTATGGGTACCTTCGAAAGTGTCTGTTGGGTTGGTACGAATCGAGATCGGGATTTGTCACTCCGTGTGACGGAGAGGTATCTCTGGGCCCACTCGGTAGAACATCATCATGAGCTCAATGTGACTAAGGAGTTAGTCACAGGATGACGTGCTACCGAACGAGTAAAGACACTTAGCGGTAACGAGATTGAACAAGGTATAGGCATACCGACGATCGAATCTCGGGCAAGTTCTATACGGACAGACAAAGGGAATTGTATACGGGATTGATTGAATCCTTGACATCGTAGTTCATCCGATGAGATCATCGTGGAACATGTGGGAGCCACCAAGGGTATCCAGATCCCGTTGAAAGTTATTGGCCGGAGAGTGTCTCGGTCATGTCTGCATGCCTCCCGAACCCGTACAGTCTACACACTTAAGGTTCAATGACGCTAGGGTTATAGGGAATTGTTATACGAGGTTACCGAAGGATGTTCGGAGTCCCGGATGAGATCTCGGACGTCACGAGGAGCTCCGGAATGGTCCGGAGGTAAAGATTGATATATAGGATGGATGGGTTTGGACGCCGGAAATGTTTCGGGCACCACCGGCAAAGTGCCGGGACCACCGGGAGGGGCCACAAGCCCCGAAGGGCTACGTGGATCAAGTGCGGGAGGGAACCAGCCCCTAGATGGGCTGGTGTGCCCCCCACACCCAGCCCATGCGCAACCAATAGGGAGGGAGGGGAAACCCTAGGCACTGGTGGGCCTAAGGCCCACCTAGGGGTGCGCCACCCCTCTCCCTGCCCTGGCCGCCGCACCTCCCATCTGGGGGGGCTGCCGCACCACCTAGGGTGGGAACCCTAAGGGTGGCACCCCCCTCCCCTCCTCCTATATATAGAGAGGGTTTTGGGGCTGTTTTGCACACAGTTTTCCCTCTCCCTCGGCGCAGCCCTGCTCCCCTCCTTCCTCCTCTCCAACGGTGCTTGGCGAAGCCCTACCGGGAGACCTCGTCTCTCCATCGACACCACACCGTCGTGCTGCCGGAGATCTTCCAAAACATCTCCCTCCTCCTTGCTCGATCAAGGTGTGGGAGACGTCACCGGGCTGCACGTGTGTTGAACAAACAGGTGTCGTGGTTCGGCACTAGATCGGAATCACACCACGATCTGAATCGCCGCGAGTATGACAGCATCAACCGCTTTCTTGCAACGCTTCCGCTTAGCGATCTTCAAAGGTATGAATATGCACTCACCCCTCTCTCGTTGCTGGTCTCTCCATATGAAGATCTGAATATGGCGTAGGAAATTTTTGATTTTATGCTACGTTACCCAACACCCGCTGCCACGGGAGGTATGGACAATAGATGTCATGCAAGTTTTTTCCCTAAGCACGTATGACTACATACGTACATTACATTGACGAACTGGAGCTAGTTACATATCTCTCTGTGTTATAACTTTTGCATGATGAATGTCATCCGGCATAATTATCCATCACCGATCCAATGCCTACGAGTCTTTTCCTACTGGTCCATGTTACGTTACTTTGCCGCTACTGCTGTCACTGCTGTCACTTCTGCTACTGTTACTCTGTCGCTACTGCTATCACTGTTGCTACTGTTACTGCTACTGTTGTTACTACTGCTACTGTTGCCGTTGCTACTGTTGCTATCACACCACCTTGCTACTGATACTTTGCTGCAGATACTAAGTCTTTTAGGTGTGGTTGAATTGACAACTCAACTGCTAATACTCGAGAATATTCTTTGGCTTCCCCTTGTGCCGAATCAATAAATTTGGGTTGAATACTCTACCCTCGAAAATTGTTGCGATCCCCTATACTTGTGGGTTATCAAGACTATTTTCTGGCGTCGTTGCCGGGGAAGCATAACACTATTCTCTGAGTCACTTGGGATTTACGTCTGCTGATCACTATGAGGAATCTGAGAGATCAAAAAACTAAAGTCTTTCCCTCAACTACGAGGACAGGTAAGGAACTGCCATGTAGCTCTGCACTTGGTTCACCTTCAGTTATGAGTAAGTTTGCGACACCACCTCCTGCTAGAAATTTTGATGTGTCGCCTGTGCTTGATGATGCTACTTCTGCTGTCCATGATGCTTGTGATGATGCTTTGCTTGATACTACTTTACCACTAGGTGCATTCCTTGATGCACAAATTGCTAGAGTTGCTGCTAGATGTGATGATACTTCTGAAACTGCTGAGATTATTGAAGTAGAACCTGCTATTTCACCTGTTAGATCTAGCTCTCCTAGATATGAATTGCCTGATATGCCTGAGGGTTATGTTATGGAGGGAGAGATAGATGAGGACTTTCTTGCGTGTAAGGATAGCTATAATGTTGAGAACTTACTGCCCAAGTGGAAAGAAAAATCTTTGAACGCTAGGATGAAATACGACCCAAAGTTTGCTACTTCGCCTATCTTTGTGACCGATAAGGGTTATGAATTCTCTGTCGACCCTGAGTTAATCACTTTGGTTGAATCTGATCCTTTTCATGGTTATGAGTCTGAAACGGTTGTAGCACATCTTACTAAGCTGCACGATATAGCCACTCTATTCACGAGTGAGGAAAAGATCCGTGACTACTATATCCTTAAGTTGTTTCCTTTCTCGCTAAAGGATGATGCTAAGACTTGGTTCACTTCTCTTGCTCCTGGTTGTGTGCGTAGCCCCCAGGAAATGATCTACTACTTCTCTGAAAAATATTTCCCTGTCCATAAGAAGCAAGCTGCCTTGCAGGAAATATACAACTTTGCGCAAGTTCAAGAAGAGAGTCTTCCACAAGCTTGGGGGAGGCTTGTCCAGCTACTGAATGCTTTGCCTGATCACCCTCTTGAGAAGAATGAAATACTTGATATCTTCTATAATGGACTAACCGATGCTTCTAAAGACCACCTAGATAGTTGTGCTAGTTGTGACGTCCGTGATCTCATCCGGGACTCCGAACAACATTCGGTAACCACACATATAATTCAACTATACTAAAACATCGCCGAACCTTAAGTGTGCAGACCCTGTGGGTTCGAGAACTATGTAGACATGCCCCGAGGCACTCCTCCATCAATATCCAATAGCGGAACCTGGATGCCCATATTGGATCCTACATATTCTTCGAAGATTTTATCGGTTGAACCTCAGTGTCAAGGATTCATATAATCTCGTAAGTCATTCCCTTTGTCCTTCGGTATGTTACTTGCCCGAGATTCGATCGTCGGTATCCGCATACCTATTTCAATCTTGTTACCGGCAAGTCTCTTTACTCGTTCTGTAATACAAGATCCCGTGACTTACACTTAGTCACATTGCGTGCAAGGCTTGTGTGTGATGTTGCATTACCGAGTGGGCCCCGAGATACCTCTCCGTCACACGGAGTGACAAATCCCAGTCTTGATCCATACTAACTCAACGGACACCTTCGGAGATACCTGTAGAGCACCTTTATAGTCACCCACTTATGTTGTGAGGTTTGATGCACACAAGGTACTCCTCCGATGTCAGTGAGTTATATGATCTCATGGTCGTAGGAACAAATACTTGACACCCGGAAAACTATAGCAATAAAACGACACGATCAATATGCTACGTTCATAGTTTGGGTCTAGTCCATCACATGATTCTTCTAATGATGTGATCCAGTTATCAAGCAACAACACTTTGCACATAGTCAGAAAACCTTGACTATCCTTGATCAACTGGCCAGCCAACTAGAGGCTTGTTAGGGACATTGTTTTACCTATGTATCCACACATGTATCTATGTTTTCATTCAATACAATTATAGCATGGATAATAAACAATTATCTTTAAACATGAAATATAATAATAACTGTTTATCATTGCCTCTAGGGAATATTTCTAACAATAACCACCTCATCATAGAAGAAAATTCCGCTTTTCTTCGCGGGGCAGATTTCAGACCAACAATGTTGTGCAAAGGAAGAGTCCCAAAACAGACGAAGAATACTTTCCTCACAATTTTAATTACAAAGAGCACAGATGTAGGATGGTATGAGAAAGGATTTTCACTTGGGCAGACTCCTTGTACTTACTCCATCATAAAGGACAAGCCAAAAGAAGATCTTGTGCCTAATTCTGCTTGCACTTTGCCACAATCACCTGAAGATGGAGTGACTTTTAGAGTTTCATGTGAGCAATTTGTATACGTGCCTAGATGAATAGAGATTCTTGTGCCAGGCATATGACCAAATATCATTTTCATCAGATAGAATGATGTGATAGATATAATGTTGTAGAGTATTGAATTGCTTATGTGCTTGGATGGACAGTGGCATGTGAAATTTTCCTTCAAAATCCTATGCATTTACCGTACTAGCAACAATTGTGTCATTGAAGGTAAAAAAAGAATGAAGCTCTGGGTATTGTGATGCCAGTGGTTGCTTTTTTCCATGCGTCTTCCCAAAGGAGGGCTATCGGGGGGTTAACCCCGGGGTAGGATCATCAAGCCTGCTCCTTCATTTCCGGCCCAAAGGACATGAACATATACAGCTTTCCAAGGCCCAAGTCTTCCGACCGGCTAGGCAGCACCTACCGGCTAGAGGACGAGGCGGCCATCCCTCTGGCCGGCCAGGCAACCCCTGCCGGCTAGGGTCGAGGCGGGAACCTCTTTTGAGCCGGCCTGGTCCACCCAACCCTGCTAGGAAGAGAGCAACCGCTCCCAAGCCGGTTGACCAAGCAGGCTAGCCGGCCTAAGATCACGAGTCACATCAAATCGTAGGTCGGGATGATACCTCACGATTAAAGGTAGCTACGCGTCAGCAAAGGTACTGGATCGGGGTGCCCGGCAGGTATGAGCGTCGGCGGCCACGCCGCTGACCTACCCTAGGTTTGATCATTCACCTAGCATACTGTCGGACCGTCGCACTCCCACTCCTTTACTGCACTCGGCGTGGGGAACAGTGGAGGCGGCCGTACTGCCAGCCCATGACGAATTTCGCTGGACGACGCTTGACGTACATCGCGTGCTCAGTGTCAACCTTACGCGAGAGCTTCATTGGCTAGCCGGCGGGTCCCACCGTCAAACGAGGCCATGCAACCGGCGGGCCCCTCAAGCGACAAGAAAAGACTCTAGTGGGCCCCTGGCCAGCCGGCGAGGGTGCCAGCCGGGTCCCACACTTGTACCCTTTATCCATATTGTAGGCTGGAGGGTTCGTCTATAAAACCCCCCGGTCGCCCTCCATGCAAGGGGGGCCGATCATTCCACAGTCAAACAACACCATACGCTCACCAACCACAGAGAGAGAGGCAGAGACGAGACGGCTATTCCCCTCTTCCTCCTCCCAACACAGCTCCAGGAGTAACTCTGTACTTTGTTCATACACATCAAACACTCTGGCATGATTAGGGGTATTATCTCTACGGAGAGCCCGAACCTGCGTACATCATGCGTTCCATGTGTGTACCAACCTCGTTCCCAGCGTCCACCTTTGTCCCTTCGGTTCTCACCGACTTTAGCCTACCTATGGCATATGTTGTGAGTATTCACCGACATTTGGCGCCGACTGTGGGGCCGATCGCGGCATCGGCTGGCTTTACGCGCTGGGCGGGGCCCCGCACGTACACCACCGGATGCATCGCGTCCGGATCAGTTTGCATGCCCGTGGAGCCCGCTTTCGACGAGGCAACACCCATGATGATCGACGTCCCCGTCCGCCATGCGGATTCGGACGAAGATTCTGATGACGAGACGCTCCCTAGTGTCGTCGTCGCTGCTATGGAGAACCTCAGCGTTCTCTTCAGCGACCTACGTCTCAACGACGGGCCGCGCTACTTCGGCGAGGACTTCGACGTTGAGGCGCTCTGCGCCAGCTTCAGCAGGCTCTCTATCTTTGAGATGCCTGCCCACGGCGTATATCCCAGCCACGTCCTCATCTTTGACGGCCCTCCACCGTCGGTGGGGTTCTTTACCCCATACCATGTTGCTGCCGTCTCCAACACCGTGGAAGTGATGGTTATCGGCGCTGGCACTAGCACGACTCCCGGCAAGGCCTCAGCAGGTGCTGGCGAGGCCGCCGCTGCCACCGCCGATACTCTTCGGGGTGCCATCGCCGGCCTGAAGACACCCGTCACCGCTTCCGCAAACCCTGCTGATGCTCGGGCCTCGCTGGAGGAGGCTCGCAAGCGTATCCTGGAGGAGGGCATTGTCGTTGCTTCGGCAAAACGTCGGATGGAGGCTACGCAGCACGAGTATAACTCCGCATACGGCCTTACTCCAATTTTCGAGGCCCCTAGCCGGCTTGGATCGGTCCGCAGTCACGGCCGGTTCATCGTCGAAGTCCTAGGTGGAGATCTGCCCACCTACGAGACCCCTGCAGCCAACATGCGAGCGGCTCAGGCAGCCATGGAGGAGATGGCGAGCCTGGAAGGCGATGAGCGCACTTTCCAGGAGAAGCGGGTCAAGGACCTCCTTGACGCCGCCAACCAGCAACACGCTCGATGTGACCCCAGTCAAGCTCAGTCGGAGTCCCCGGGACCCAACCCCGGAGCACGCCGCAACCCTAGCGGTCAGCACATTGCAGAAGGATCTTCCTCGCATCGCCCTTCTGGCCGAAGGGGCGAGGGAAGCCAAGACCGACGCTCTCAGCGCCAAAGCGAGCACACTTCGGGCTTGCGTCATGGAGGCGGCGAGGGTGATTCGGTGTGTGAGATTCTTCTCCCGCGAAGAACTCACGTCTCTGGTTCGCGGGGCGCCTCCCCTCTCGCCACTCGGGCTGGCGCTCACGCCACACAGGATGATCGGGACGCTCGCCGACGTCTCATCGTCCTGGCCCGCTCAACCCTCCTAGAGGAAGACGGTCCCGTCGGTCCGGCCTGCTTCGGCCCCCGGATCCGAGGGGAGCCGTTCCCCCGAGGTTTCACCTTGCCTCGGGACACGCCCAGATACAATGGCACGACCAAGCCAGAGGATTGGTTGATTGACTACACCATGGCCGTCGGCATTGCCAGGGGCAACAAGCGCGTAGCAGTCCGCTACGTGCCACTCATGTTGACCGGCTCGGCTCGGGCTTGGCTTAACAGCTTCCCGACCGGCAGTGTCAACTCCTGGGTGGACTTCGAGGAGGCGTTCGTCTGCAATTTCACTCGCACCTACAAGCGCCCTGGCCGGCCCCGCGAGCTGGCCATGTGCATCCAGAAGCCCGACGAACCCCTTCGCGACTACGTCACCCGGTGGACGGAGCTCCGTAACTCTTGCGAGGGGGTGCATGAGGTACAAGCCATCCAGTACTTCATCGACGGTTGCCGAGATGGCACCCTCCTCAAGCACAAGCTTATGTGCTCCGAACCCACCTCTCTGGCGGTGCTCATGGCCAAGGCGGACAAATACGCCACGGCCGACTCGGCGATGCGCGTCAAGGTGGCTGCCTCGGACAAGGCTGTACCTACGCCGGCTACTGCCAAACCGGCTGGGGACAACCGAGGCGACCAGAACAACTACAAGCTCAAAGCAGATCAGACGGATTCCTGCTCCAACAGCTAGCATGGAGGGCGAAACATCGGCTCCTCAAGCCGGCCCTCCGCGAAAGCGTCCCAACAGAAGCAACACCAACTGGCTGCCCAAGCAGTCCTTCGAGCAGCTACTCGACGCTCCCTGCAAGATACATTCTGGGGCGCAGCCGTCTTCCCACACCCTTCGATAGTGCAGCTTTGCACGCCGCCTGTCGCAAGGGGATGGCCTGCCGGCTCCTCCAGGTGCGCAGGCGGCACCTCGTGCACCGGCTCCCGTCCATGCTCCGGCTCCGCCGCCGCCGCCTCGCGACGACGGCCACCACCAAGACGACTACCCTCATCAAGACGGAGCGTTCGTCGTCTTCACCAGTGAAGGCGACGACAAGCATAGCCTACGCCAGAGGCGGCGTGAGGTGAATGCCACGGTCCCCCCGGTTCCCCAGTACATGCATTGGTCCGACAAACCAATCACATGGAGCCGGGTGGACCATCCTGCGGTGATGCCCAACCCGGGATCGTACGCACTCATCCTCGACCCCACCTTCGCCTCCAAGAGGCTCACCTGCCGACTCTTCCGGGTGTTGGTCGACGGCGGCAGCAGCATCAACATCCTCTACCTCGACACTCTCCTCAAGCTCGAACTCAAGGAGACGAACGTCCTACCGACTAGTACTGTCTTTCATGGCATCGTGCCTAGGCAGTCCTGCTCGCCCATTGGTAAGATCCAGCTGGACGTCCTCTTCGGTGACAAAGCTCACTTCCGCCGAGAGCCCATATGGTTCGAGGTAGTGGATCTCAGCAGCCCGTAGCACGCGCTGCTGGGAAGACCGACTCTGGCCAAGTCTATGGCTATTCCGCATTACGCCTACCTGAAGATGAAGATGTCGGGTCCCAAAGGCATCATCACTGTTGTTGGCGACTACAAGAAGTCGCTCGAGTGTGCCCAAGATAGCAGCTGCCTCGCTGACGCCTTGGTGATTACCGAGGAGAAGCGGCGGATCGACCGGCTCGTGGCCCAGGCTACTGAGCAGCCGGCGATTCCTTCTCCTCCTTCCCAATCGGCCGGCGAGGGCTCTTTCAAGCCGGCTAAAGAGACCAAGCAGGTCCCACTCGACCCTGCCGACCCAAAGCAGTGCGTCACCATCGGGGCTGGCCTCAGCCCCAAATAGGAAGGCGAGCTCGTCGACTTCCTCCATGAGAATCAGGACATCTTTGCATGGTCCCCCAAGGACATGCCAAGTGTTCCGAGGAAGTACGCCGAGCACAAACTTCACGTGCGACCGGATGCAAAGCCGGTGGAACAACCCTTGCGCCGCTTCGCCGAGGGGAAGTGACACACGATCGGAGAAGAGATCACCCGGCTCCTTGCAGTCGGCTTCATCATGGAGGTTTTCCAGCTGGACTGGCTGGCTAATCCAGTCCTGGTGCTGAAGAAGAACAACACGTGGCGAATGTGTATTGACTACACTAGCCTGAATAAGGCTTGTCCGAAAGACCCTTTCACGTTGCCTAGGATAGATCAAGTGATAGACTTCACTGCAGGCTGCGAACTGCTATCGTTTCTGGATGCTTATTCGGGCTACCATCAAATCAAGCTGGATCTAGCGGATCGCCTGAAGACCTCTTTCATCACGCCCTTCAGGGCCTACTGCTACACCACCATGACGTTCGGTCTGAAGAACGCAAGTGCGATGTTTCAACGCTGCATGCAGCAGTGCCTACTACCATAGATCGGCAGAAACGTCCACGTCTATGTGGATGACATCGTCGTCAAGACGAAGCAGCACTTCAGCCTCCTCGACGACTTACGGGAGACGTTTGCCAACCTGCGCGAGTACAAGATCCGGCTCAACCCGGAGAAATGCGTCTTCGGGGTTCCACGCGGCAAACTCTTGGGGTTCTTCGTGTCCACCCGCGGTATCAAAGCGAACCCCGAGAAGATCGGTACCATCGAGTGGATGGTGCGGCCGGCTCGAATCCTCGACGTCCAGAAGTTCGCCAGCTGCTTGGCGTCCCTTAGCCGGTTCGTCAGCCGGCTTGGTGAGAAGGCCCTTCCACTCTACCAGCTCATGAAGAATACAACGAAGTTTGAGTGGAACGACCAGGCGGACGAAGCCTTCCGCGACCTCAAGCGGGTAATCTCGAGCCTGCCAATCTTGGCAGTGCCGTCTGAAAGGGAACCCATACTCATATACATTGCGGCGACCACTCGCGTGGTTAGCGTAGTGTTGGTAGTTCAGCGTAAAGAGGAGGGCAAGGCACTTCCAGTGCAGCGCCCTGTCTATTACCTTAGCGAGGTCTTGTCCGGCTCTAAGCAGAACTATCCGCATTATGAAAAAATGTGTTATGGTGTTTACCTTGCTGCAAAGAAGTTGAAGCAATACTTCCAAGAGCATGCCATCACCATGGTAAGCACTGCTCCACTTTCAAAGATCATGGGCAACCGTGATGCCATGGGCAGGATTGCCAAATGGTCCATCGCTATGGCGGATCACGATATCCGGTACGAGCCCCGTACCGCCATCAAATCTCAGGTGGTGGCCGATTTCTTAGTCGACTGGGCCGAGACCCAGTTTGAGCCACCGCCTCCAGACTCCACGCATTGGCGGATGCACTTCGACGGCTCGAAGATGCGGACAGGACTAGGAGCCGGCATCGTCTTAACATCTCCGAAAGGGGACCAGCTCAAGTATGCTCACCAGATCCATTTTGCCGCCTCCAACAACGTCACCGAGTATGAAGCACTTGCCCATGGCCTCCGGCTTGCCAAGGAGATCGGCATCCGGTCCCTCATATGCTTCGGCGATTCAGACTTGATGGTGCAGCAGGTCTCTGGCGAATGGGACGCCAGGGATGCCAACATGGCAAGCTACCACTTCCTCATTCAGCAGCTCAGCGGCCCCTTCGAGGGCTGTGAGTTTCACCACGTTCCCAGGGCAGAAAATGAGGCGGCCGATACACTGGCGAAGATCGGCTCCACGAGACAGGCCATTCCAGCCGGCGTCTCCCAAGAGCAACTCCATAAGCTGTCTATCAAACCGTCTCCCGAGTCGGCATCGATCTTTGTGCCGGCTGACTCTGCGGTGCAAGCGCCGTTGGCTCCATCAGCTACACCGGCTGCGGTTCCCACGCCGGCTGCGCTGACTCCACCGACTCCAATGGCGGCACCGGCTACGACAACAACTTCGTCTCTGCCTGGACTCGAATCATGTCGTCTTGACACCCAGTGGATGGACGTCATGGAGATAGACGGTGAGCCAGCTACCGCGGCAGCACCGGAGACACCTTGTCTCGAGTCCACAACCGCGGCTCCATCAAGCTCGGGGGCTGTAGAAGCCCCCAACAGTCAAGACAAGGCAGAGGCAACCCTTGTGTCGGCTCCATCATGGGCTCAAACTATTCTGGCCTTCCTTCTCCGCGGCGAACTTCCTCAGAACGAGGCGGAGGCGAGACAGATCCAACGCAGGTCTGCAGCCTAAGCCATTATCAATCGCGAACTGGTACAGTGCAGCGTGACCGGCGTGTTCCAACGCTGCGTCGAATCAGAAAAGGGACAGGAGATCCTCAGAGACATTCACCAGGGGGAGTGTGGGCATCACGCCGCCTCCAGAACCCTGGTGGCCAAGGCATTCCGCCACGGATTCTACTGGCCCACGACTCTCGAGGAGGCCGTGGATCTGGTCGACAAATGCGAAGGTTGCCAATTCTTCAGCACGAATAGCCATATGCCGCCTTCGGCCCTCAAAACCATCCCCCTGTCATGGTCATTCGCCGTCTGGAGACTGAACATGGTAGGGCCCTTCAAGACGGCTCGCGGTGGGATGACGCATCTCTTGGTGGCCGTTGACAAGTTCACCAAGTGGATCAAAGCCAGACCTATCAAGAAGCTTGACGGCCCCACCGCTGTCAAGTTCATCACAGACATATCTGTTCGATATGGCGTTCCCCACAACATCATCACCGACAACGGCACCAATTTCGCCAAGGGCGCTCTAGCGCTCTACTGTTCCAAGGTAGGCATCCGGCTCGATTTGGCATCAGTGGCACACCCCCACTCGAATGGCCAGGAAGAGAGGGCCAACGGCCTGATTCTGGCCGGCATCAAGCCAAGACTGGTGGCACCACTGGTTAGATCAGCCGGCTGCTGGATTGAAGAACTGTCGGCTGTGTTATGGAGCCTCCGCACCACGCCCAACCGGTAGACCGGCTTCACTCCGTTCTTTCTTGTATACGGGTCCGAGGCTATTATTCCCACAGATATCGAGTTCGACTCGCCTCGGGTCGCCCTATACACATAAATGGAGGCAAAGGAGGCAAGAGAAGACGGTGTGGATATACTCGAAGAAGCAAGGGACTTGGCCTTGAGCCGGACGGCCATCTATCAACAGAAGCTAAGATACTACCACAGCAAAAAGATCAAGCCTCTCTCTTTCAGGGAGGGAGACTTGGTCCTCGGGAGAATCCAGCGCACTGCTGGCCAACACAAGCTCTCATCCCCATGGGAGGGACCCTTCATCATCAGTAGGGTGTTGCACAACAACGCTTACTACTTGATCGATGCCCAAAAGCCAAGGAAGCGCAAGAGGGACGACTCCGGCCAAGAAACGGAACGTCCATGGAATGCGGCGCTGCTTCGCCCTTTCTATTTCTAAAAGGCAATAATCAAACAAGGGAAAGAGCATGCATATGTATCTTACTCCCTCTTCAGGGATCAACAACAAACGCAACAAAAAGAGCATGCCTCATGTTTCTTTTTTATTGAGAGTTTTCACTCAGTGTACGCCCCCTGACTGGCTTCAATAAGCTCGGGGGCTACACTGCGTACACCTCTTGCTGGCTTTAACAAGCTCGGGGGCTCGCTAGCCGCTCGGACGCCTTCCCTATTGTAAAAGAACACATAGTGTAACCGGCTGATCCCTGGTCACCTCGTACGAGCTTGCGGGCTCGCTCCGGCCGTCTGGCTTGCGAGGTGACGCCAGGTCAGGCCGGATACATGCAAAGTTCGGCTACAAAGGGTCGCCGGCTCGGGCTGGCTCGATCATATATACGATCTCATTCAATCCGGCCTCTGTTGGTTTATGTCTTGTTCTTTAAGTCTTGATGGCTTCAAAAAATCTAAGTCTCGTATTCTAAAATCAGAAACCTCGACCCAGCCACAGACCGGCTCCCGGCTGTCGGGTTGGCGGGATGGAAGATTAGGAATACGAGGATTGGAGAAAAGGAGTCAACCAGGAATCAAAAGACAAGAATATGAGACAACACGCATGGCAATACGAATATAATGCTGAATATATACATTCAAAAAAGCATTGGCCCACGGCCCACGTTCATTACATCCCTTCGGGGGTAGAACAAAACACAAAGGACACCGGCTACGGGGCTGCGGCCTCATCGGTTCCCCGGCCGCTGCTCCTGATGTGGTAGCTTCACCATCTCCGGCTGCTCCCGAGGCAGTTGCACCGTCTCCTTCGCGAGGGCTCCCGGCTCCATCCGCACCGGAGTCGGCGTACGCCGCACCGCTGGAGGCGGCAGCAGATTCCATAGCTCGGGCTGCCTTGTTGGAGCTGCCGTCAGGGTCATAGGGCTGAAGGCCGTGCAGATCTTCAGCGATCACACCGCCATCTTCACCCCGCTCCAAAACAAAATCGTCCGACGCTGCGTACTCGGCGATGTCGCTGGCCCTCACACGCAGTGCCTCCTCCATGTCCCGTATCTCCGTCTCCGAGCCATCACGCTGGGTGGCGAGCTTGCCCATGTCCAGGCTCCGAGACCAGGACTTGGCCAAGCGCAAGGCCATGTAAGCCCCAGCCCGCGCGGCAGAGGCGCGCCAGGCATCCAGGCGTTCTCCGCCTACTGCAAGCCAGCGGGCGAGCCGGCTCATTGACGCCGGCTCCACGCCCTCCGGCCACAAGGCCGCCACCATCGACGAGCCTGCGACTTGGAGCTGAGCCACAGACTCACCCAGGGCGCGCAGGCGGACCCGAAGGCCCACCCCGATCTCCTCCACACTCCAGCCGGAGGTAGTGTCTACCTCCAGCCCAGCCGTGCGGCGCTCCTCACGGCTCACCTCGACGGCAGTGTCGACCGCGATCTGGGTCGCACGAAAGAGACCTGGAATAGCGACAGCCGGAACGCAGGAGCACAGTGAGAAGAGGAGGCGGCCAAAAAGACCAAAAACAAGACAAAGAAAAGAGACTCACGATGGAAGGCACCATCGGTCTCATGGGAGCTCTCGAGGACCTCGAGCTCCCGCACCTTACTCGCGTGAGTAAGGCGGGCAACCTCCTCCTGGAGAGCCACCGCAGACTCCAAGGCCTTGGCCAGCTGCGATTGCTTCTGGACAAGGGCCTCCTCCTTCTCCCTCAAGGCGGCGTCCTTGAGGTTCATCTCTTTGAGATGAAGTGACGCGAGGCGATCCACGTCGGCAGAGTAGGAGGCCTCCTTCTCCTGCAGCGTATCGGGCAGTCGCTCCAGCTCGACCCGACTGGCCGCCTCGAGCTCCTTCTTCTCTGTCTGAAGAAGGGCCAGCTGCTCCTGGAGCCGGTTGCCGGCACTACGCAGGGCATCCCGCTCCGTGGGAGCATCGCCCAGCCGAACTTCGAGCTCGGCGATCCGGCCATCAGCTCCCATGTGCTGGGTCCGCAGCTCATTGTAAGCCCGCGCGTGAGCATCATAAAGCTCCTGCCAAACAAGCAAAAAGGAACAGGATTAAGATTTGGTGTGGTTAAGACTTAACCAGCCCGATTCTCGGGGGCTACACTTAGTGGGTGCGCTAGCGCGCCCCCACTGACGAAACAATACAGGGAAAAGGAGCTCCAAGAGATTCGGACCGGCCGACGATCGACCGGCCTGATTCTCGGGGGCTACACCCAATGGGTGTGCTGTCGCGCCCCCACTAATGCAAAAGAAGAAAAGTTTTAAAAAACCAAAGAGGAAACACCTACCTCGGTGCGGGCCTCCAGGCGCTCCATGTCGCCGCATACCACGCGTGCCGACTGCTCCACCTTGGACCCGCTGCTCGTAAACATCGACACCAGCTCCGGGACACCGGAAAGCGCGATGCCGGCGGGCAGTCGTAGGCGGGCCAGGTTGGCCGCCCGCCATGTCTTCATGGGCCGGCTCCCGGCTCGGCCCCCAGCTCCTGGCGCAACAGGGCCGTGTTGGGGAACGACGATGGCACCGGCTCCTGGTGTCGGCACGGCGGCCGGCTCTGGCACCATCCCGGCTGGCAATACCTCCTCTGCAGGAGGCGGATGGGCCGCATCCGGCGCATCCATGGCCGCCCGTGGTGCGTTAGGGGCCGCGTCTGGCGCGTCTAGAACCAGTTCCGGCGCATCGGGTGCCACCTCGGCCCTAGGGAGTGAGGGACCGTTTCTAGGTCCATCGGAGCCGAGGTTTTCGGCCCTGAAGGCTCGGCCCCCTCAGCCCTTGGGGCCTGCCTTGAAGCCGATTCGCTAGCTGGCTCATCTGCGCGAGCATGTCCGGAGGGGTCATGTCTAGCTTTCGCATGCTTCTCCACCGGCTTCTCGACCCGGCTGGGGCGAGACTGGCCCACGGCCACCTTCCCCGCAGTCGCGTCCCACCGGTATTTGGACTCCATCTCAAGCTCCCTCTGGGCAGCATCGGCTGTTGCCCAGCCAACCCGCTCGGCTGCGGAGGCGGTGTCTTCCTCCACCTCCTCCGCCTCCCTGTCAAGCAAAGTCCTTAAGAAACAAAGCTCCTCGCAAGATAAACGAAGAAAGGGGGGAGGAAATCTTACCCCACTACCATAGGGACCTACCCCCGGCCAGCGCCGCGGCGTCTCTTAGCGCCGCCTGCTTGCTGTCCGGCTGGAGGACCCGGCGCCGGCCACTTAGGAGCCGGTCGGGATGGTGTGGCACCCTTGCCCTTCCTCCCGGCTGCCTCATCGGCGGTGGTCGCTCCGCCCCTCTGGCGCCTCCCGCGCGTTAGTGGCGGGCTGGTGACCTCTTCCACCCCACCAGAAAAGAATGAAGGAATCTCATCGTCATTCGTCTAGTCCGCAACGGAGGGCCGTGCGTACTCACCAGACGGCTCTGTCCCTTCTGACTCCAGGGGATTCTCCGAGCCGGCGGAGGAGTCCGAGCGGGATTCAATCATTCCCTCGTCCTCAATCTCCGAGGCGTCGGACACATCCACGTTGGGAGCGGGCGGACGGAGGGACCCCTGCAGATTCGCGTACAGCTGCGAAAAGGTATTCGATCGACGGCTCAGCAACACGACCGGCTACAAGGGAAACAACAAAGGATAAAGAGGCCACCTACCATCGGAGGCGGACGGGACCTGTTGAAGGGAGTCATCCCCCACGTCCATTCCCCGCTCTCATCCATGCGGGCGGTGGAGATCAGATTCACCCTCCGCGCTACAGCGTCGGGAGTGAACCTCTTGGTGGATAGCCAGCAAGGATCATGCCGGCCGCTCATCTGGCAAACCAGATGCGGTCGCCTCTGCAAGGGTAGGATCCGGCGGGCCACCATGGTGGTGAGCAGGTCGCGGCCAAGGAGGCCGCCCTTCTCCAAAATGTCGAGGTGGGCACAGATCAGCGCCACCTCGGAAATCGGCTTGGGGGTCTTCGCCGCCCAATTCAACCTCGTCGGCGGGTCGATGTCGAACGGGGGCATGTTGAGGGCGTCCAGGGCAGGGTCAGCATTCTTCACATAGAAGAAACCCTTCTGCCACTGCTTGACGGATTCCTGCAGTGGCATCTCGGGGAAGCCCGACTTCGAGCGGTGGTGCACCAACGCGGCTCCGCACGGCGTCATCGGGCGCGGCCCCTTGAGCTTCTCCACCTCGGATTTCTCCATGGTGATGGATTGCTGCTTGAAGAAGAACATGCTGCACCACAGGTCGATGCGGGGATCGATCCCCACGAAGCCCTCGAACAGGACCACGAAGGCCGACAGCTGCAGAATGGCGTTCGGCGCCAGGTGATGCGGCTGCAGGCCAAAGAAACGGAGCCATTCGGCGAAGAAGGCGCTGGCCAGAAGCCCGATGCCCCGGTAGAAATGCTCGGTGAAGATCACGACCTCTCCCACGGCGGGTGTGGGAGCGGTCTCGGCGCCAGGAAGTTGCACCAACACTTGGGAGGCTGGGGGCAGCAGTCGGTGGTGATGGAGCACCTCGATGTGCTCCTCGCCGACGTCGCTTCCCAGCCAGGCTCCCTGCGACGACGCCTTCTGCGCCGAAGGCCTTTTCGAGGAAGAACCATCGACCATGGCTGCGGGTGACGGAAACATGACGGGGTTGGCGGCTTCGCGGCGACAAAGACGAGGAAGACGAAGGATATGAGCTCTTTCTCTCTGGGCGCAGGGAGGAAGAGGGCGTGGATGCGGGGCAAGAAGGGGGGCGAATGGCCTCCTCGGAACCCCCGCATCCATTTAAACCCCCACGAAGCATCGTGGGGAGGGGATCCGGTGCGTGCTGGATCCCCACTAACCCCGTGTATTACGGGCGGTAACGTTTCCCTAAACCCAACTGCCGCGGAGTAAATCCAGAGAAGATCTCTCGCGCGGAGGACGAGGGGGCGTCGTGGCGGGACCCAGGGCCCAGGCCCGGTCCCGTCACCAGTAATCACCATCATTATGCCAGGCGGGGCCTGGCACGTGGCGTTCTCCGAGCGACTTGCGACGAAGCCGAGGCGTGGTTTCGAAGCCAGTCGGTTTCGAAGCCGGCACTCCTCGTCACGAATAGCGGCGAAAATACCAAGGCAAATCGTCAAGCCGGTGAGGCAGCCCGCGCGCAGGCGGCAGGCCTCGCCAGATTCGGGGACTACTGTCGGGGGGATAACCCCGGGGTAGGCTCATCAAGCCTGCTCCTTCATTTCCGGCCCAAAGTACATGAACATATACAGCTTCCCAAGGCCCAAGTCTTCCGGCCGGCTAGGCAGCGCCTACCGGCTAGAGGACGAGGCGGCCATCCCTCTGGCCGGCCAGGCAACCCCTGCCGGCTAGAGTCGAGGCGGGAACCTCTTCTGAGCCGGCCTGGTCCAGCCAGCCCGGCTAGGAAGAGAGCAACCGCTCCCAAGCCGGCTGGCCAAGCAGGCTAGCCGGCCCAAGATCACCAGTCACATCAGATCGTAGGTTGGGATGAGACCTCGCGATTAAAGGTAGCTACGCGTCAGCAAAGGTACTAGATCGGGGCGCCCGACAGGTATGAGCGTCGGCGGCCACGCCGCTGACCTACCCCGGCTCTGATCCATCACCTAACATAGTGTCGGACCGTCGCACTCCGACTCCATTACTGCACTCGGCATGGGGAACAGTGGAGGCGGCCATACTGCCTGCCCATGATGAATCTCGCTGGACGACGCTTGACGTACAACGCGTGCTCGGCGTCAACCTTACGCGAGAGCTTCATTGGCCAGCCGGTGGGTCCCACCATCAAACGAGACCATGCAGCCGGCGGGCCCCTCAAGCGACAAGACAAGACTCTAGTGGGCCCCTGGCCAGCCGGCGAGGCTGCCAGCCGAGTCCCACACTTGTACCCTTTATCCATATTGTAGGCCGGCGGGTTCGTCTATAAAACCCCCCGGTCGCCCTCCATGCAGGGGGGCCGATCATTTCACAGTCAAACAACACCATACGCTCACAAATCATAGAGAGAGAGGCAGAGACGAGCCGGCTGTTCCCCTCTTCCTCCTCCCGACACAGCTCGAGGAGCAACTTTGTACTCTGTTCATACACATCAAACACTCCGGCAGGATTAGGGGTATTATCTCTACGGAGAGCCCTGAACCTAGGTACATTGTGCGTTCCATGCGTGTACCAACCTCGTTCCCAGCATCCACCTTTGTCCCTTCGGTTCTCACCGACTTTAGCCTACCTATGGCATATGTTGTGAGTATTCACCGACAAGGGCTGTCTTCCCAGATCCAAGTGTGTGTTTCACAAATTCTTTATATACAGGGATAAGCTTAATAAGAGATTTCCACCAGAAATTTCCCTCGGATTTTCCAGTGGGAGGAGAGACTCCATAGAATGTCTCCCAAATGAGATTAACTTTATCGAAAAAGGTTGTGTTTGTTAAAGAACTAGATGATGCCCCGACGCGTTGCTGCACGAAACTTGCTAAAAGAATCATGAAAGTTGCTAAAAAACATCTATAACTTATGAAAAATGAATGTAAACTTATAAATGAAAATGAATAATAAAGAGCATAAAAAGGAAAGAAAAATACAGTAAAAAGAAGTCATTTTTAACAAAAATATGAATGTGAACTACATATGTATGATACATGCGGACACCACATATATTACCAATACAAAATCTAATGCAAAAAATAACTTAAGAGTAACATGCATGAATTAGTGATATGATGCTTGCATGCATAGAGTATTGAAAAAGCAATGTAATTTATGGCTTACATGCATGAGTTGCTCATGTAGCATACTTGTATGTCTAAGAAAAATAACTAATGGGTTGTAGCTATTTAAAAGTAGAAGATTTGTGGAGGTTCTTAACATGCTGAGCTTTATTCTGCCTGGCTAAATAAAAAACTCTTAGTCCTCCTTGGGTTTTCGGCTTACACATTAATTCCCAAGATATACTGGCTTGGCTGATTTGTTCAGTACCATTTTGTTCTCCTCCTGGTAGGGTGTCATCTTATTCCCTGGGATAGTGATGGAAAAAACAATCAAATCACACTAATGAGCTTTTGGATAATCTCAAGAGTTGGACGAATCCACAGATTTAATTAGTGATACGGGCTTGTATTATTCTCTCTTCCAGAATGGCTATGCTTAATTTGCAAAGGTCAAACTAATTTAATAATCAACGGTTAATAAAGTTAGGATCATATCTAGATATTGGGTGAGGCCTAAGGCTGGTCACAATGGGGAGGAACTTAGCAGTAACATCACACACTCCAATACAACTTTGCTTATGTGGCACATATTTAATGAAGAGAGAGGTGCTTGTGGTAACTAGCTAAGTTACCGGAACATCACACACTCCAACAAACAATGAGTCTATAGACTAATAAATGCATTGTTGCATGACACTACATATGTGTTACTCCCCATTGTGGAGGTAGGAACATAGTCTAGAAAAGTGTGTAGGTTCCTACCTTATGTTACTCCCCATTGTGACCAGCCTAACATGTATACGGGGCCTGTGGATTTGGCTAATAGGTGGGCAGCACACACTAATGCGTAAAAAAAAGGGTTGTTCCAGACATGATAGGAATCCTCAAATTACTAAGCGGGGCAAAGTGGATTAGCTTTCTAAAACATGTTGCAATGCGGTAAGAAAATTAAAATGTAGTGCAACATAACACCCCTTTACAAAGTGGAATCATTGTACTCCCTCTCTTCTATTTATTTCCCTTTCTTCTTGGAGAGGACTCCTCCCTCTTGAACCATGTCCTGGTTGAAAACTTTATTTATCTTTCCTTTTAGGGTGTCATTTCATTCCTTGGTAAAGTGATGCCAGAATCTAGCTAATCATGTTTAACTAACTTCTCGATTATCTCAAGAGCCGGACGACCTATGGATTTAACCAGTGGTATACATGCGAGTTATTCTCTCGTCCATAATTGTTGGGCCTAACTTTGTTTTTGCAATGGGCAAAATAATTTATTCCAATATAAAAAGCAATTGTTAATAAATCTGGTAGCAGCATATCTAGAGATTAGGTGAGAGTTGACAGAAGCTGCAATGCATCATGAAAAAGGATCCCCACTTTATATTGTAAAGCAACCACCACATGAAAGATACACAGTTTACACAAAAGAACAAAAAACAGAAAAATTGGCAAAGGTACAAGAAGCTAGAGAATAGCTAATAGGACCTCAACGCACCAAGCAAGCCTTATCATCGAAGTTGTCAGTGAACCCCAAGACCTCCCATCGATGATACAAGACCAAGGGAGCAACCTTCCGCCGGAGGAAGAACATGCTCCGTCTACTCCCATGGAGCAAACATTGCAGACCCGCCATTCACCACCGAAGAAGGCCCCCCTGCCTTGTAGTCCTGGATAGGAGGACCCTGAGCACTCATGAGGAGGACTAGCCGGTTATCGGAGAGACGATGAAAAGCACGTCGGCCTCACCGTGCCTCGCACACTATTAATCTGTGAACGCACACACACTATGTTCATGTGAGCATCTCCTAAGAATCAGCTATGCCATGTACACCTCGTAATGAACGGACAAAAAAAAAAATAGAAAGTCCAGAATTAATTTAAAAAATATATGAGGACAAATGCTAAATACTTCATGTGTAAAATAATATAAGAGTGTTTAATATAAGAGTGTTTATAGATAACTAAAGTAATGATCTAAACGTTCTTATGTTAATTTACGGAGGGAGTATATGATATGAATCCGGTCGGGCTGGTTCCACCCCCAACATCCCAATTAAGCTAAACATCTAAGCTATGTTTAGTGTGTATGACATAAAGTTGATTCCACGTCGTGCTTAACTAGATAAGACCATGAAATATCTGATAAGAAAATCGATTAGTCTTGTTCTCTGTTCCGGTTAGGGTGTCATCCCATTCCCTGGTAAAGACGTAAAGTGACGCAAGCATCAAACTAATCACGTCCAACTAGCCATTGGATAATCTCAAGAGCCAGACGATTAGAGGAAGGAGCCCACAGATCTAAATAATTGTGTGCATCTGAGTTACGTATTCTTTCTTCCAGAATGGCTAATTACATGCCTTTGGCGGAGGGTTAAACGAACTTAATCATTACACTGTCAACAAAGTTAGCTAATAATTCTTTCCGCAAAAGAAAAAAGTTAGGTAATGATTCACCAGTCCAAAAAAAAAAGTTACACTAGCTAATAATTCACCTCGCTTTTGCCTTTGGTCATACTCATACCACCATTAGCGTCATCCCCAACTAATTAATCCAATCTACACAGCACTGCGCGAGTGGATTGGCATGCGTGATGTCAAAAGCTGGAAACATACATGCAACTACTCCACAAGCTGTCGGCCTCTAGCTAGCCTTCTTCCTCGCGTGCGTATGTGTGGAAGGAATGGGCGTTTCTGACTTGACCGCCTTTCTGAAAATGGCGACACGATCAATCGTCAACTCGGACGACGCTAGGTCGCGCGGTATTGGCGGTCGGTTCCACCAGTAGAAAAAGGCTTATTTATTTCGATTTCAGAGGTTTATTAGCCCCAGTTTCGGAACCGGGACTAAAGCCCAAAACCTTTAGTCCCGGTTCGTTTATCAACCGAGACAAAAGGGTCTTCACGTGGTCGTTGCGGGAAGCCCGGTCAGGAAGGTCTTTAGTCTCAGTTGGTCACACCAACCGGGACAACATGACATCCACGCGTCAGTATCTGGCTGGAGCTGGGATTTTTTTTTTTTTTGAATTGGGGGGAGGGTTAATTTAGTGGTTTCATATTTTGTTAGCTAGCTAATTGATGGGGTCATAGTCCTAGGGTAGGGTCATAGGCCTGCCATACATGTCATACCCAAGGACTACCACACACAAAGGACAGGACCTTAAGTCTGCCCCGATTGAATTAAGGAGCCTCCATCATCCAGTCGGTAACAGGCCCAGGATCATCCAGTCGGAGACTAGCATTCGGAGGGCACCAGGCCAACCGACTGGATACACTCGGTACGTCGTAACCTCTCTGGAGGGAAACTGTCGTACGTTCCCGGGTGCATTTATTAGCATTTAGAGCATACGTTACCTGTAACGTACGCATTCAATCGCCACTACTCCACCCCTGGATCAGAACCGTTGTGGAGGGCAGCGCACTCTATATAAGCCGCCCTCCCTCACTGGTAAAAGGGTTAGCAAAACATTGTACTCCATATTACACTCGGTAACACGCTCCGAGAGCACTGAGACGTAGGGCTGTTACCTCCACCGCAGAGGGGCCTAAACTCATACAACCTCGCCGTAGCTAGGACTCTGCCCATCTCATTCGTACCCTACACATCTACTGTCAGGCTTATACCCACGACAGTTGGCGCCCACCGTGGGGCAGGCGTCTAAGCGACTTCCGGCGAGTTTGCGACTACTTCCTTTCGTCATGTCGTGTGGTGGAGATTCGAGCATGGGTCACCAGATCCTCTACGGCGCCCTCTCCTTCACCGTCGACGATTCGGCGTGGCTTCGGGAGGCGCCTCTCGACGTCGAGGCGCTTCCCCGTCGCGGGGCCACACACTTCCGTGCCGGCGCTCGCGGCGTTCTTCTTCTCCAACAATCGGCTCCATTGTCAGCTTGCACCTCCGCCATGCGTCACAACAAGCGTTCCCGCAGTCCGCGTCTCCAACGTTGGGTGCGGCATGCTCGAGCGCGTCAGATCGCGTCCTCTCAGGTGGCAGTTCTGGAGTCTGTTGTGGTTGCCCCGCGTTCCCAGTGCTCGGGCTCAGTTCCGACTGAGCCTCCTTCCGAGTACACGGGTCGCGGGCCTGCAGCAGAAGTACACATGGCCAACACCCGGCGGAGCAACGTTGAGGTGTTCCGCACACCTCTCCTCAACTTGGCTGCAGCTGCCAAGATCGCCGATTCCCTTCAGTCGACTGATTCAGAGGCAGGAAGGGGAATCGAGCAGATCCGTGCTCTGTTGCACACTGCGCAGCAGTAGAACTCGGCAGTCTCCCAGTCGCACAATCGGATCTACAATAGTTCCGTCCATGCAAACACGCATCGGTCGGTTCACAGCCCTGGTTCCCATCAACACCACAGGGGAGGCAGTCGTTCTGTGATCCGTGAAGATCGCTGCCGCTCACGCACCCCTCCGCGGGGTGGGCCCTTTGGGTCCCAACATCATGATGATCGACGCTCAGTCGGCGACACTTACGACCCAAGACCCGACGCAAGAGGGCGAATCGCCCAGCGAAGAGTCGACACGGGTCGAGCCCACCGCGATGGTCACGATCTGGATCGTCCAAATGGCAGCAGGACCATCGTGTCCGGTCCCGAGTGTTTTAGCCGAGCCATCCGCTCGGCTGACATCCCGCCCAACTTCCGATTGGCAGCGGGAATCGGTAAATTTACGGGGGAGTCCAAGCCTGAAACATGGCTAGACGACTACCGAGTGGCAGTTCAGATCGGAGGAGGGGACGACCATGTCGCTATGAAGCACCTCCCTCTGATGCTCGACGGCTCGGCGCGAGCCTGGTTGAACCAGTTGGCTCCCTCCAGCATTTACAGTTGGGCAGATCTGGCCCGAGTGTTCATCAGGACCTTCGAAGGGACGTGCAAACGCCGTGCAGGCCTTGTGGAGATTTAGCACTGCGTCCAGAAGCCGAATGAGCCATTGCGCGACTTCATCCAGCGATGGACAATCTTTACCACACGGTAGAGAACGTCACCGAGCATCAGGCGGTCTGCGCATTCAAGGCAGGTGTACGGTACAGGGAGCTGTACCTAAAGTTCGGCCGGACAGGCGACATCTTCATGAGCAAGATGATGGAGATAGCGGCTCGCTATGCAAATGACGAGGAAGAAGACTGCATCCGGAGTGGCAAACACAAGACAGTCGGCGATGCCGACGGAGGTAACACTCGGAAGCAAAAACAGAAAGTTCCGCCCACACCGCAGGCAGAAGCTGCAGCTGTGACCAGCGCCAAGTTCAAGGGCAAAGGGAAAGCGCAGTCTGCTCCCAAGAAGAAACCATTCAACAATCCCATCCTGGACCAGCCTTGTCCGGTTCATACGAAGATGGACGAAGAAGGCAACCCCATATACGCGAAGCACACCACTCGGCAGTGTCGTCTCCTGATCCAGGGATTCAGCGAAGGGCAACCGAGTGAGAAGAATCCTGAACAGGATGAAGAGGACAAGGAGGATCCGTTCCCCCAAGTCCATGCAACCCTCATGATTTTTGCTGACGTCGAAAGCAAGAGTCGACTGAAGTTGGTGAACAGAGAGGTCAACATGGCCGTTCCGACTGCTCCCAAGTTCCTTAAATGGTCTCAGACTGCGATCACTTTTGATCAGTCGGATCATCCAACGCATGTCCCCACCCCAGGAAGGCAGGCCCTGGTCGTCGATCCGGTGGTGGAAGGAGTCCGACTGTGCAAAGTCCTCATGGACGGCGGTAGCGGACTGAACATCATGTACGCTGACACTCTCAAGGGAATGGGCATTCCGATGTCCAGACTCAGCGAGAGCAATATGCAGTTCCACAGAGTCGTCCCTGGACGAAAGGCCAAGTCACTCGACCAGATCGCGTTGGACGTCATCTTCGGCTCCGACAAGAACTTTCGCAAGGAGAAGCTCACATTTGAGGTGGTAGATTTCCAGAGCGCTTACCACGCAATTTTGGGCCACCCAGCATACGTGAGTTTCATGGCACGTCCGTGCTATGTGTACTTGAAGCTGAAGATGCCCGGCCCAAAAGGCGTTATCACCATCACAGGCAATCGCCAGCGAGCCGAGGAGTGTCTGCAGGAGGGATCAAGAATCGCTGACCAGCAGATGGCGGTACTCGAGCTCGACGAGTACAATAAGACAGTCGACCCTGCCGACCTGATGCGCTCGAAGAAACCAGCTTCTGAGTCCGCGTTCCAGTCGGCGGGAGAGACGAAGAAGGTCAGCATCCACCCGACGGACGACTCAGCCGCCCCGACGAACATCTCCACCACCCTCGATCCTAAATAGGAAGCCGAGCTCACCCAATTCCTCCATGAGAACTGGGACATCTTCGCATGGAAACCATCTGACATGCCGGGTGTACCCAGGGAGTTGGCTGAGCACCGACTGCATGTGGATCCCACCGCTCGGCCTGTCCGAGAGCGCCTGCGCCGGTCCGCCGCGCACAAGAGGAAGGCAATCGGAGAGGAGGTGGCCAAGCTACTGGCTGCCAACTTCATTCGCGAGGTTCACCACTCCAAGTGGCTCGCAAATGTCGTCATGGTGCCCAAGAAGGACAAGTCACTCCGAATGTGCATTGACTTCAAGCACCTCAATAAGGTCTGCCCTAAAGACCATTTTCCGCTCCCCCGCATAGATCAAATTGTCGATTCGACTGCGGGATGCGAGCGTTTGTCATTTCTTGATGCCTATTCGGGCTATCATCAGATCCGTCTGTATGGTTCCGATGAGTTGAAAACAGCCTTCATCACCCCGTTTGGGTGCTTCTGCTACATCACTATGCCTTTCAGTCTGAAGAATGCAGGAGCTACCTTTATGCGCATGATCCAAAAATGTCTCCTCGACCAAATCGGTCGCAATGCGGAGGCATACATGGATGATATCGTAGTCAAGTCACGCAAAGGTTCCGACCTGCTGACTGACTTGGCAGAAACATTCGCCAACCTTCGTAGGTACGATATCAAGCTCAACCCAGCCAAATGTTCGTTCAAGTGTTCCCAGCGGAAAGTTACTCGGTTTCTTTGTTTCCGAACGAGGGATCGACGTTAACCCCGAAAAGATCGGGACCATCGTCCGAATGGAGAGGCCGGTCAGAATACACGATGTTCAACGACTCACAGGTTGCCTAGCGGCTTTGAGCAGGTTCATCAGTCGACTCGGCGAAAAAGCACTTCCTCTGTACCGACTCATGAAGAAGTCAGATACCTTCGAGTGGACAGATGAAGCCCAAGTCGCATTCGACGACCTCAAAGTCCTACTTTCCACCCAGCCGGTTCTTACTGCTCCGCTCAGTAAAGAGCCCCTTCTTCTATATATCGCGGCTACAAATCAAGTCGTCGGTACTGTTCTTACAGTCGAGCGAGAAGAAGAAGGCAAAGCGTACAAAGTTCAGCGGCCAGTGTACTACGTCTCCGAAGTCCTGACTCCTTCCAAGCAGAGGTATTCCCATTATCAGAAACTTATCTATGGGATTTATATGACTGCGAAGAAGGTGGCTCATTATTTCCAAGACCACTCGGTATCTGTCGTTTCGGATGCTCCGTTGTCGGAAATTCTCCACAATCGTGACGCATCAGGCCGAGTGGCGAAGTGGGCAATGGAGATTATGTACTGTGACATCAAGTTCGAGGCCAAGAAAGCTATTAAGTCCCAAGCCCTGGCTGACTTTATAGCAGAATGGGTAGAACAACAGCAACAGACCCACATCTACTCAGCTCATTGGACAATGTTCTTCGATGGGTCTAAGATGTTGAATGGCTCCGGCGCTGGCGTTGTGATCATATCACCCAAAGGCGACAAGCTCAAGTACGTCCTTCAGATACACTTTGATTCGTCCAACAACGAGGCGGAGTATGAAGCTCTCCTCTACGGACTGCGCATGGCCATCTCACTCGGCGTCCGACGCCTGATGGTCTACGGCGATTCGGATTTGGTGGTCAAGCAGGTGATGAAAGAGTGGGACGTAAGGAACCCCACCATGACAGTGTACTGCAATGCAGTGAGGAAGCTGGAGAAGAAGTTTGAAGGTCTAGAACTCCATCATGTTCCAAGACAGAAGAACGAAGCAACCGATGAGTTAGCGAAACTCGGATCCACTCGGAGACCAGTCCCGAGTGATGTCTGCCTCGAGCACCTCCATCTTCCCTCAGTCAAAGAAGATCCCTTCACAGAAGAACCGATACAACCCAAGAGCGCAACAGATCCGACTGAAGTCGATGTACCTGCTGTGGTTGATCTGGTCACGGAGATTCTGGTTGTCATTCCCGATTGGACTGTGTCTATCATCGCATATATCCTAAGGCAAGAACTTCCAGAAGATGAAGTCCAAGCCAGGCAAATAGTTCGCAGGTCGAAGGCATTCACTGTCATTGACGGTCAATTGTACAAGGAGAGTGTTTCAGGCGTTCTTCAACGTTGCATTTCCCTAGAGGAAGGACAGTTGATCTTAGAAGACATTCACTCGGGAACCTGCGGTCATCACGCTTCTTCAAGAGCAATTGTCGCCAAGGCGTTCAGAGCCGGTTTCTTTTGGCTGCAGGCCAACGAGATGGCTAAAGATACGGTCGACCGATGTGAAGGTTGTCAGTTCTACTCCAACAAGTCCCACAAGCCATCATCTGCTTTAAAAACGATCCCACTTGTGTGGCCATTTGTAGTCTGGGGATTAGACACAGTCGGACCATTCAAGACAGGCCAAGGAGGCTACACACATCTGTTGGTGGCAGTCGACAAGTTTACTAAATGGATAGAAGCCAAGCCCATCAAGAAACTCGACGCCTCAACAACTGTCAAGTTTGTCAGGGACATCATTTCCAAATTCGGGGTACCTCACAGCATAATCACACACAATGGGACAAACTTCGACTCGGACAGATTCAAAGGCTTCTGTGCGAGTTAGGGTATCCGAGTGGATTTTGCTTCCGTAGCACATCCGCAATCCAACGGACAAGCTGAGCGTGCGAACGGACTTATCCTTCAAGGTTTGAAGCCCCGACTCTTGCGAGAGGTAGGACATGCTGTTGGTGCATGGGTCATCGAGTTACCTTCAGTGCTTTGGGGCCTCCGCACCACTCCGAACAGATCAACGGGGCGATCATCGTTCTTCCTCGTTTATGGAGCAGAAGCGGTCCTTCCGAGTGACCTGCTTCACAATGCCCCGCGAGTCGAACTCTTCTCCGAAGCCGAAGCAGAACAAGCAAGGCAAGATGGAGTTGATCTTCTAGAGGAGGAGCGCGAGATGGAACTTACTCGCTCAACAATTTACCAGCAAGATCTGCGACGCTTTCACGTGCGTCACGTCAGGAGTCGCACATTCCAAGATGGTGATTTGGTGCTCCGAGTGGATCAGCAAAGACCACACAAGTTGGCTCCGGCCTGGGAAGGGCCTTTCATCATTTCCAAGGTGCTGAACAACGGAGCATACAGACTCTACAACATTCAGAGGGAGACATACGAGCCTCGCGCATGGAACGGAGATCTCCTCAAGCGTTTTTATACGTGATCGTCGACTGAAGCAGTGTAACGAACAAGTTTTGAAGAAATAATATATACAGCAGATTCAGTTTTGTGCAGATTCAGAGTTCTCCCACGGTTGCAGACTCCGGTCACTAAAAAAACTTAGTTGCGGTCCTGAATCGCCTAAGTACTCACTTCCTCCGAGTGTGCACTATA
The DNA here is from genome assembly GCF_904849725.1 of Hordeum vulgare subsp. vulgare. NCBI lineage: Eukaryota > Viridiplantae > Streptophyta > Magnoliopsida > Poales > Poaceae > Hordeum > Hordeum vulgare. The sequence goes on along the minus strand of NC_058524.1, from coordinate 544,786,722 downwards.
CGTCACACTCGGGGACTTAGCTACGATCAAGAATCACCTAAGTACTAACCTCCTCCGAGTGTGCACTATACGTCGCACTCGGGGACTTAGCTGCGATCCTGAATCGCCTAAGTACTAACCCCCTCCGAGCGTGCACTATACGTCGCACTCGGGGACTTAGCTGTGATCAAGAATCACCTAAGTATTAACCTCCTCCGAGTATGCACTACACGTCGCGCTCGGGGACTTAGCTGTGATCAAGAATCACCTAAGTATTAACCCCCTCCGAGCGTGCACTATACGTCGCACTCGGGGAGTTAGCTGTGATCAAGAATCACCTAAGTACTAACCTCCTCCGAGTATGCACTACACGTCGCGCTCGGGGACTTAGCTGTGATCAAGAATCACCTAAGTATTAACCTCCTCCGAGCGTGCACTATACGTCGCACTCGGGGACTTAGCTGTGATCAAGAATCACCTAAGTAATAACTTCCTCCGAGTGTGCACTACACGTCGCACTCGGAGACTTAGACGTGGTCAAGAATCACCTAAGTACTAACTTCCTCCGAGTGTGCACTACACGTCGCACTCGGGGACTTAGACGTGATCAAGAATCACCTAAGTAATAACTTCCTCCGAGTGTGCACTACACGTCGCACTCGGGGACTTAGACGTGATCAAGAATCACCTAAGTATTAATCTTCTCCGAGTACGCACTAAGCGTTGCACTCGAAACAGCATTCAAACAAAAGATTCTGACTCCAAAAGTTCAAAAACGATAGCGGACTCGGTGCGGATCAAGCTTACCCACACCGATTTAAAAGTATGACAGCCAACAGAAGTGGCCAGAGTATCTTACAGGTAAACACTCGGCATACCGAGGATAAAGTTTGATTACGCGTCAGATGGGCCGGCGCCAGGACTGGAGGGCTCCACAAAAGTGCCCAAGTCGATCCCATCAGCGATGCGGGTAGCAGTCTCGAGGAACGTCTCCATGAAGTCTTCGAATCGAAGCTTCTTCGTGTTGGCGACCTTCAATGCCTTTAGTTTATCTTCCCGCACCTCCTTGCAATGGACTCGGACCAAGGACAGCGCAACATCAGCACCGCAACGCGCGGCCGATTTCTTCCACGATTGCACTCGGTTCGGAATCTCCTCCAGTCGTGCCATCAGGGTCTCCATCTCCTGTCGTGACTCGTCTTCTGGCCAAAGTTCCTTGTCAATTCGGCCGACGACTTCTCTTAGTCGGCCGATGAAAGGACCTACTTTGCCTATGCGGATATGCACCCGGAGCAGATCCCGGTTGGCGTCCTCGCCGAGTGGCACCTTGTCTTTTATGGACCGCTCCACAGCCGCCGCTTCAGCTTCAGCGTCAACGCAAAAGTCTGCAACAAGCGGGAAAACATACAGTAAAAACCGAGTGTAAAACACACGGTACAAACACTCGACAAAGCATAAGACTTACCAGCCAGACGAGTCATCATCTGCGCAGCCCAGTCGGTGACATACTTCTCTTGAGCTATGCATCGTCTTTTCAGGATGCCCATCTGATTGTGCAGCTCAGTCCTCTGTTTCCTCATCCTCTCCACCTCCGCCGTCAACACCCTGTTTGCCTCCAGAGCCTCCTCCAAGGACTTCTCTCGTACTTCCAGAGCATCCTTCATGCCGGCCATGGCGAGCATCGCAGCTTCAAGTTCACCAGCGTACTGGTTCCTCTCCGCTCTCAGGGCTTCATAAGCCGTTCCCATTTCACAAGTTTTCTGCACCAACAAACAAAGGGTAATCAGCAAGTTTATCAGTTCACAGGTTAAGTTCTTCAGACCCCTGCCGACGCAAGCAGTCGACAGCGGTCTCGGGGACTACACCCAGTGGGTTCACTAAGAGTGACCCCACTGGCATGCACCTCAAGCAAGCCCGCCCTATTGAGGTGCACGTTTTCACCTACACCTCCGAGGCCAATACTACTCGACCTGCGTGCAACTTACTCTCGGAGACTCTTACCTCAAGAGCGCTCCGACTGCAATAAGTACTCGCACTCGGAAATCCTGCCTACGGACACAACCAAACTAAAGGCAAAATGTATAAAGACAACTGTCGGTGCAAGCACTCGACAGAAGTCTCGGGGACTACACCCACTGGGTTCACTCGGAGTGAACCCATTGCAAAAACAATACCACCCAGTGGGTTACAGGAGAAAAGTAAATACTTACTAGACTACTTACTCGGATATCATCGCGCAGCTCCAAGCTCCGCTGGTACAAGGCCGCAACGGAGTCATAAGCCCTCTTGGCTTCTCCAGCCATGAGCTCCGCCTGCACCATGCCCCCCTTGGCCGCTCCCACCTGCTCCTCTGGAAGATGCCGGATGCTGAATTCAGCATTCGACGAACCGGGAATCGTGGGAGGTTCCTGGGGCATCCCAAGGTCCGCCCCAGTCGGTTCCTCCCCCACCGGCACCGGTTCAGTCGGTGGAGGCGCTTCGGTCGGTGGAGCGTCGGCGACAAGGGTGGCAGCAGGAGGAGCAGCCTCAGGGACTGGCTCCAGGACAGGCTCCACGGCGGGGTCGGCTCTCCCCTGGTCGTCCTCGTCCAGGCGAATCGCCCCTGATAAGCCGAGTGACACGACGACTCAGAAAAAGAAAGAATGGCGCAGTCTACAGGAATAAAACACCCGACTCTCCTACAACATACCTGGCTGGGACGAAACGACGTTGTCCGTGTCCATGGGGTCGTCCCCTTGGCGGGCCGGAGAGGTTGCAGAAGTGGCGACCCTGTCGAGTGGAGTCCATTCGACTTATAAAGCAGCAGTTCACTCGGACAACAGAAAGAGCAGAAAGTTAGATTCACTTACGTGGAGGTGACGGGGATGGCAACCCTCATCCGCGGCAGAACCTTCCGAGGTTTGGGCCCACTCGGCTTGGGCGCCCTGGAAGACTGGCCTGCAGGCTCAGCGGCTGCGTCCCTGGCCCTCTTGGTGCCTCGAACTATCGGGACCGCCGGGGCAGCAGGTGGAGCACTCGACGACGCAGGAGGAGCTGAAGGGACGGCGGGCTCGTGCCGGCGCTTGCTCTGATGCTCTGGCCGCGGAGGTGGCGAGTCTGGCTCTTCGTCCTCTTCCTCTTCCTCGCTGTCCTCCTCCTCCGACTCCCCGCTGTCGGAGACGTATTCGGCGCTCTCCACGCTCCCCTCCTGGCTGCCTTCTTCCTCCTCCTCCTCCGGATTCCCATTCGAGACGGGGGAGAACCAGTTGGTCCACGCCTGCATGAAGTTCAGTCGGAAACATTAGACATCACACGGAGATATAAGTAAGAGACTGGAATTAAGATAGTTCAATGCACTCGGCTCATGTCACTCACCTGATTCGGTGGAGGGTGGTCCGCGCTCTAAGGCTTCACTCGGCGAGCTCCTTTGGGGTTCTCACAAGGGCCCGTGATTTGGAGCACCCACGAGGTCACTCTCTCCTCGGGTACACCCACCACGTTGGTCCGAGTGGAATCCTCGGGCCGTGTGTAGTGCCACATAGCGTGGTCGCGAGCCTGCAGCGGCTGGATCCGCCGACCAAGGAAGACTTCCAGCAGGTCTATGCCGGTGACCCCCTTCCTGACAACATCCACGAGCACCTCGACCAAAGGCTGGATGTCGTTCTTCTCGGCCTTCGAGAGCGCGAGCTGCTTAGGTGGGCAGGCCGGTCTAGACTAAACGGAGGCAACCCAGTCGACGCATTCGGACAGGCTATGTCCTGGCAGTAGAACCACGTCGACTCCCAGTTCCTAACCGACTCGCTCAACTAGAGGGCAGGATAGATGCTCCGACTCTTCTTCTGGAACTGTTGGGGATATTGCCTGTTAAGTGACCCGCCGAATATGGGCCGGGTTACTGTTAAGGCGATTCATCCTTTATGACTAGTTGGGCCTCAACCCGGGCGTTTCCAAGTCGCAGGATGGTTATGATTTATGGAAGGACTCTGAGTTTTGCAAGACGGCGACTTAGAGACCGCAGTGGTCACGATTTGTAAAGAGGAAGGGACTCTTGTAAACCCTAAGGCTTCGACCTATATATAAAGGCGAGTCTGGAGGGGGAGAGGTAGGTTAGAAATCATCGAGCGCTAGGTTTAGGCGAGTGACGCCTTCCTTGTAATCAAATCCACATCAATACACACAAAGCAGGACGTAGGCTATTACCTCTTCTCGAGGGGCCGAACCTGGGTAAATCGCCGTGTCTCTCCCGCTTAACCCCTTTGAGTCGCCACCAAGGTGCGATGGCTCCAGTACTAAGTCCTTTCACGAGGACATCTGCCGTGACAAAACCACGACAGGAACCCTAAACCCCCGCAGAGCTGGAGGAGATGCGTCTTATCGTCCGACTGACTAAGACGTTTGATGGTTTGAGAGCGCGCGGAGAAGATGTGTTTGAACAGACCCCAATGGGGGGGCAACCGATAAAGCACTCGCACAAAACGATAAAGGCAGAAAGATGGGCGATGGCATTCGGAGGAAAGTGAAGGAGTTGAGCACCGAAGTGGTTCATGATGCCTTTAAAGAAGGGGTGCGCGGGCAAAGAAAAACCTCTGTGAACATGGCTGAGGAGCAAGACGCGCTCCCCCTCCCATGGCGCCGGCTCGACCTCGTCGTCCGCCGGCAGCCTCCAGGACTTATGCACGAGCATTCCGTGCTCCACCAGCTCCAGAAGATCTCCCTCCGTCACCGTGGAGGGGAGGAAGTCTCCTTGGATCCACCCCGCCGGCAACGGCCGCTGCCGCCGCTGAGCAGCCGCCGCCTTGTTCTTCTTCTTCCTCGCCTCCATCTTGCTGGTCTGACCTTTGGTCATGGAGGCGACGGCAAGCCCTCGAGAAGGAGGAGAAGGAAGGAGTGTATGAGCGCAGGGGTGGCGAGGAAGGCGGAGCAGGCAAGAGCGAAAGATTCGGCGAGCGTAACCAAGGAGTCTCGTCGCCCAGAGTTAAATAGAGCACCGACTGTGTCGCTGGCGAGCGGGCCCGAAATCTTATCCGCCCAACCGGCCGCGGCGATATCAGTGGAGGAGTTGAAGGTGCGAGAATCGAGGAGTCAGGCGCTACTCGAGCGCGCTGACGTCGTCCCCGCTGAGCGCGCGGAACCCGAAATTTGAGATCCCGGAAAATCCGCTGCTGTCAGTTGACCGGTCACGTCAAAAGATGCCGCAGAAGCACTCGGTTCCCGACAGTCTGTTTCACAAGCACCTCCACTCGGAGCGCTGGCCAGGAGAGATAAAATGGATAGAGGCAAGCAACGCCCAAGCCGAACCTAGTCCAGTCGGATCTGAACCTCAAGCACCGCTTCGGCGTTTCAACCCCAATCCATTCGGGGACTAATGATGGGGTCATAGTCCTAGGGTAGGGTCATAGGCCTGCCATACATGTCCTACCCAAGGACTACCCCACACAAAGGACAGGACCTTAAGTCTGCCCCGACTGAATTAAGGAGCCCCCATCATCCAGTCGGTAACAGGCCCAGGATCATCCAGTCGGAGACTAGCATTCGGAGGGCACCAGGCCAACCGACTGGATACACTCGGTACGTCGTAACCTCTCTGGAGGGAAACTGCCGTACGTTCCCGGGTGCATTTATTAGCATTTAGAGCATACGTTACCTGTAACGTACGCATTCAATCGCCACTACTCCACCCCTGGATCAGAACCGTTGTGGAGGGCAGCGCACTCTATATAAGCCGCCCTCCCCCACTGGTAAAAGGGTTAGCAAAACATTGTACTCCATATTACACTCGGTAACACGCTCCGAGAGCACTGAGACGTAGGGTTGTTACCTCCACCGCAGAGGGGCCTGAACTCATACAACCTCGCCGTAGCTAGGACTCTGCCCATCTCATTCGTACCCTACACATCTACTGTCAGGCTTATACCCACGACACTAATAGAGAGAAGTGTCCTCTCTTTCTTCGTGCTTGGTCGACACTAGCTACTATACATATGGAGAGAACATGACGCTAGGTAATAAGAAAATAAAAAATCATTTACAACCCCTAACATCTTTTACAATGCCTAACATCATCTACCTATGATCCAATCACAAATAGCTCACATGGGAGATTTGAGCGGGGAAGGCGAACCCTCGCCGCGTCGCCCCCAGTCCCCTCCGCTCCGTCCCTCCCCCTCACCGCGGCCAGCATGCACCGCCCGGCAAAGCCCGGTCGATGGAGGCGGCGGCGGGGAATTCCCTTCCCCTCCCATGGGTGTGTGCAGCACGGGTTGCCGCATCTGGTTGGAGGCACAACACTTGCGTGGGGCGCGGCAGCTGCGAGTCGTCCGGCGCGTCAGAGGCGTGGTCGGAGGATAGGGCTGCGGCGGCTTCGTGGGGATCTGGTGCGCGGCGGGCCTACGGTCGGCTGGCGGCGGTCGTCACCTGATCCGACCTGGGATCCGCGGGCGTCGGCTAGCGCAGACGGCGCAGGCGGTGGTGGGAGGCTCGGCTCCGTTGATGCGCGTCCTGGAGGTCTCCTGCATCGTCTTCTTCGGCCTGGGCCGTTGTGGTTCGGGCTGGGGTTGCGGTTGGTCGACTGCCTACCAGGATCAGGATTTGCGGGCGGTGCGAGGGGTGGTGGCGGCCGTCGTGGGTCGCTGCAGGGGTCACGGCTCGTGGAGTCGTTGGCTGTTCTGGTAGCCAGCGGCGGCTGATCCAGTCACGGTCCTCTGGCCCCTAATCGGTGTGCTTCTCTCCTCCGGGTTCTTGGCAGTGCCGGTGTGGCCGCGGATGAAGCTGGTGGAGGAGATTCAGATTGGGGGAAACCCCTTGGTAGGCCCTGGCCGGCCGCGCCGCAGACGATGCTCAAGGGCGCCGTTGTTCTTTTTAGAGACGTTGGTCTACGTCTGCTCCTCCACTTCCTGCCTCACTGCCTCTCGGGTGAAAACCCTAAATCCGGTGGGCGGCGGCGGCGTCCTTGACACCATGACCTTCCAGAAGGCATCGCCTTGAGAGATGAGTGGTGGTGGGCACTGTATGGGTCCTTGACGGTTGCTGGAGGTGGGCACTGCTTCGCGGGAAACCCTAAGATCTGGCCTTACAGATCGGATGATGGCGGTACTGCGGTGTCGTTTCTCTCTTGGGAGCATCGTTTCTGGAGCAGTGCTGGATGACAGAGGCTAGAGATGGAGTGGCTTCGTCTTGCCCAGAGATTTGGTGGAGCTGTCAAGTCATGCCTGGCTGACAGGTGCTACGCTGAGTCATGCGTGCTTGGCAGGTGCTACGCACGACAGTTCTTCCAGAATCTTCGCGTCTGGACGGATGAGCACATGGCGGTGGCGCTGTTTGGTGTCGTGGTGGCGTCGACGGATGTTCGGACTGACAAAGATGATACGGGTCTCTCTACTGAAGATGGATCAGTGGACCGATGATGATGGCGGCTTCTTCGGCTGCACCGGCTGTTGGTCTCGGTACGTTATGTGGATGGATCAACGACAACACCGGTTTTAGATATGTGCAGTGAGAGCACTCCACAATATCGAGTCTGTAGGTGTGAATGGTGGCTTCGGGTGGTGTGTTGTATATCTTTGTCAGACCTTCGTGGAATAATTGATAAATATGGATGTATGCATCGATTGATGCAGAGATCGGGGTCAAACCTCCTTTTCTAAAGAAAAAGGTATGACATGGTCAAGAAAGAATCCCGCCAATTTCTCTTGAATTGCTCGTATGCCATCATCTGATAGGGGTTCATCCCGCTTCTTTCAGATCTAATTTAAAGAAGGGGGTCAATACATGCATATATATGAATAAACTCAACACAATTGATGGTAATATATAAAATAAAATTGTAAATATTATTTATGTATTTCAAATTGTTTGTCAGAGATGCCCCATCTGGAGGTCGAGAGACGAATGAAATCGTATACGTAGTATGCATATTTTTCAGTCTCAACTATCCGGTACAAACACTTTACGAGAATAGAGTTCAATCAAACTGATAATCAAGCATGGTAATAATATATTGATGAAAATTTGAATCAATTAGAGATGCGCGTGTAAATTGCAACTTTTTATTTAGACCGGGAGACTTTGAAGTGAACTTCTTCCAAACCCTGTCACGCAAAGAAAATGATTACTTAATATCAGGAAATTAACGAAAGTTGCATTCCGGTATAATTGTCATAAACACTAAATAAAACAAATAGGTATAAAAGATAACATATACCACATCCGAATCATAGACAGAACGAGGGCCGAAGAAGGCGGATACCAAAACCATCGCAATATATAATAACAAACAATAATAGAAGTAAGAAAATTACACAAGTATCTATCTAAATCATACAAGTAAGAACTTTTTTCTTTTAGAAAATAAAATAGAAAGAAGAGACTAACCACGGTGGTGTCGACGTCGAGATGGACGCGGGCGATCGACGACGGTGAAGACGGGGACAGGACACGGAAGGACCATCAAAGCTACACAAAACTTGAGGAAAATGGAGTTTGGACAAGGAGCTTCGAGAGGAGAAAGCTTAGGTGTGGCTTGGCCATTTCATCGAACACCTCATGTGTATAAGAGGTGAGCTAGAGTACCACAAAGCTCTTCCACGGCCGGTCAAAAAAACAGAGCAGTGCACTGCTCTGCTCGTGGTCAGGGGGTATATATAGGCCAAGCATTGGTCCCGATTTATGGATGAAACCGAGACTAAAGTTCAACATAGGGTTCCGGTTCCAGTCAAAAACCGAGACTAAAGGTTGTGGGCCAGGAGCGAGGCACATTGGTCCCGGTTCGTGTCCGGAACCGAGACCGAAGGGGTCAGATGAACCGGGACCAATGACCCACGAGACCCGACCGGCGCCCTGGCTTCACGAACCGTAACCGATGCTCCAATGGTCCCGATTTGTAAGTGAACCGGGACTAATGGAATTTCATCAAGTAAACCAAAGCTCTTTTTTTTAATTAGTGTTCAACCACCTTTTCTCAGTTTTTCTCCTCTCTTTATCCACATCGGCTGAAGCCTGAAGATATGCAGACATGCACCACACGGCACGCATCGTATATGGTTGGTCGATTTCTCATGAGAGTCCAGCTTGCAACCAACTATCGATCTAGGTAGCAGGTGACCAGCTAGCAGGACCAGGACGGCGGAGAGGTCCAAGGGAGGTACTACGCGGCCGGCAGCACGCAGAGCGCACCCGACCGTGAACTGATTCAACTGATCCTTCTAGCATAGCTGCAAATTCCAGCTGTGGCTGCGGCTTGCTTGGTTCGAGGCGCGCACACGTCACGCGTCCCACGCAACCCATTGCGCATGCGAACGGCAGCACCGCAACGGCAGGGCAGCTGGCATCCTCCTTCCCGTGCCATGCATGAATGAATGCGCGCGGCGACTCGATCTCGGGTTGGGTTGGGGGTGGCGTGTAATAGAGCTAAGGCGGCCGGTCTCTGGCCACAGCCCGATCGGTATCGGTTGATGCACATGCATGCATGACACAGACGACACCGTGTACCGATATACGAGTATGTATCCTTTTGATGTACGTGCGCGCGAGCGCCATGCGTGCATGCCCTGTCGGTTAGCGTTGGAAGAGTTTGATTTTAGCTCCTCCATCAATCAGCATGCAGCCTGATCGATCGGACGATGCATGGATAGATGTGGTGGCGATGGCGTGGAGCGCATGGAGTGCGAGCCACGGCTCGTGCACGTACGAGACGTATCGAACGTATGCACGGCACGGCCGGACGCGGCGAAGAGGAAAAAAGGAAGCGAATCAGCTCGTGCGCACGGCGTATGCGCATGTGGGCCATGTGCTTGATTACCCACGATGTGGTCAGGCCGCTGTACGTAGGTCAACTTTGTCTGTTGAGTGACCAGTTTGAACAGACCGTACTACATTTAGCGCTTCGTCAATTAATTACCGGAGTGTCATGACAAGGTCGTGCTAGGTGTACTGCACTGCATTGTTCTCCTCCCACAAACACGCATGCAGGGCCCATGGCTCGCCGCCACATCCATCGTTCATTCCCGACTGTATACGGGCAAAGTTTCAACTTGGTCACGCGCAATGGAAAAAGCCACGACTATTGACACAAAAAGCTTTAATTTGCACTCCCTTCATTTTTAAATATAAATCTTTTTAGATATTCAACTACGGATCACATATAAAACAAAATAAATGAATCTATATTTTTAAATACATCTATATATATTCATATGTTTTTTCTAATAAAATATTAAAAAAATATATATTTAAGAGCAGAGGAGTATGGGGATAGTTTCAACCGGCGTTTGGGGAAAGCTTCAACGGGCACAATGAAACAAAAATAGCTTCAACTATTTGCATGAAAAGCTTTAATTGTATACGTGAGAAGTTTTAACCCCCGACCATCGATTTTAAAAATCTACATGATGAGCCGACGATGCATCCGACAGTTTTTGCGATGGGAGACGGCGAGGGCGAGGTGAAGGTGGCCAACCGACCATGCTAAGGGAGAGTAGGAACCAAGAGGAGGCGGGGGTCGCCATCGGAGGACAAAGGAGATGGCCAAACTTTAACAGCTGTTTTGCGACGGAAGATGACGAGTATGGGCGGCCCGAGTGAGCGTGGGGCGGCCGTCGAGCGCAGGGGTTCCATCATTTATTTCCCCAAGCAAACATGCGGGTAGGAGAAAGACAACGACCCAATCCACGCACTAATCAGAGCCACTCATGCGTGCGAGATCTAACACTAGACAGCCGACCGACGAAAATTTAGACCGGTGGGCCAACACCTAGTGTTGTCCTTTATTTTAGATTGAAAATATCTATCAATTGGGTTCAAAAGTTTCTTAAGACATGTGACGTGTATATAGACAGTAGATCTTGATAGACGCATAAGGATGTGTAGTGATGTGTGTACGTGTGTATAATGTGTGTAAGATTGTTGAAGCACAAATATTACCCTAATGGCAAGCAAAAGGATACGGTCTTCTAGCGCACCTCTTCTTCAACTTGGACTGCTATTAGTCATGGCCTTGATCTGCTTAAGAGCGGTTTGACATGGGGAGTGGGAAACGGACGGAGTATTCGAATATGGAGAGATGCTTGGATACCGAGGTTCTTCTCATATAGGCCAATCTTGGTGCAAGCTACATGCAGATACCGATGGGTGTCCCAACTCTTAAGAGAAAATGGCTCCTGGAATGCAAACTTGCTACAAGAAGCTTTTCTTCCCTGTGATGTACATGAAATTCGAAAAATAAGAACTTCACCAAGACTAGGCAATGATGTGCTTGCTTGGGGACCAACAAGAAATGGCCTTTGAGGAAACGTGTAGACTGACTGAAGAATCATCAAGTAGTGCTCTGGACGGCTACCGTGCATGTTGAAAACATATATGGAAGAGCCTTGTATCGCCTATTGTGAAAAACTTCGCTTGGCGTGTTGCGATTAATTCTCTTCCTACGTGGCAAAACAAACATAAACGGACGCTAGAGCTCTCAGGAACTTGCCCGATTTGTGGGCGTGAGGAGGAGGATTCGTTCCATGCCTTATGTAGATGCCCTCTCGTTGTGCAATTGTGGAAATGTATGTCTATTGTATGGCGTTTGCCGAAGCTGGAGGAATTGACAAACCTTGGCACTGTGTGGTTACTTGAAGCGCTGCAACCACTTACTCATATTGAGCGATGCATGCTAATGATGACACTGTGGCGGAAACGAGGTGACTCACGGATCCTCCTCTAATGGATGTGTCCAAAAGATTCTTGGTGAGTTATTTGGACTCCCTTTTAACTCTTAAGCTCTCGAAGGAGGAACACATAAAAGGGAAGCATGTGATATCTTATGACCATATTGCTTTGCTGGACTAAACTTAATACTGACGGAGCCTGGACTGCTGATGGTGGTGCGGATGCTGGTATGGTCCTTCGAGACAGTGTGGGTGAGATCATCTTTACGTCATATGAGATGTTTTTCTCCTATAGAAATGCCTTAGAAGCTGAACTCAATGCTTGCATGGAGGAACCATCAATTGCAATCCAAAGTGTCAGATGGAAGCGTTCCTACTCCTCGAGAGGAGCCGCGGTGTTTATTTATATTGGGCAAAACCCTTGCCTTGGCTTACAAGAAAGGAATCGAGATAGGACTCGTTTAAGGAGGAGATAGAGATAGATTGAGATTACAACAATAATATATCTCTAAGTCTAACACAAAGAACGGAAGTGTCTATACATGTGAAGATGGATTCTCTGCAAGCTGTAAAAATGATAAATGATGCGGTCATTGATAAATCAGAATTTACCTCGCTGGTGCAGGAAATCAAGTTTCTTAGCAGTCTTCGTACAATTATTTTTACTCATGTTCATCATATCCAAAATAATGTTAGCGATTATTTGGTAAAGTTTGTTAGAATTGAAAGTAAAACTATCGTTTGGCTAAACTCTGACTTATGAGAGGTTACTGATCTTTATAATACGGATCATGGCCTTTTAGAGTAATACAAAGTTCACCCAAAAAACTGTGTGTTGTGCGTATGTACTGGCCTAAGACATGTTTCATGAAACTGAGGTTAAAAGAAAGTTGGATTTGAATTACTACCCGAAGTTCATTAATTACCAACGGTCATGACCAGGTCGTACTGGCTGTACTCCACTGCGCTGCATGGTCTCTCCTCACACGAACGCGAAACGCAGGGCGCATAGCAGTGGCAGGCGAGCACCAAGCGGTATACTATGCACGAATCATCCCGAGCCCCTGGACCAGGTTCGTCGACGGTGGACTCCTCTTTTCTGGGCAATGTACGCTGAATCTGCATCGCCGTGCCTAGGAGTAGTGCTTGCTCCATTGATTTCCACAGCTGCCCAGCAATGGATGCATGGGTTTAATTGGAAACTCAACAGTACGCGCCGGCGCCAGTATCGAATCTGGAACCCCTCCGCCAGGCCGCCGTCGGTTTGTTCTGACTTCCAAATGCGGCTAGGATCAACAAGGCGTGGATCATCCTGGTCTCCTGGACCAAGTTCAGCGGCCATGCATTTCTTCCCTTTTCCTGCGGGAAAGCATTTCCACATGGCCAGGTTCACTGAATCTCTTCCGCGGGAAAGCATTTCCACTGGCCAGGTTCAGCATTGAAATAACAGTAATACTACTCACGGATGGTTGAGAGTACTTATTACTGCATCCGTTTCTAAATATAAGTCTTTAAAGAGGTTTCATTAGTGGACTATATACGGATGTATATAGACATATTTTAGAGTGTAGATTCACTCATTTTGCTCCGTATGTAGACTCCTAGTGAAATATCTTAAAAGACTTATACTCCCTCCGTCCCAAAATTCTTGTCTTAGGTTTGTCTAGATATGGATGTATCTATATACTAAACTGTGACTAGATACATTCATATTTAGACAAATATAAGACAAGAATTTTGAGACGGAGGGAGTATTTAGGAACGGAGGGAGTACCAGCTTCTCGTTTCAGCAACTTCCACAACTTTAGATAAATAGCAGACATTAATTCATTTTTTTTAAACAAACTTTGAGAGAGGCAGGGTTCCTGCATTTCATTGAAAAGAAGAGAATTGGTTCAATTTATAAGAAAAATCGAATCCAAAAACCTCACATTCTTGACTAATTATAAAAATCGAATGAAGACAAAAAAAAAAGAAATACGAGAAAAAAAAGGCACTAGAACTAAGAGATAAGGACGATACAAAAACATCATCAGGGTATATCATCAGAGCCAAACACCAAAATGCCTAGACCCAAAATAGTAAGACAAGACTCAAAAAACAAGTAAACTAATCATCATTCGTCGAAGAGGAACCATCCATATCGAATGACTTTTCTGTCTCGGCCTCAAAAAATTATGTGCTAATATTATCCTGTAGTATCAGTTAATACTCCCTCCGTCTGAAATTACTTGTTATACAAATAAATAAAAATACATGTATATAAAATTAAAATACATGTAAATATATTCATTCCTGTAACAAATATTTTCGGACTGAGGGAATACTATACTAGATTTATGGTAATTTTTTTTGAGCAGTACGGCGATTTTTTTTGTTATCAACGTGACACTGGATGCAGGGACCTCACCGCCTATGTTGGGTAGGCCCCCACTGTCTGGGAAGACAAAACCAAGCGGCAGAAAGAAACCGCCCAAACCAAACAAAACCCACAGGCCATAAACCACAGACCACAGGAGAAGCACCTGGGGGAGGCAGCCAGAGCAGAGCTGGCAAGCTCGATGGCGCCGCGTCGCGCGGCTTCTTTTCCCCGCTCCCTCCCGCGCGCCGCCTATAAATACCTCTTCCTTCCTCCTCTCGGCCACTCAGACGTCACAGCCACAGCGAACAAGCGAGAAACCACCCTGCTGTACGCCCACAGAGACAGATATAGGAAGAAAGGCAAAGAGAATGACAAGAGGGATCGATATACTGCGTTTGGTTCACCGTTTATCATGAGGCCGATCAGAGAAGGGGAGGCGCTGGTGGGGGTCGCCGGGGCTCCGGCGGCGGCCGTCGGCCACGGCCCGCACCCGGGGTTCTGGAGGACGCCCACGCCGTACCTCTTCCTCGGCTTCGCGCTCATGATGGGGCTCATCGCCGTGGCGCTGCTCGTGCTCGTCTGCACGCGCCGCAAGCCGTCCGGGTCGTCGCGCCGCGGGAGGAGCGCCGGCGAGGACGCGTCGGCCCGCGGGATGGAGCCGCTCGACAGGGAGCCCAAGGTCGTCGTCATCATGGCCGGCGACCACATGCCGTCCTTCCTCGCCAGCGCCAGGCCCTTCGCGTTCCCTGATGCCGTGAACGCCGCCGACGCGGCCTAGGCGCGGCGCGGCGCGCGCACCCGTGTACCCCCCTGCGCGGCAGGACGCGGGACCAATTTTGATCGTCAGATTTTGTCCTAGGATTTCCCCTGCGTGGTCTGTCTGTAGAAGTAGTGAGCAGAGAAGACAGAGCTGTAGTTTGCGTTTCTTGGTGAGGTGAGGCGAGCGGCGGGCATGGCGTCAGCGCCCGGCGGCGAATGTTGAGATCTGTGAAAGAGAATGGAATTTTGGCTTGCATCTTCAATAAACGCTCGCTTGGCTGCTCTCCAGTTGAAATTGCCACACTTTTCGTTTGGGTATGAATTACTCCCTCCGTCCAAAATAACTGTCTCAAGCTTAGTACAACTTTGTATTAGAGCTAGTATAAAGTTGAGACACTTATTTTGGGACGGAGGGAGTATTAAATACTAGCTCGTCCTGTTCATTCTGTGACCCTGTCTCTCTTGAAAGTCTCGCAAGTCATAATGGGTCACCGAGCATGAAACGCTCTTCCACTTTGATCGAGTTTCATCTGCTTTGGTGCGAGGTGACGGAGCTCCTGACCGGCCCCGGGCAAACTTTTTATAACCGATGCGTATACTACCACTGCCGGTTTGCGTTGCGTGCATGTTGGGATAGTGCGTGGCGGGGTATATGGAGACAAAAAATCAACATCTTCATATTGATTGGTCATTTATCTTCTCGCTATCCTTGCTAGGTGCGCCATTCCGGCGCCGGCGGCCACCTCTCCCACCGGTTGCCACCCGGGGGCCAGCGTCCACCCCCTCTCTCCTCCTCCCTTCCTTGCTCCCCGCGCGTGTTTTGCCATGGCGGAGCGAGTGGTTCTATCGGGATCCAACCGCTCCAGCTTAAGATCCCGTCCTCCCCGCCCATGTGCTCGTTGTTGGTGTCGGTGGTGGGCTCCACGCTCACCCCCGGGATCTAGTGACCCGTCTATGCCCACGTCGGGCGACGCGCCGTGGCCGACTAAGCAGGGGCGACGAGACTGGGATCACTCGGCCTACCCGCGTGCGGGCGGCAAGCGTACGCTCCCCTTCCCGAGGCCGTCGCCCAACTCGAGGATGCCGGCATGCTCCTTCGGCTGCTGGTACAACTGTGGTGAGGATGACTACATCTCCCGCGAGTGTACCAACCTGATACGTCTTCAACGTATCTATAATTTTTAATTGTTTCATGCTACTATATTATCAACTTGGGATGTTTTATATGCATCTGTATGCTATTTTATATTTTATATCAATTTTGGGACTAACCTATTAACTCAATGCTGAATGCAAATTTCTGTTTTTCCCGTGTTTTTGACCTTTTTCAAATAAAAATATTAAACGGAGTTCAAACGGAATAAAACCTTCGCGATGATTTTTTTCCATAACAGAAGGGATCCAGAAGACTTGAGAACCTAGGCAGAGAGCCACGAAAATACTTTTCCGTCGCCGTAAGCTTCTGTTTCCGCGAGATCCCAACTGGGGACCGTTCTGGTGCCCTGCCGGAGGGGGATTCGAACATAGAGGGCTTTTTCATCAACACCATTGCCTCTCCAATGATGCGTGAGTAGTTCACCACAGACCTTCGGGTCCATAGCTAGTAGCTAGATGGCTTCTTCTCTCCCTTGGATCTTCAATACAAAGTTCTCCATGATCTTCATGGAGATCTATCCGATGTAACTTTCTTTTGCGGTGTGTTTGTCGAGATCCGATGAATTGTGGATTTATGATCGGATTATCTATGAATATTATTTGAGTCTCCTCTGATTTTTTATATGCATGATTTCGTATCCTTGTAATTCTCTTTGAGTTATGGGTTTCGTTTGGCCAACTTGATCTATAATTCTTGCAATGTGAGAAGTGCTTGGTTTTGGGTTCATACCGTGCGGTGTCCTCACCTAGTGACAGAAGGGGTACCGAGGCACGCATCGTGTTGTTGCCATCAAGGGTAAAACGATGGGGTTTATATCATATTGCATGAATTTATCCCTCTACATCATGTCATCTTGCTTAAGGCCTTACTCTATTTGTTATGAACTTAATACACTAGATGCATGTTGGATAGCGGTCGATGTATAGAGTAATAGTAGTAGATGCAGAAAGTATCGGTCTACTTGTCTCGGACGTGATGCCTATATGTATGATCATTGCCTTAGATATCGTCATGACTTTGCGCGATTCTATCAATTGCTCGACAGTAATTCGTTCACCCACCGTAATACTTGCTATCATGAGACACCAGATCCAATCTAGACACCATCACAGAGGGGTTCATCATGTCCATTGGTGCCTCTCCAATAATGCGTGAGTAGTTCTTTGTAGGTCTATGGGTCCGTAGTTAGTAGCTAGATGGCTTCCTCTCTCTCGTGATTATTAATACAATGGTCTCTTGGAGATCCATATGATGTAAGTCTTTTTGCAGTGTGTTTGTTGGGATCCAATGAACTTTGAGTTTATGGTCAGATCTATGTTTTTATCCATGAAAGTTATTTAAGTCTTCTTTGATCTCTTATATGCGTGATTGATCATAGCCTCATATTTCTTCTCTGATATTTGGGTTTTGTTTGGCCAAGTTGATCTATTTCTCTTGCAATGGGAAGAGGTGCTTTGTGATGGGTTCGATCTTACGGTGCTTGATCCTAGTGACAGAAAGGTAAACGACACGTATGTATCGTTGCTATTAAGGATAACAAGATGGGGTCTATTTCTACATAAATAGATCTTGTCTACATCATGTCATCGTTTTATTGCATTACTCCATTTTTCCATGAACTTAATATACTGGATGCATGCTGGATAGCGGTTGATGTGTGGAGTAATACTAGTAGATGCAGGCAGGAGTCGGTCTACTAATCTTGGACGTGATGCCTATATAATGATCATTGCCTGGATATCGTTATGATTATTTGAAGTTCTATTAATTGCCCAACAGTAATTGTTTTCCCATCGCTTGCTATGTTTCTCGAGAGAAGCTACTAGTGAATCCTACGGCCCCCGGGTCTCTTTTCGTCATATTTGCCTTTCCGATCTATTTTCCTTTGCTTTAATTTTTAGATCTATTAAAGCAAAAATACAAAAATACCCTGCTGCAGTTTATTTTTTCCGCGATCTATTTATTATATCTACGACTTTTACCTCATGTTATTTGCCTATCTTGAGGCGTCGTACCCGAAAGGAATTTTTGGCGCCGTTGCCGGGGAACATCAAGTCAAGATAGTCTCTAGCCAAAATGCCAATTTGTGGCGTCGTTGCTGGGGAGGGATTGACAACCCCTTTAACACATCAGGTTGCGAGTATTTTTTATTTGTGTGCAGATGCTGTTTACGTGGTGTGAGGAGGTTCTCCTACTGGTTTGATAACCTTGGTCTCATCACTGAGGGAAATACCTACCGTCGCTATACTGCATCATCCCTTCCTCTTTGGGGAAATACCGACATAGTTCTAGCAGACATCAAAAGGAATTTCTGGCGCCGTTGCCGGGGAGGATCTTTAACATCAACCAGGTTCCTAATCACAAATCTCATGTCTTCGCAATTTACATTATTTTCCATTTTCCTCTCGTTTTCCTCCCCCCACTTCACAAAAATTTGCCGTTTTATTCGCTCTCTTTTTTGTTCGCCATTTTCTCGTCAGATCTGTTTTTGTGTGCAATCTTGTTTGCGTAGTCATGATGCCTCAAAGAAAATATTATGATGTTCCTTACCCAAATATTTTTCTTGATATTGAGAAAAGCACTAAGGAATATATGACTACACAATTTGAGCATAATAAGTATTTTACTGAAGAACTTAAGGAACACTCCGTTGTGTTAGTGGCTATAATGAAACATCTTGATGATATTAGTAGAGAAGTTTGCAATCTCCAATCTAATTATGCTTTTGCTAAAAGTTTTTTTGGGAAAAATATCCGATGCACAAGCTACTTTAATGAATCAAATGGCTACAAAACCAATCGCGTTAGAAAATAAAAATGAAGATCTTAAAATGACTGGTGTTTCTTCTATTGATTCTTTGTTTAGTAAAATTAAGATTGATGAAAAAGGGACTGGAGAAGAGTCAACTTTAGTTAGAAGGCGTACCTATGATTCGGAGGGTGAAAATCTTGTTGAGAAAATTGATAAAAGTGGGTTTGAAGAGGTCAAGACTATAACTAGTGATGTGCCCACTATTTTGGATTACAAAGACTTTAATTATGATAGCTGTTCTTTGGTTTATTGTATTTATTTTTTGCAATCCATGATAAATTCACCCCGTGCTTATGAACAAAATAAATATTTTACTAAACATATTGTTGATGCTATGATGAAAGCTTTTGAAGAAAAATTGGAATTAGAAGTTTCAATTCCTAGAAAATTGCATGATGTGTGGGAACCTACTATCAAAGTCAAGATTAAAAATTATGAGTGTTTTGCTTTATGTGACTTGGGTGCTAATGTTTCTATAATTCCGAAATCTTTATGTGATGTGCTTGGTCTTACCAATACTGAAGAATGCTCTTTAAATTTGCACTTGGCGGATTCTACTATTAAAAAGCCTATGGGAAGAATTAATGATGTTCTTATTCTTGCAAATAGGAATTATTTGCCCATTGATTTTATTGTTCTTGATATTGATTGCAATCCGTCTTGTCTAATTATACTTGGTAGACCGTTTTTACGTACTATTGGTGCCGTGATTGATATGAAATAAGGCAATATTAAATCTCAATTTCCACTAAGGAAGGGAGTGGAACACTTTCCTAGAACAAGAATTAGGCCACCATATGAATTAATCATGAGGGCACCGTATGGATCTAGAAACAAAGACGACAACACTTAGATCCTACACGTTATGCATAGCTAGGGGCGTAAAACGATAGCGCTTGTTGGGAGGCAACCTAACTTGTATCTTTTTGCTTTTTTGTTTTCTTGATGTTTTCAATAAAATACACAATTATACCTATGGTTAGATGTTTTTTTGTGGTTTAAATTAGTGTTTGTGCCAAGCAAGGCCTTTGGGATGATTTGGGTGAAAGTTGATTTGATCTTGCTCAAAAACAAAAGATTTTGCGCTGACGAAATTATTTGTCATTTTTAACAGAAGAGTGCTTTTGAGTTGATTATTTTTGCAGAATATTAATAAACAAATTATTCATGTATTCCTAATTGTTCATAATTTTTGGAGTCACATAAGTATTCGAACTAGTAATATTGCTACACGCTGTTTTGTTTTTGATAGATTGTATTTTCTTTGCATTGTGTGCTTGTTTTTGATGATTCTATGGTTTTATTTGATGATTTTTTGCCATAGAAAAGTTGGAATACAGCGGATATAATGCAAAAATAAAATATTAATAGGTTTGCAACAATACTTATAATATTGGTTTGCTTTCTTATACTAACGGATCTCACGAAGGTTTTGTTGAGTTTTGTGTGATTGAAGTTTTCAAATTTTGGGTGATCTTACAATGGATGAAGGAATAAGGATTAGGAAAAGGCTAACCTTGTGGATGCCCGAGGCACCCCAAGATAATATTCAAGAAGTAGCAAGCAACTAAGCTTGGGGATGCCCCTGAGTGGCATCCCCTCTTTCTTCTAACAACCATCAGTATTTTACTTAAAACTATATTTTTATTCGTCACATATTATGAGTTTTGCTTGGAGCATCTTGTATGATATGAGTCTTTGCTTGTTTTGCTTTGTGTTTAAAGTCTTGAATCCTTGCTGGACACACCTTTTTGAGAGAGCCAAAAATTATGCTATGCTTGCTCCTATGCTTCACTTAAATTTTTAGAGCCATGGATTTGCTCTAGTACTTCACTTATATCTTTTTGAGCACGGTGTGTTTTGTTATTTTTGAAGAAATGCTCTCATGCTTCACTTAGGTTTATTTGGGAGTTAGTAAAAAATTTACGAAATTCTCTCTTGCTTCACTTAGATTATTTTGAGAGGAAGAAAAATTATGCTCATGTTCTTCACTTCAATTTGTTTGAGATTATCATAAGCAACATATTAAAATAGTCCCAAAGTGATAGATATCCAAGGAGGATATAATAAAAACTTTCATGAAGATCATTGGACAAAATAAATTTGATTCTTAGTAATGGTTTTGAGATATGACGATATGATATGTGAGTCATGTTGATGAGTAATTGTGCTTTAGTAAGAATATTGATGTTAAGGTTTGTGATTCCCTATGCAAGCACGGAAGTAAATAGTTATGCAATGAAATTTATATCCTACTTGTGGTGTATTATTCAGTGTTACTTATGCTTAATTCTTGGGTATGAGATTTTTCGTTTCTTGGTTGGCCGCTTCTCAATCTTTTTTCTAGCCTTCATTTTGCACTAAGTATGATCACTACTTGTGCATCCAAAACCATTTAAACCAGTTTTGCCATATGTGTCCACTATACCTACATATATGCGGTATTCCCATGCCGTTCTAAGCAAATTTGCATGTGCCATCTCTAATTTTCAAAATAAATTTCTTTTTTGTGTGCTCTACCGCTCGCAAGGCGGTGAGGGGTGGCCAATATTTTCCATGCTAGATGTGTTATTCTCATGATGAGTGTTTATTTGCTTGTCATTGCACGAGAGTACGACAACGGTATTAGGGATGCCCTATCCCGAAGTGAAAAAAATGAATTTACTTTTTGTTGTCAAATAATAAATTCCTTGGAAAGTGTTGGTATGGAGGGCACCCGTGGATACGGACAAGCCATGGAAAGTGAAAGTAATGGTGGAAAAAGGAATAAAATTTATTTTCTGTTTGGGAACCGCCTGTGATGTGTCTAGCATGGAACGTGTTGCGAGCTCTTAGTCGTTTTCGTTGGTGGGAAAAGTATGCCTCCCAAAATGTTTTTATCTCTCAATTTTTGCTTTGAGATCTAGCACCTCTACAAATCCCTGCTCCCCTCTGCAAAGGGCCTTTCGTTTACTTATGCAATATTTATTTTGAATTTGAGTCTCCATCTTCTCTCATAAAGCACCAACTAAGGGGCACTATGATCGTATTTGAGCATTGGGTGTAGCTAATATTCGAGTGTGTTTCATGAATAGGATCAATTATTGAGCATAATGGGCTAGGGATAACTTTCTTTAGTGTTGATATTTTGAAAGACATGGTTGCTTGTTGCTATGCTTGAGTATTAAAGTATTCATGTCAAAACTAGACTATTGCTTTGAACCATATAAAAGTACAAATGTCCATGCTATAAAGAAAAGAAATGTGATGAACATGTTAGGCAGCATTCCACATAAAAAAATCTGTTTTTATCATTTACCTACTCGTGGACGAGCATTAATTAAGCTTGGGGATGATGATACGTCTCCAACGTATCTATAATTTTTTATTGTTCCATGTTGTTATATTATCATTCTTGGATGTTTTACAATCATTTTATAGTCATTTTATATCATTTTTTGGTACTAACCTATTGACATAGTGCCAGTGCTAGTTGTTGTTTTCTGCATGTTTTTTACATCGTAGGAAATCAATACCAAACGGACTCCAAACGCAGCGAAACTTTTTGTGGATTTTTTTGGACCAGAAGACTTCCAGTGGGCCTGGAACACACCCGAGGGGAGCTCCGATAGGAGCACAACCCACCAGGGTACGCCTGGGGGCCCACGCGCGCCCCGATGGGTTGAGCCCTCGTCGTTGGCCTCCCGCAGCGCCTCTTTGCTCTGTAAATACCCCAATATTCCAGAAACCCTAAGGGAGGGGACAAAAATTAATTCCATCCGCCGCAGAGTCCAGAAACACCATATCCAATCTAGACACCATCATGGAGGGGTTCATGATGTCCATTCATGCCTCTCCGATGATGCATGAGTAGTTCTTTGTAGATCTATGGGTCCGTAGTTAGTAGCTAGATGGCTTCCTCTCTCTCTCTCTTGATTATCAATACAATGGTCTCTTTGAGATGCATATGATGTAAGTCTTTTTGCGGTGTGTTCAAAAGGGATTGACAACCCCTTAAACACGTCTTGTTGCGAGTATTTGTTATTTGTGTGTAGGTGCTGTTTACGTGGTGTGAGGAGGTTCTCCTACTAGTTCGATATCCTTGGTCTCATAACCGAGGGAAATATCTACCGTCGCTATACTGCATCATCCCTTCCTCTTTGGGGGAAATACCGACGTAGTTCTAGCAGACATCATCGCTCACCCCAACTTTGACTGTGATCTCTTATTTGTTGTGAATATTTTCCACATCAATTTCAACCACATGACCTAATGCAGACTTAATTTCACACCCCCAAGTAGTGTCTCAAGTAGTCAGGAACACCAGTCATTTGTTTCCATATTGTGTGCAATTTTCCTTTAGCTTTGTCATCAGGGTTCCAAAAGTGTGCCTCATCCATGACACCAATATCCAACAGAGTAAATCTCTCAAACTTTTTTAGTTCAGGAAGCTTTGCTTTCTTATGTAATCTCATCAGAAAGGATGTAGGACTATGCAATTTAGCTCTCTAGGTCCACCCCCACTCAAACGTCCTACTCAAACCTTGCACCAGTATTGTCTCATTCAGTTAAATAGTGTACCACAATGTTTGCCACGGAATTTGCACATTGAGCAACAAACAAATTCCTTTGTGTTTTGTACCAACATGCATCCTAATCATATAGCCCCATATCCAACATACTTAGGAACATGTTTAGGCTATCTTACGATAGTACAATCTTTAGTCCTATGTGATCCTCTTTGACAAAACACACATAAAATATTACTAAAAAATGTATTTCCTGCAACCCTGATCCCTAATGTGGTGATTATCTACATTTAACTCGTTTGCACAATATACTATTGAATGCGGAGTATAACACCAACTCCAACACGCCGACCCAAATGGACGACGCTTTTGTTTGTTTTTTGTCCGTTTGGGTCGGTCGCCCGCTCGGCGTCCGTCATGTTTAACATTTAGGTAGGTAGTGTGTCCAACATCCGCGAACCATATTTGTCAGTATGGCCAGCTGGCCGCCCTTTTTCCACAAACATGCACACATTTTGCATTATTTGACAAGAAGACATATAAAAAATAGCATAGTTTCACAACCAAATAAAGAACAATTTTCAAATTAATAAGTATAGTTTTACAAACCGAATAAAAATTATATTGTCTCAAATACATATGAAAAAAGATACATCTATTGGTTGCCAACATGAGCCCACATATATTGTACCAAATCATTTTGCAGATGCATGTGAGTTTTTCAATCACACATTTCATAATGAAATTGGGCGAACTGTTCAAACATTGTCGCTCCTCATGCTCAGATACAACATTCTCAGCCTGCAAGCATCCGGATGGCTGCAGTGCATTTCTGATAAGATGAGAAGTCAATCTTTCCAAGGGCATCCTCTTTGCACTTAAAATAGTTATCGCATCACACCATCCCCTCCCTAATGCGGTTGAAAACATGCCTAGCCATACGGAAATGCTGCCGTAATTTCTGATGTTTTAACAGCAGATTGGTTGTGTCAAAGTAGTCCTTCCAAAGAAGGAAATGACCGCTCTCTTGGTTACGTTTCAATGCTGGAAGGTGTCCCGGAATCGAGCCACGAAACAACGGCCGCTGGCTATTAAGGTGGTGATGGACCAACATGGCGGCCAAGATTTCCTCATCATCATCGGACGAGGAATCGTCAGAGTCGCAAAGGAAATTGTGGAAAAAGAACTCGTCGGTGGAATCCATTTTGTACCTTGGAAAACTGTCGAACAACTTGCGAGGATCGTCGAAGGAGCTGGCCGGTGAAGAGATATGTGCAACCCTTGGACCAGGTGGCTAGCTTGGAGAAGTCCCAGCGGCGAAACGGTGGTCTCAGCGAGGTGGCGACATTGGGGGAGGTGTGTCGGTATTTATAACCCACAAGTATAGGGGATCAATTGTAGCCTTTCTCGATAAGTAAGAGTGTCGAACCCAACGAGGAGTTAAAGGTAGAACAAATATTCCCTCAAGTTCTATCGACCACCGATACAACTCTACGCACACTTTACGTTCGCTTTACCTAGAACAAGTATGAAACTAGAAGTACTTTGTAGGAGTGATAGGATAGGTTTGCAAGATAAAAACTAGGGGCTGCTAAGATAAAGGAACAATTACGTTAATTTAACGAGTGTGGAAAAGTGGTGGTAGGAGTTGCGGAATTGTCCCTAAGCAATTGACTACGTTACTAGACCGATAGCAAGTGTTATGTCGGAGCGGCCAGTGCTAGCATGTCATCCCTTACTTGGAATTCTATGCACTTATGATTGGAACTATTAGCAAGCATCCGCAACTACTAACGTTCATTAAGGTAAAACCCAACCATAGCAATAAGATATATTGGTCCCCCTTCAATCCCGTATGCATCAATTTCTATGCTAGGCTAAAGCTTTTATCACCCTTACCCTCCAATACATAGTCCTATTAACATACTACTAACCCTATGGTGTGATCCACGCGCGCGCTCATATGATGGGCACCAAAGGACAACAACATAACCACAAGCAAATAAACCAATCATAGCAATTAATCAATCACCGATAGGACAACGAAAATCTACTCAGACATCATAGGATGGCAACACATCATTGGATAATAATATGAAGCATAAAGCACCATGTTCAAGTAGAGGGTACAGCGGGTTGCGGGAGAGTGGACCGCTGAATATAGATGGGGGAAGGTGATGGAGGTGTTGGTGAAGATGACAGAGGTGTTAGTGTAGATCGCCGTCACACGATGATGTCCCGGGTGGCGTTCCGGCGCCGCCGAGAGAGAGGGAGAGAGAGCCCCCCATCTTCTTCTTCTTCCTTGACTTTATCCCAAGATGGGAGAAGGGTTTCCCCTCTGGTCCATGGACTCCATGGCGGCGGAGGGGCGAGAGCCCCTCCGAGATTGGATCTCTCTCTGTGTCCTTCTGTTTCTGCGCTCCCAGATTCTTCCTTTCACCGTTTCTTAATTTCCCGGAGATCCGTAACTCCGATTGCGCTGAAATTTTAACACGATTTTCTTCGGGATATTAGATTTTTTGCAGCGAAAGAAGGGCCCCAACCGCCTTAGGGATTGGTCACAAGCCTCCCAGCCGCGACCTAGGGGGCGCCTCCTGGGCTTGTGACCTCCTTGGGCATCGTTTCGCGTAGATTCTTCTTCCCTAAAATCATAAATATTCCAAAAAAATCCCCATAGGTTTTTTATTGCGTTTGGAATTCGTTTAGTAAGGATAATCTGCAAAACAAAAAACATGCAACAAACAGGAACTGGCACTGGGCACTGGATCAATATGTTAGTCCCAAAAATAGTATAAAAAGTTGCCAAAAGTATATGAAAGTTGTAGAATATTGGCACGAAACAATCAAAAATTATAGATACGATGGAGACGTATTAGCATCCTCAAGCTTAATTCCTGCTCGTCCTCGAGTAGGTAAATGATAAAAAAGATAATTTTTGATGTGGAATGCTACCTAGCATAATATTGATCAAATAATCTAATCATGGCATGAATACTAAAACACGAGTGATTCGAAGCAATAGTCTATCATTTGACATAAAGACAGTAATATTTCAAGCATACTAACAAAGCAATCATGTCTTCTCGAAATATCATGGCCAAAGAAAGTTATCCCTACAAAATTATATAGTCTGGCTATGCTCCATCTTCCCCACACAATGTATTTAAATCATGCACAACCCCGGTTTTAGCCAAGCAATTGTTTCATACTTTAGTATTCTCAAACTTTTTCAACTTTCACGCAATACATGAGCGTGACTCATGGACATAGCACTATAGGTGGAATAGAATATGGTGGTTGTGGAGAAGACAAAAATGAGGAGATAGTCTCACATCAACTAGGCGTATCAACGGACTATGAAGATGCCCATCAATAGATATCAATGTGAGTGAGTAGGGATTGCCATGCAACGGATGCACTAGAGCTATAAGTGTATGAGAGCTCAAAAAGAAACTAAGTGAGTGTGCATCCAACTTGCTTGCTCATGAAGACCTAGGGCAATTTGAGGAAGCCCATCATTGGAATAGACAAGCCAAGTTCTATAATGAAAATTTCCCACTAGTATATGAAAGTGACAACATAGGAGACTCTCTATCATGAAGGTCATGGTGCTACTTTGAAGCACAAGTGTGGTAAAGGATAGTATCATTGTCCCTTCTCTCTTTTCTCTCATTTTTTATTATATTTTTTTGGTGGGCTTATTTGGCCTCTTTTTTTATTTGGGCTTCATTCGCCTCTTTTATTACTTCCTCACATGGGACAATGCTCTAATAATGATGATCATCACACTTTTATTTACTTACAACTCGATATTTAGAACAAAATATGACTCTATATGAATGCCTCCGGCGGCGTACCAGGATGTGCAATGATCTAGCGTAGCAATGACATCAAAAAACAGACAAGCCATGAAAACATCATGCTAGCTATCTTATGATCATGCAAAGCAATATGACAATGATGGTGCGTGTCATAATAAATGGAACGATGGAAGTTGCATGGCAATATATCTCAGAATGGCTATGGAGAGGCCATAATAGGTAGGTATGGTGGCTGTTTTGAGGAAGGGTCTATGGTGGGTGTAATGCACCGACGAAAGTTGCGCGGTACTAGAGAGTCTAGCAATGGTGGAAGGGTGAGAGTGCGTATAATCCATGGACTCAACATTAGTCATAAAGAACTCACATACTTATTGCAAAAGTCTATTAGTCATCGAAACAAGGTACTACACGCATGCTCCTAAGGGAAGGGTTGGTAGGAGTTAACCATCGCGTGATCCCGACCTCCACACAAAGGATGACAATCAATAAATAAATCATGCTCCGACTTCGTCACATAACGGTTCACCATACGTGCATGCTACGGGAATCACAAACCTTAACACAAGTATTTCTAGGAATACACAATTACTGACTAGCATGACTCTAATATCACATCTTCATGTCGCAAAACTATTGCAAGGAATCAAACATATCATATTCAGTGATCTACAAGTTTTATGTAGGATTTTATGACTAACCATGTGAATGACCAACTCCTGTTAACTCTCTAAATACGTATAAGTGAAGCATGAGAGTTTAATTCTTTCTACAAAATATATGCCCCGCTCTAACATATATAAGTGAAGCAAAATAGCATTCTACAAATGGCGGTTTTCTATGTGTAGGGAAACATGCAATCCAAACTTCAAATGATATAAGTGAAGCACATGAAGCATTCTATAAAGCCATACTCAAAAGATATAAGTGAAGTGCAAAGATCATTCTATAAATCAACCAAGGACTATCTCATACCAGCATGGTGCATAAAATAAAAAGGGAAAGTAAACACAAAAGACGCTCCAAGCATTTGCACATATCATGTGACGAATAAAAACATAGCTCCGAGTAAAATTACCGATAGATTGTAGACGAAAGACGGGATGCCTTCCGGGGCATCCCCAAGCTTAGACGCTTGAGTCTTCCTTGAATATTACCTTGGGGTGCCTCGGGCATCCCCAAGCTTAGGCTCTTGCCTGTCCTTATTCCTTCATCCATCGCTGTCTCACCCAAAACTTGAAATCTTCAATCACACAAAACTCAACAAAACCATCATGAGATCCGTTAGTATAATACAGTAAATCACCACTTTAAGTACTGTTGTGAACTCATTCTAAATTCATATTAGAATTATATCTACTGTAATCCAACTTCACCATGGTTCATACCCCCCGATACTACCCATAGATTCATCAAAATAAGAGAACAATGCATAGAAAACAGAATCTGTCAAAAACACAACAGTCTGTAGTAATCTGAATGTATACCATACTTCTGATACTCCAAAAATTCTGAAAGGTTATGAAAATTGGGGAAATTTGCATATCAATCAGAAGCAAAAATAATCAACTCAAAAGCTTTTTCTGGATAGGAATTAAAAATAATTTCGTGAGCACAAAGTTTCTGTCTTTTTCAGCTTGATCAAACAACTATCACCCAAACTAAGCATAAAGGCTTTACTTGGCACATTATTTTTATAATACAATGGAATTGTACAAGGGGATAATTATTTTTGCGATAAACTTCCATGAAAAATTCTACATTGTTTCCATGAGCATGAACACAAGTGTTCAAGGTCGACCCTCACTTCCGCAATGCATCACCTTTCAATCGCTTCTCTTTTTGAAAAAGTTTTAAGTTCCCCTCCATATTTTTTTGTTTTTAAACTATATAAAAACACTTAACAGAAATAAATGACTCTCTAAAACTTCCGGGTTGTCTCCCAGGCAGCGCTTTCTTTAAAGCCATTAAGCTAGACATAAAGTGCTCAAGTAATGGATCCACCCGGATCCCAAGGTATATCAAAGCCAATTTTAATTGACAATGATTTGTAATTTAGTAGTGAGCACAAGGTAACATATATCATGCAATGACGAAGTCTAACTCTCTTCCTATGCATTGGCATGTCATAAAAGAACGATTCATGCACAACAAGTAAAGGCCAATACATAGCATAAGCAGTTTCTTGCAATTTTATCGTATTGGAAACATAGAGAGGTGGAGATGTAGTTCCTCTCTCATAATAATTGCAAGTAGGAGCAGCAAGAACGTGCATATTATATTCATCAAAATCATCATGTGTAATAGTGGAAGGCAACCCATCTATGTAATCCCTAATAAGAGCAAACTTCTCCGATATAGTGTAGTTGGGAGAGTTCAAAAGGATAATAGGACTATCATAAGTGGGTGCGATAGCAACAATTTCATGTTTAACATAAGGAACTATAGAAACTTCATCTTCATAAGCATCATTCATATTGGCATCATGGCCACAAGCATAGCAAGCATCAAGTTCATCAAAAAGGGATATTTCAAACGAATCCAAGGGATCATAGCAATCAACATAGCATTCATACTTCGGTAAGAACGAATGGAAATTAAACAATGTATGAGTGGAAGAGTTACTCTCATTAGAAGGTGGGAACGGGTAGCTAGTCCGCTCTTCCTCCTTTTGTTCTTCGCTCTCCTCGTCATCTTTTTCATCTAATGAGCTCACATTTTCAGCATTTTCTTCTTCCATAGTTTCGTGCAAAATATTAGTCTCTTCTTGGGTAGCGTAGAATTTCTCCATAAATCAATAAATATGGGCATTATATTCATAATTAGTATAACAATAATGAAGCATAACCAAATTTTCAGATCGGTAAGCATCATCATCATTATCATCACACCCTTTAAATAGAGCTTCAATTTCATAAGCACCCATAAATCAACAAACTCTTCTATTTGTTCCACATCATAGTAATCATATATACCATTAGCATAAGAAGCCAAGGTTTCATTAGCATTAAATTTGCAAGAAAAGGGAAGGTGTTTAGCCTTCATCCTAGAGCAACGAGTAATATCATATCTCGAGCATAGCTCCCAAGCATACCATTTCAACAAATGAATTTGATCCCATAATAGTTTCCCTTTTTGAGTCAAGCGATAATCCCTAAAGTATTCACGTTGATCCAATGTGTATCCCATTATATAATTTAATGGGGTTTTCTCAGGATTATTAAAGAAGTGCATAATATTTTCCACATAACGAGCATCGAGGGTTTTAGGAGGTTCCCCATGTCCATGAGTAGCAAGTACACCTAATGTTTTTGGTATTTCGTGTTCCATATCCATAACTAAAGATAGAGAACAACTTAGAACAACAAATAAATCTACATAGTGATAAAGCAAAGAAGCACACATGAGAATATTCACCCCACGCTATCTCTCCCCGGCAACGGCGCCAGAAAAAGGTCTTGATAACCCAAAGTATAGGGGATCAATTGTAGCCTTTCTTGATAAGTAAGAGTGTCGAACCCAACGAGGAGCTAAAGGTAGGACAAATATTCCCTCAAGTTCTATCGACCACCGATACAACTCTACGCACACTTTACGTTCGCTTTACCTAGAACAAGTATGAAACTAGAAGTACTTTGTAGGAGTGATAGGGTAGGTTTGCAAGATAAAAACTAGGGGCTGCTAAGATAAAGGAACAATTACGTTAGTTTAACGAGTGTGGAAAAGTGGTGGTAGGAGTTGCGGAATTGTCCCTAAGCAATTGACTACGTTACTAGACCGATAGCAAGTTTTATGTGGGAGAGGCCACTGCTAGCATGTCATCCCTTACTTGGAATTCTATGCACTTATGATTGGAACTATTAGTAAGCATCCGCAACTACTAACGTTCATTAAGGTAAAACCCAACCATAGCAATAAGATATATTGGTCCCCCTTCAATCCTGTATGCATCAATTTCTATGCTAGGCTGAAGCTTCTGTCACCCTTGCCCTCCAATACATTGTCCTATTAACATACTACTAACCCTATGGTGTGATCCACGCGTGCACTCATATGATGGGCTGTTGGGGAACGTCGCATGGGAAACCAAACTTTCCTACGCGCACGAAGACCTATCATGGTGATGTCCATCTACGAGAGGAGATTTGGATCTACGTACCCTTGTAGATCGCACAGCAGGAAGCGTTAAGAAATGCGGTTGATGTAGTGGAACGTCTTCACGTCCCTCGAACCGCCCCACGAACCGTCCCACGAACCATCCCGCGATCCGTCCCGCGATCCGTCCCACAAACCGTCTCGCGATCCGTTGCACGAACCATCTTGCGATCCGTCTCATGATCCGTTCCGATCTAGTGCCGAACGGACGGCACCTCCGCGTTCAACACACGTACAACTTGATGACGATCTCCACCTTCTTGATCCAGCAAGAGGGGACGGAGAGGTAGAAGAGTTCTCCGGCAGCATGACGGTGCGCCCGTGGTGGTGATTATCTACTCCGGCAGGGCTTCGCCTAAGCTCCGCAGAAATACGATCTAGAGGAAAAACTCCGTGGTATAGGGTTGAGCAGCACGTGGCAAAGTTGTGTCTCAAAAACCCTCAATACCTATAGTATATATTGGAGGGAGGGAGGGGAGGAAGAAGCCTCAAACCCTGAAGGTTTGGCAGAAATTGGAGGTGGAGGAGTCCTACTCCAATCCTACTTGGAGTAGGATTCCACCTTCCCACTTGGAAACTCTTTCCACCTTGTGTTTTTTCCTTCTCAAACCTTATCGGCCTTAGTGGGAACTTATTCCAGCCCACTAGGGGCTGGTTTATCTCTTCCCATAGCCCATGAGACCCCTTGGGGCGTGACACCCCTCCTGATGGTCCCCGACACCCCTCCCGGCACTCCCGACACACTATCGATGAGTCCGAAACTTTTCCGGTGACCAAAACAGGACTTCCTATATATCAATCTTTACCTCCGTACCATTCCGGAGCTCCTCGTGATGTCCTGGATCTCATCCGGGACTCCGAACAACTTTCGGTTACCAACACCTATAACTCAACTATACCAAAACGTCACCGAACTTTAAGTGTGCACACCGTGCGGGTTTGAGAACTATGTAGACATGACCCGAGACACTCCTCGGTCAATATCCAATAACGGGACCTGGATGCCCATATTGGATCCTACATATTATCCTAAGATCTTATCGGTTGAACCTCAGTGCCAAGGATTCATATAATCCTGTATGTCATTCCCTTTGTCCTTCGGTACGTTACTTGCCTAAGATTTGATCGTCGGCATCCGCATACCTATTTCAATCTCATTACGGACGAGTCTCTTTACTCGTTCCGTAATACAAGATCCCCGTGACTCACACTTGAGTCACATTGCTTTCAAGGCTTATATGTGATGTTGTATTACCGAGTGGGCCCCGA
Organism: Hordeum vulgare subsp. vulgare; assembly: GCF_904849725.1. Taxonomy (NCBI): domain Eukaryota; kingdom Viridiplantae; phylum Streptophyta; class Magnoliopsida; order Poales; family Poaceae; genus Hordeum; species Hordeum vulgare. The sequence goes on along the minus strand of NC_058524.1, from coordinate 544,754,281 downwards.
GATACCTCTTCGTCACACGGAGTGACAAATCCCAGTCTTGATCCATACTAACTCAACGGACACCTTCGGAGATACCTGTAGAACACCTTTATAGTCACCCAGTTACTTTGTGACGTTTGATGCACACAAGGTATTCCTTTGGTGCCAGTGAGTTATATGATCTCATGGTCATAGGAACAAATACTTGACACGCAGAAAAGAATAGCAATAAAACGACACGATCAATATGCTACGTTCATAGTTTGGGTCTAGTCCATCACATGATTCTCCTAATGATGTGATCCCGTTATCAAGTAAGAACACTTGCCTATGGTCACGAAACCTTGACCATCTTTGATCAACGAGCTAGTCAACTAGAGGCTTACTAGGGACCGTGTTTTGTCCATGTATCCACACAAGTATTGTGTTTCCAATCAATACAATTATAGCATGGACAATAAACGATTACCATGAACAAAGAAATATAATAATAACTAATTTATTATTGCCTCTAGGACATATTTCCAACAGTCTCCCACTTGCACTAGAGTCAATAATCTAGTCCACATCACTATGTGAGTCTAACGAATCCAACACCCTTACGGTTCTGGGGTTTGATCACGTCTTGCTTGTGAGAGAGGTTTTAGTCAACGGTTCTGAACCCTTTCAGATCCGAGTGAGCTTTAAGAATCTTTAAGTCATCTTATAGATGCTGCTACTATGTGCTATTCGGAAATATTCCAAATATCTACTCTACCATACGAATCCGTTTCACTACTCTTAGTTATTCGGATTAGTGTCAAAGCTTGCATCGATGTAACCCTTTACGACGAACTCTTTAACCACCTCCATAATCGAGAAAATTCCTTAGTTCATTAGTTACTAAGGATAACTTTGACTGCTGATCAGTGATTCAATCCTGGATCACTCTGTGTACCTCTTAACAGACTTGTAGCAAGGTACACATCATGTGCAGTACTCAACATGGCATACTTTAGAGTCTACGGCTAAGGTATAGAAGACGACCTTCGCCTATTCTCTTTATTCTGCCGGGGTCGGGTTTTGAGTCTTACTCAAATTCACACCTTACAACACAACCAAGAACTCCTTCTTTGCTGATCTATTTTGAACTCCTTCAAAAACTTGTCACGGCATGCATCTTGTTGAAACTTCTATTAAGCGTTTCGATCTATCTCCATAGATCTTGATGCTCAACGTTCAACTAGCGCAATCCAGGTATTCCTTTGGAAAACTCCTTTCAAACAACCTTTTATGCTTTACAGAAATTCTACATTACTCCTGATCCACAATATGTCAACCACATATACTTATCAGAAATTGTATAGTGCTCCCACTCACTTCTTTGGAAATACAAGTTTCTCACAAACCTTGTATAAACCCAAAATCTTGGATCAACTCATCAAAGCATATATTCCAACACCGAGATGCTTGCACCAGTCCATAGAAGGATCGTTGGAGCTTCCATACTTGTTAGCATCCTTAGGATCGACAAAACTTTCCGGTTGTATCACATACAATCTTTCCGTCGAGGAAAACAATGTTTTGACATCCTATGTGCAATATTTCATAAATAATGCAGCAACTGCTAACATAATTCCAACAGAACTTTAGCATCGCTATGAGTGAGAAAGTCTCATCATACTCAGCTCTTTGAACTTGTCGGGAAACATCCTTGCGACAAGTCGAGCTTTTCTTAATGGTGACGTTTCACCATCAAAGTTTGTCTTCCTTATAAATATCCATCTTTACTTAATAGTCCTACGACCACCAAGTAGTTCTTCCAAAGTCTATACTTTGTTCTCACACATGGATTCTCTCTCGGATTTCATGGCCTCCAGCCATTTGTTGGAATCCGGGCCACCATTGCTTCTTCATAACTCGTAGGTTCATTGTTGTTGAACAACATGACCTCCAAGACAGGCTTACCGTACCACTGTGTAGTAGTACGCGACCTTGTCGACCTACGAGGTCTGTAGTAACTTGATCTAATGCTCAATGATCACTATCATCAGCTTCCACTTCAATTGGTGTAGGCGTCACAGGAACAACTTCCTGCGCCCTGCTACACACTAGTTGAAGTGATGGTTCAATAACCTCATCAAGTTCTATCACCCTCCCACTCAATTCTTTCGAGAGAAACCTTTCCTCGAGAAAGGACCCGTTTCTAGAAACAAACACTTTGCTTCTGGATCTAAGATAGGAGATGCACCCAACTGTTTTGGAATCCTATGAAGATGCATTTATCCGCTTTGGGTTCGAGCTTATCAGACTGAAACTTTTTCACATAAGTGTCGCAGCCCCAAACTTTCAAGACATGACAACTTAGATTTCTCTAAAGCTCAGTCTATACTGTGTCATCTCAACGGAATTACGCGGTGCCCTATTTAAAGTGAATGCGGTTGTCTCTAATGCATAACCCATAAATGATAGTGGTAATTCGATAAGAGACATCATAGTATGCACCATATCAAATAGGTCACGGCTATGGCACCATCACACCATGGTGTTCTTGGTGGCATGAATTGTGAAACAATTTCCACATTGTCTTAGCTGTGTACCAAAACTCGCAACTCAGATATTCATCTCTATGATCATATCGTAGACAGTTTATCCTCTTGGTACGACGAACTTCACTCTGAAACAAAATTGAACTTTTTCAATATTTCAGACTTGTGATTCATTTAGTAAATACTCCTGTATCTACTCAAATCATCATTGAAGTAAGAACATAATGATATCCACTACGTGCCTCAGCACCCATTAGACTGCATACATCAAAATGTATTACTTCCAACAAGTTACTATCTTGTTTCATCTCAATGAAAACAAGGCCTTGCTCATGTGGTATGATTTGCATGTCACAAGTGATTCAAAATCAAGTGAGTATAAAGATCCATCAGCATGGAGCCTCTTCATGCAATTTACACCAACATGACTCAAGCGGCAGTGCCACAAGTAAGTGGTGCTATCATCATTACCTTGTATCTTCTGGCACCAATATCATGAACATGTGTAACACTACGATCGAGATTCAATAAACCATTGAAGGTGATTATTCAAGCATATAGAGCAACCATTATTCTCTTTAAATGAATAATCGTATTGCAATAAACACGATCCAATAATGTTCATGGTTAACGCAAGCACCAAATAAAAATTATTTAGGTTTAACACCAATCTCGATGGTAGAGGGAGCGTGCGACGTTTGGTCATATCAACCTTGGAAACACTTCCAACACGTATCGTCACCTCGCCTTTAGCTAGTCTCCGTTTATTCTATAGCTTTCATTTCGTGTTACTAATCACTTAGCAACCGAACCGGTATCCAATACCCTCGCGCTACTAGGAGTACTAGTAAAGTACAGATCAACATCATGTATATCAAATATACTTCTTTCGACTTTGCCAGCCTACTTTTCTACCAAGCATCTAGGGTAGCTCCGCCTCAGTGATCGTTCCCCTCATAACAGAAGCACTTAGTCTAGGGTTTGGGTTTAATCTTGGGTCTCTTCATTAGTGCAGCAACTGTTTTGCCGTTTCACGAAGTATCCCTTCTAGCCCTTGCCTTTCTTGAAACTTAGTGGTTTTACTAACCATCAACTATTGATGCTCCTTCTTGATTTCTACTTTCGCAGTGTCAAACATCGCGAATCGGTCAAGGATCATTGTATCTATCCTTGATATGTTATAGTTCATCATGAAGCTCTCGAAGCTTGGTGGCAGTGACTTTGGAGAACCATCACGATCTCATCTGGAAGATTAACTCCCACTTGATTCACGCGATTGTCGTACTCAGACAATCTGAGCACACACTCAACGATTGAGCTTTTCTCCTTTACTTTGTGGACAAAGAATCTTGTCATAGGTCTCATACCTCTTAACAAGGGCACAAGCATGAAATCACAATTTCATCTCTTTAGAACATCTCTTATGTTCCGTGACGTTTCAAAACGTCTACGACGCCTTACTTCTAAGCCATTAAGTATTTTGCACTTAACTATCACGTAGTCATCAGAAACGTGTATGTCAGATGTTCACAACATCCACAAACGATGCTCGAGGTGCAGCACACTGAGTGGTGCATTAAGGACATAAGCCTTCTGCGGAGCAATGAGGACAATCCTCAGTTTTACAGACACAGTCCGCAAAGTTTGCTACTATCAACTTTCAACTAAATTTTCTCTAGGAACATATAAAAATAGTAGAGCTATAGCGCAAGCTACATCGTAATTCGCAAAGACCATTAGACTATGTTCATGACAATTAGTTCAATTAATCATATTACTTAAGAACTCCCACTCAAAAAGTACATCTCTCTAGTCATTTGAGTGGTACATGATCTAAATCCACTATCTCAAGTCCGATCATCACGTGAGTCGAGAATAGTTTCAGTGGTAAGCATCTCTATGCTAATCATATCAACTATACGATTCATGCTCGACCTTTCGGTCTCATGTGTTCCGAGGCCATGTCTGCACATGCTAGGCTCGTCAAGCTGAACCCGAGTGTTCCGCGTGTGCAATTGTTTTGCATGCGTTGTATGTGAACGTTGAGTCTATCACACCCGATCATCACGTGGTGTCTCGAAACGATGAACTGTCGCAATGGTGCACAGTCGGGAGAACACAATTTCATCTAGAAATTTTAGTGAGAGATCACCTCATAATGCTACCGTCGTTCTAAGCAAGATAAGGTGCATAAAGGATTAACATCACATGCAACTCATAAGTGACATGATATGGCCATCATCAAGTGCTCCTTGATCTCCATCACCAAAGCACCAGTATGATCTTCTTGTCACCGGCGCCACACCATGATCCCCATCATCATGATCTCCATCATCGTGCCGCCATCGAGGTTGTCGTGTATGCTATGCTATTACTACTAAAGCTATGTCCTAGCAATATAGTAAACGCATCTGCAAACTCAAATGTTAGTTTAAAGACAACCCTATGGCTCCTGCCGGTTGCCGTAGCATCGACGTGCAAGGAGATATTAACTATTACAACATGATCATCTCATACATCCAATATATCACATCACGTCGTTGGCCATATCACATCACAAGCATACCCGGCAAAAACAAGTTAGACGTCCTCTAATTGTTGTTGCATGTTTTATGTGGTTGCCATGGGTATCTAGTAGGATCGCATCTTACTTACGCAAACACCACAACGGAGATGTATGAATTGCTATTTAACCTCTCTCCAAGGACCTCCTCGGTCAAATCCGATTCAACTAAAGTTGGAGAAACCGACACTCGCCAGTCATCTTTGAGCAACGGGGTTGCTCGTAGCGATGAAACCAGTCTCTCGTAAGCATGCGAGTAATGTCGGTCCGAGCCGCTTCGATCCAACAATACCGCGGAATCAAGAAAAGACTAAGGAGGGAACCAAATCGCACATCACCGCCCACAAAAACTTTTGTGTTCTACTCGAGATAACATCTACGCATGTGTTGGAAATATGCCCTAGAGGTAATAATAAAATGGTTATTATCATATTTCCTTGTTCATGATAATCGTCTATTGTTCATTCTATAATTGTATTAACAAGAAACAATAATACATGTGTGAATAAATAGATCACAATGTGTCCCTAGCAAGCCTCTAGTTGGCTAGCTCGTTAGTCAATAGATGATCATGGTTTCCTGATCATGGGCATTAGATGTCATTGATAACGGGATCACATCATTGGGAGAATGATGTGATGGACAAGACCCAATCCTAAACATAGCACTAGATCGTATTGTTCGTATGCTAAAGCTTTTTCTAATGTCAAGTATCTTTTCCTTCAACCCTGAGATTGTGCAACTCCCGGATACCGTAGGAGTGCTTTGGGTGTACCAAACGTCACAACATAACTGGGTGACTATAAAGGTGCACTACGGGTACCTCCGAAAGTGTCTGTTGGGTTGGTACGAATCGAGATCGGGATTTGTCACTCCGTGTGACGGAGAGGTATCTCTGGGACCACTCGGTAGAACATCATCATGAGCTAAATGTGACTAAGGAGTTAGTCACACGATGACGTGCTACGGAACGAGTAAAGAGACTTACCGGTAACGATATTGAACAAGGTATAGGTATACCGACGATCGAATCTCGGGCAAGTTCTATACCGACAGACAAAGGGAATTGTATACGGGATTGATTGAATCCTTGACATCGTGGTTCATCCGATGAGATCATCGTGGAGCAAGTGGGAGACACCATGGGTATCTAGACCCCGCTGATGGTTATTGGCCAGAGAGATGTCTCGGTCATGTCTACCTGTCTCCCGAACCCGTAGGGTCTACACACTTAAGGTTCGATGACGCTAGGGTTATAGGGAATTGTTATACGAGGTTATCAAAACTTGCTCGGAGTCCCGAATGATATCCCAGACGTCACGAGGAGCTCCGGAATGGTCCGAAGGTAAAGATTGATATATAGGACGGATGGTTTCAGACACCGGAAGTGTTTCGGGCATCACCGGTAACATACCGGGACCACCGAGGTGCCCCCCGGGGTCCACCGAAAGGGGGCAACGACCCCGGGAGGCTTGATGGGCCAAGTGGGGGTGGGAACCAGCCCCTAGGTGGGCTGGTGCGCCCCCCACTCAGCCCATGGTGCAGGAAGAGGGGAGAAGGGGGGGGAACCCTAGTGCAGGTGGGCCTAAGGCCCACCACAGGGGTGCGCCACCCCTCCTCCCCCCTTGGCCGCCGCACCTCCCCCCATCTAGGGCTGCTGCCCCCCCAGGAGAAGGAAACCCTCAAGGGGGCGCAGCCCCTCCCCCCTATATATAGTGGGCACTTTTGGCCATTGGGGGACACACTTTTCCCTCTCCCTCGGCGCAGCCGTGCCCTTCTTTCTCCTCCTCTCTGCCGGTGCTTGGCGAAGCCCTGCCGGGAGACCTCGTCTCTCCATCGACACCACGCCGTCGTGCTGCTGGAGTTCTTCCCCAACCTCTCCCTCCTCCTTGCTGGATCAAGGTGCGGGAGACGTCACCGGGCTGCACATGTGTTGAACGCGGAGGTGCCGTAGTTCGGCACTAGATCGGAATCACACCGCGATCTGAATCGCCGCGAGTACGACTCCATCAACCGCGTTCTAGTAACGCTTCCGCTTAGCGATCTTCAAAGGTATGAAGATGCACTCACCCCTCTCTCTTTCCTGGTCTCACCATAGGAAGATCTGAATATGCGTAGGAAATTTTTTGAATTTATGCTACGTTACCCCAACAGTGGCATCCGAGCCAGGTTTTCCATGCGTAGATTCTATGCACGAGTAGAACACAAAAGGTTGTTGGCGATGATTCGTCAATTGCTTGCCGCTACTAGTCTTATTCTTTTCCGGCGGTATTGTGGGATGAAGCGGCCCGGACCGACTTTACACGTACGCTTTCGTGAGACTGGTTCCACCGACAGACATGCACACCGTGCATAAAGGTGGCTAGCGGGTGTTTGTCTCTCCTACTCTAGTGGGATTGGATTTGATGAAAAGGGTCCTTATGAAGGGTAAATAGCTTTGGCATATCATCGTTGTGTCTGTCACGTAGGTAAGAAAGCGTTTTTGCTAGAAACCCAAATCAGCCACGTAAAACTTGCAACAGCAATTAGAGGACGTCTAACTTGTTTTTGCAGGGTTTGACATGTGATGTGATATGGCCAATGTTTTGATGTTGCATGTATGATGTATGAGATGATCATGTTATTGTAATAGGTTTCACGACTCGCATGTCGATGAGTATGAAAACCGGCAGGAGCCATAGGAGTTGTCTTAATTTATTGTATGAGATGCAACGCCATGTGCTTACTACTTTTACTTCATTGCTAACGGTTAGCTATAGTAGTAGTGATAGTAGTAGTTGGCATGACGACTTCATGGAGACACGATGATGGAGATCATGATGATGGAGATCATGGTGTCATGCCGGTGACGATGATGATCATGCGATGCCTGAAGATGGAGATCAAAAGAGCAAAGATGATAATGGCGATATCATGTCACTATATGATTGCATTGTGATGTTTATCATGTTTTTCATCTTATTGCTTAGAACGACGGTAGCATAATAAGATGATCCCTCTTAAAATTTCGAGAACGTATTCCCCTAAGTGTGCACCGTTGCGAAGGATTATTGTCTCGAAGCACCACGTGATGATCGGGTGTGATAGATTCTAACATTCGCATACAACGGGTGTAAGCCAGATTTACACACGCGAAACACCTAGGTTGACTCGATGAGCTTAGCATGTACATACATGACCTCGAATACAAGAGACCGAAAGGTCGAACATGAGTCGTATGGTTGAATACGATCAACATGAAGTTGCTCACCATGGTGACTAGTCCGTCTCACGTGATGATCGGACACGGGTTAGTCAACATGGATCATGTATCACTTAGATGACTAGAGGGATGTTGATTTAAGTGGGAGTTCATACTTAATTTGATTAAATGAACTTAATTGTCATGAACTTAGTCTAAAATGTTGTCTTTGTAAATATTGTAGATGGTCAATGTCAACCTCAATTTCAACGCATTCCTAGAGAAAAACAAGCTGAAAGATGATGGTAGCAACTATGCGGGATGGGTCCGCAACTTGAAACTCATCCTTGAAGCAGCTAAAAAGGCTTATGTCCTTGATGCGCCGCTAGGTGACCCTCCTGCTCCTGCAGCAGCCCAGGACATTATGAACGTCTGGCAAACGCGGAATGATGACTACTCTCTGGTTAGGTGTGGCATGTTATACAGTTTGGAAACGGGGCTCCAAAGGCGTTTTGAGCAACACGGTGCATATGAGATGTTCCAAGAGCTGAAACCAGTTTTTCATGCTCATGCCCGTGTCGAGAGATATGAAGTTTCCGACAAGTTCTTTAGCTGTAAGATGGAGGAGAACAATTCAGTCAGTGAGCACATACTCAAAATGTTTGGGTTACACGGTCGTCTGACTTCACTTGGAGTCGAACTTCCGGATGACGTTATAATTGACAGAATCCTCCAGTATCTCCCACCAAGCTAAAAAGGTTTTGTGCTGAACTACAACATGCAAGGGATGGAAAAGACCATTCCCGAGATGTACTCGATGCTCAAGTCTGAAGAAGTAGAAATCAAGAAAGAGCATCAAGTGTTGATGGTCAATAAGACCACCAGTTTCAAGAAAGGCAAGGGTAAGAAGAACTTCAAGGAAGACGGCAAAGTCGTTGCCGCGCCCGGTAAGCAAGATGCCGGGAAGAAGAAAAAGAATGGACCCAAGCCTGAGACTGAGTGCTTCTATTGCAAGGGAAAGGGTCACTGGAAGCGGAACTGCCCCAAATACTTAGCGGACAAGAAGGCCGGCAACGTTAAAGGTATATGTGATATACATGTTATTGATGTGTACCTTACTAGCGCTCGTAGTAGCTCCTGGGTATTTGATACCGGTGCTGTTGCTCACATTTGCAACTCAAAGCAGGAACTGCGGAATAAGCGGAGACTGGCAAAGGACGAGGTGACGATGCACGTCGGGAATGGCTCCAAGGTCGATGTGATCGCCGTCGGCACGTTACCTCTACATCTACCGTCGGGATTAGTTTTAAACCTTTATAATTGTTATTTAGTACCCGCTTTAAGCATGAACATCATATCAGGGTCTTGCTTAATGCGAGACGGCTACTCATTTAAGTCAGTGAATAATGGTTGTTCTATTTATATGAGTGATATGTTTTATGGTCATGCTCCGCTGGTGAATGGTTTATTCTTGATGAATCTCGATCGTGATGTTACGCATATTCATAGTGTGAGTACCAAAAGATGTAAATTTGATAATGATAGTCTCACATACTTGTGGCACTGCTGCCTTGGTCATATCGGTGTTAAGCGCATGAAGAAGCTCCATACTGATGGACTATTAGAGTCTCTTGACTTTGAATATTTGACACATGCGAACCATGCCTCATGGGCAAGATGACTAAGACTCCATTCTCAGGAATAATGGAGGGAGCAACTGACTTATTGGAAATAATACATACATATGTGTGTGGTCCAATGAACGTTGAAGCTCGCGGTGGCTATCGTTATGTTCTCACTCTCACCGATGATTTGAGTAGGTATGGGTATATCTACTTGATGAAGCACAAATCTGAGACATTTGAAAAGTTCAAGGAATTTCAGAGTGAGGTCGAGAATCAACGTGACAGAAAAATTAAGTGTCTACGATCTGATCGTGGAGGAGAATATTTGAGTCACGAGTTTGGCACACACCTAAGGAAGTGTGGAATCGTTTCACTACTCACGTCGCCTGGCACACCGCAACGCAACGGAGTGTCTGAACGTCGTAATCGCACTTTATTAGATATGATACGATCTATGATGTCTCTTACCGACATACCACTATCATTTTGGGGATACGCATTAGAAACTGCAGCATTCACTTTAAATAGGGCACCGTCTAAATCCGTTGAGACGACACCGTATGAACTATTGTTTGGCAAGAAACCTAAGTTGTCGTTTCTTAAAGCTTGGGGCTGCGATGCTTATGTGAAGAAACTTCACCCAGAAAATCTCGAACCCAAAGCGGAGAAATGCGTATTCATAGGATAACCTAAGGAAACTATTGGGTATACCTTCTATCTTAGGTCCGAAGGTAAAACCTTTGTTGCCAAGAACGGATCCTTTCTAGAGAAAGAGTTTCTCTCGAAAGAAGTAAGTGGGAGGAAGGTAGAACTTGATGAGGTAATTACACCCCCTCTCGAACAGGATAGTAGCGCAGCGCGGGAAGTTGTTCCTGTGGTGCCTACACCAACTGAAGAGGAAGTTAATGATAATGATCATGAAGCTTCGGATCAAGTTACTACTGAACCGCGAAGGTCCACGAGGGCACGATCCGCACCAGAGTGGTACGGCAACCCTGTGATGGAAATCATGTTGTTAGACAACGGTGAACCTTCGAACTATGAAGAAGCGATGGAGGGCCCGGATTCCAACAAATGGCTTGAAGCTATGAAATCTGAGATAGGATCCATGTATGAGAACAAAGTATGGACTTTGTTGGACTTGCCCGATGACCGGCGAGCCATAGAAAATAAATGGATCTTCAAGAAGAAGACTGATGCAAACGGTAATGTAACCGTTTATAAAGCTCGACTTGTCGCAAAGGGTTTTCGACAAATTCAAGGAGTTGACTACGAAGAGACTTTCTCTCCCGTAGCGAAGCTGAAATCAGTACGAATCATGTTAGCAATTGCCGCCTTTTATGATTATGAAATTTGGCAAATGGATGTCAAAACAGTGTTCCTTAACGACAACCTTAAGGAAGAGTTGTATATGATGCAACCAGAAGGTTTTGTCGACCCTAAGGGTGCTAACAAAGTGTGCAAGCTCCAGCGCTCCATCTATGGGCTAGTGCAAGCATCTCGGAGTTGGAACATTTGCTTTAATGAGGTGATTAAAGCATTTGGGTTCATACAGGTTTACAGAGAAGCCTGTCTGTACAAGAAAGTGAGTGGGAGCTCTGTAGCTTTCCTCATACTGTATGTGGATGACATATTATTGATGGGGAACAATATAGAGATGTTGGAAAGCATAAAGGCCTATTTGAAGAAGAGTTTTTCAATGAAGGACCTTGGAGAAGCTGCATACATATTAGGCATCAAGATCTATAGAGATAGATCGAGACGCCTCATAGGTCTTTCGCAAAGTACATACCTTGACAAGATATGGAAGAAGTTCAATATCGAAAACTCAAAGAAAGGGTTCTTGCCAGTTTTGCAAGGTATGAGATTGAGTAAGACTCAATCGCTGACCACGACAACAGATAGAGAGAAGATAAGGTCTGTCCCCTACGCTTCAGCCGTAGGCTCTCTTATGTATGCCATGCTGTGTACTAGACCTGATATAAACCATGCCATAAGTTTGGTAGGGAGGTACCAAAGTGATCCCGGTATGGAACACTGGACAGCGGTCAAGAATATCCTTAAGTACCTGAAAAGGACTAAGGAAATGTTTCTCATTTATGGAGGTGACGAAGAGCTCGTCGTAAAGGGTTACGTCGACGCTAGCTTCGACACAGATCCGGATGACTCTAAGTCACAGGCCGGATACGTATATGTTTTGAATGGTGGGGCAGTGAGCTGGTGCAGCAGCAAGCAAGAAGTCGTGGCAGCGTCTACATGTGAAGCAGAGTACATAGCTGCTTCAGAAGCGGCTCATGATGGAATTTGGATGAAGGAGCTCATCACCGACCTTGGAGTGGTTCCAAGCGCGTCGGGTCCAATGACTCTCTTGTGTGATAACACTGGGGCCATCGCCATAGCCAAGGAGCCCAGGTTTCACCGGAAGACGAAGCACATCAAACGCCACTACAACTCCATCCAGGACCATGTCCAGAGTGGAGTAATAGAGATTTGTAAAGTACACACGGATCTGAATGTTGTAGACCCGTTGACTAAACCTCTTCCACGAGCAAAACATGATCAACACCATAATGCTATGGGTGTTCGATACATCACAATGTAACTAGATTATTGACTCTAGTGCAAGTAGGATACTGTTGGAAATGTGCCCTAGAGGCAATAATAAAATGGTTATTATCATATTTCCTTGTTCATGATAATCGTCTATTGTTCATGCTATAATTGTATTAACAGGAAACAGTAATACATGTGTGAATAAATAGATCACAACGTGTCCCTAGCAAGCCTCTAGTTGGCTAGCTCGTTAGTCAATAGATGATCATGGTTTCCTCGTCATGGGCATTAGATGTCATTGATAACGGGATCACATCATTGGGAGAATGATGTGATGGACAAGACCCAATCCTAAGCATAACACTAGATCGTATTGTTCGTATGCTAAAGATTTTCTAATGTCAATTATCTTTTCCTTTGACCGTCAGATTGTGCAACTCCCGGATACCGTAGGAGTGCTTTGGGTGTAATAAACGTCACAACGTAATTGGGTGACTATAAAGGTGCACTACGGGTACCTCCGAAAGTGTCTGTTGGGTTGGTACAAATCGAGATCGGGATTTGTCACTCCGTGTGACGGAGAGGTATCTCTGGGCCCACTCAGTAGAACATCATCATGAGCTCAATGTGACTTAGGAGTTAGTCACACGATGACGTGCTACGGAACGAGTAAAGAGACTTATCGGTAATGAGATTGAACAAGGTATAGGTACACCGACGATCGAATCTCGGGCAAGTTCTATACCGACATACAAAGGGAATTGTATACGGGATTGATTGAATCCTTGACATCGTGGTTCATCCGATGAGATCATCGTGGAGCAAGTGGGAGCCACCATGGGTATCTAGAACCCGCTGATGGTTATTGGCCAGAGAGATGTCTCGGTCATGTCTACCTGTCTCCCGAACCCGTAGGGTCTACACACTTAAGGTTCGATGACGCTAGGGTTATAGGGAATTGTTATACGAGGTTATCGAAAGTTGTTTGGAGTCCGGGATGAGATCCCAGACGTAACGAGGAGCTCCGGAATGGTCCGGAGGTAAAGATTGATATATAGGACGGATGGTTTCGGACACCGGAAGTGTTTCGGGCATCACTAGGAATGTACCGGGACCACCGGGACCACCGGAGGTGGCCCCGGGGGTCCACCGAAAGGGGGCAACGACCCCGGGAGGATAGATGGGCCAAGTGGGGGAGGGAACCAGCCCCTAGGTGGGCTGGTGCGCCCCCCACTCAGCCCGTGGCGCAGGAAGAGGGGAGAAGGGGGGGAACCCTAGCGCAGGTGGGCCTAAGGCCCACTAGAGGGGTGCGCCACCCCTCCTCCCCCCCTTGGCCGCCGCACCTCCCCCCATCTAGGGGTGCGCCACCACAGGAGAGGGAAACCCTCAAGGGGGCGCAACCCCTCCCTCCCCCTATATATAGTGGGCACTTTTGGCTATTGGGGGACACACTTTTCCCTCTCCCTCGGTGCAACCCTGCCCTTTTTTCTCCTCCTCTCTGCCGGTGCTTGGCGAAGCCCTGACGGGAGGCCTCCTCTCTCCATCGACACCACGCCGTCGTGCTGCTGGATTTCTTCCCTAACCTCTCCCTCCTCCTTGCTGGATCAAGGTGCAGGAGACATCACCGGGCTGCACGTGTGTTGAACGCGGAGGTGCCGTAGTTCGGCACTAGATCGGAATCACACCGCGATCCGAATCACCGCGAGTACGACTCCATCAACCGCGTTCTAGTAACACTTCTGCTTAGCGATCCTCAAAGGTATGAAGATGCACTCACCCCTCTCTCGTTGCTGGTCTCTCCGTAGGAAGATCTGAATATGCATATGAATTGTTTTGAAGTTATGCTACGTTACCCCAACAGCATGAACCTAGCTCATGATGCCACTATTGGGGAACGTCGCATGGGAAACAAAAATTTCCTACGCGCACGAAGACCTATCATGGTGATGTCCATCTACGATCGGACATTTGGATCTACGTACCCTTGTAGATCGCACAACACGAAGCGTTAAGAAATGCGGTTGATGTAGTGGAACGTCTTCACGTCCCTCGAACCGCCCCACGAACCGTCCCACGAACCGTCCCGCGATCCGTCCCACGATCCGTCCCGCGATCCGTCTCGCGATCCGTTGCACGAACCGTCTTGCGATCCGTCTCATGATCCGTTCCGATCTAGTGCCGAACGTACGGCACCTCCGCGTTCAGCACACGTACAGCTCGATGACGATCTCCACCTTCTTGATCCAGCAAGAGGGGGCGGAGAGGTGGAAGAGTTCTCCGACAGCGTGACGGCGTGCCGGTGGTGGTGATGATCTAATCCGGCAGGGCTTCGCCTAAGCTCCGCAGAAACACGATCTAGAGGAAAAACTGCGTGGTATAGGGTCGAGCAGCACGTGGCAAAGTTGTGTCTCAAAATCCCTCAATACCTCTAGTATACATAGGAGGAAGTGAGGGGAGGAAGCATCCTCAAACCCTCAAGGTTTGGGCGAAATTGGAGGTGGAGGAGTCCTACTCCAATCCTACTTGGAGTAGGATTCCACCTTCCCACTTGGAAACTCTTTCCACCTTGTGTTTTTTCCTTCTCAAACCTTATGGGCCTTAGTGGGAACTTATTACAGCCCACTAGGGGCTGGTTTATCTCTTCCCATAGCCCATGAGATCCCTTGGGGCGTGACACCCCTCCCGATGGTCCCTGGCACCCCTCCCGGCACTCCCGGCACACTCCGATGAGTCCGAAACTTTTCCGGTGACCAAAACGGGACTTCCTATATATCAATCTTTACCGACGGACCATTTCGGAGCTCCTCATGATGTCGTGGATCTCATCCGGGACTCCGAACAACTTTCGGTTACCAACACCTATAACTCACCTATACCGAAACGCCACCGAACCTGAAGTGTGCAGACCATGCGGGTTCGAGAACTATGTAGACATGACCCAAGACACTCCTCGCTCAATATCCAATAGAGGGACCTGGATGCCCATATTGGATCCTGCATATTCTCCGAAGATCTTATCGGTTGAACCTCAGTGCCAAGGATTCATATAATCATGTATGTCATTCCCTTTGTCCTTCGGTATGTTACTTTCCCGAGATTTGATCGTCGGCATCCGCATACCTATTTCAATCTCATTACCGACAAGTCTCTTTACTCGTTCCGTAATACAAGATCCCCGTGACTCACACTTGAGTCACATTGCTTGCAAGGCTTATATGTGATGTTGTATTACCGAGTGGGCCCTAAGATACCTCTCCGTCACACGGAGTGACAAATCCCAGTCTTGATCCATACTAACTCAACGCACACCTTCAGAGATACCCGTAGAACACATTTATAGTCACCCAGTTACGTTGTGACATCTGATGCACACAAGGTATTACGTTCTGACGTTTGATGCACACAAGTTTGGGTCTAGTCCATCACATGATTCACCTAATGATGTGATCCCGTTATCAAGTAACAACACTTGCCTATGGTCAGGAAACCTTGACCATCTTTGATCAACGAGCTAGTCAACTAAAGGCTTACTAGGGACAGTGTTTTGTCTATGTATCTACAAAAGTATTGTGTTTCCAATCAATACAATTATAGCATGGACAATAAACGATTACCATGAACAAAGAAATATAATAATAACTAATTTATTATTGCCTCTAGGGCATATTTCCAACATGGGCACCAAAGGACAACAACGTAACCACAAGCAAATTAAACCAATCATAGCAATTCATCAATCACCGATAGGACAACGAAAATCTACTCAGACATCATAGGAAGGCAACACATCATTGGATAATAATATGAAGCATAAAGCACCATGTCAAGTAGAGGGTACAGCGGGTTGCGGGAGAGTGGACCGCTGAATATAGATGGGGAATGGAGGTGTTGGTGAATATGACGGAGGTGTTGGTGTAGATCGCCGTCACACGATGATGTCCCGGGCGGCGTTCCGGCGCCGCCGGGAGAGAGGGGGAGAGAGCCCCCCTTCTTCTTCTTCTTCATTGACCTCCTCCCTAGATGGGAGAAGGGTTTCCCCTTTGGTCCATGGTCTCCATGGTGGCGGAGGGGCAAGAGCCCCTCCGAGATTGGATCTCTCTCTTTCTGTCCTTCTGTTTCTGCGCTCCCAGATTCTGCCTTTCACCGTTTCTTAAATTCCCAGAGATCAGTAACACCTATTGCGCTGAAATTTTAACACGATTTTCTTCCGGATATTAGCTTTCTTGCGGCGAAAGAAGGGCCCCAACCACCTTAGGGATTGGTCACAAGCCTGCCAGCCGCGTCCTAGGGGGGGGGCGCCTCGTGGGCTTGTGACCTCCTCGGGCATCGTTCCGCGTAGATTCTTCTTCCAAAAACTCATAAATATTCCAAAAAAAATCTCCGTAGGTTTTTTATTGCGTTTGGACTTCGTTTGGTAAGGATAATCTGCGAAACAAAAAACATGCAACAAACATGAACTGGCACTGGGCACTGGATCAATATTTTAGTCCCAAAAATAGTATAAAATTTGCCAAAAGTATATGAAACTTGTAGAATATTGGCATGAAACAATAAAAAATTATAGATACTATGGAGACGTATCAGTCGGCACCGGTAAATGGGCAGCTGCGATGACACAACGAAGTTGGGCGAGGGTTTGCTGTCGATATGGGGTAGGAGAGTGATGGGTATGTACATTACGAGTAGGCCTACATACGAGCTTCCCAAGGCACACCTAAGGCTAGGTATGGACATTAGTGTCCTACAAGTCACCGGTGTAGTCACGACCTAACTCGGGACAACGTGCCCTCACTCGGCTTACCTAAAGTCATTCAGATCGCCTTATGTCAGTCCGACACACCCTGACACTCGGACCACAGCGAGAAATGGCATCGAAGAGGCTGCAATGGTTAAGGACTTAAACTATCACATGAAGTGCAGTGAAGACCTATGTTACCAGTAACTCCATAAGTTATAACTGCCATTTCTAGTAACTTCCATATTAGTTAGCATTAAATCGCCTTGTAATGAAGCTCGGTTGGTCGTAGCGCACTCTATATAAGCCACTCCCGAACTCATGCTCAAGAGTTCAGTATCTTGTAATCTCACATTCCCCATAAGGAAATATTAGCCTCACGGCTCGAGACATAGGGATGTTACCACTCCTGAGTGGGAACTGAACTCGTTCATCTGAATGTATCCACTGCGCTTAATTAGGCTTAGCCCCTCTGTTTGTACCCCTGTTACTATTGTCATGGTCATTCCCACGACAGTTGGTGCCCACCGTGGTGCTGCGTGTTTAGCAAATCTGGCGCAGTCGGAGTTTTTACCTTTCCGTCAACTTGACGACACTCGGCGGAGAGATCCTCTTCGGTTCCCTCACCTTCGTTCTCGACGACTCAGCATGGATGCATGATGCGCCACTGGACACTGACGCCCTTCCTGCTAGAGGTATGTCGCATTTTAGCGCAGTTGCGCAAGGAGTCCTAATCCGGCAACCATCGATGTCGTACCACTCGGTGCCCCCATGCCCCACTGCGGTTCGTTGCAAGTGCTCCGGGTGCTCGCATCTGCAGCGGTGGGTCAAGCACGCCATGGACCACTGGGCCATCTCGGGGCAGGTGGCTATGCTCAGTTGTGATGAGCCCACCGTCAGCCTGCTTCCGTCATCGAGCAAAGAATCACTCGTGACTCCAACTGCGAAAGCAATGGAGGTGCCGCTGAGGTCTTGATGGCCGACACGGCCAGGGGAGGTGGCCCCAGTTTTGCCGCGGAGAACTCTCCCGGGCATGATGGTGGAGAGCGTCGCCACGGCGAAGGCAACCACCATGTTCCGTAGCCGCTCACAGAGAAGCAACAGGAGGAACTTCAGTGGAGGAGAGAATAGGCTCGCGACACTCCCATCACCAGGAACAACCCAGAAGAGATCACGCTGGAGAGAACGCGCGACTGGCAAATCTAGCCGAGCGCGGGCGACTTGAGTGACTCCAGCAGTCACTCGACGCTCATGCCACACAGGACCAGCCAAGTTCCAGCCACAGTCGTAGACACTTGTTCACGACCGACCGCCTGCGACACATCGAGGTCATGCCGACTCCTTTGTTGAACCTGGCCGCTGCCACACGGATCGCCGATTCCATTCAGCCGAGTGACACGGTGGTCGGGGAAGGCATTTGGCAGATCCAAGCTCTGTTGAAGACCGCCTTGCAACAGAATTCCATGCTGTCGCAATCGCGGAATCGCATCCACAACAGGTCCGTCCACGCGGACATGGTGCAGTCGGCTCATAGCCCGCACATGCTGGGAAGACACCAAAGGTCTGCTCCTCTTCCAAGAGGCCCTTATGGGAACCAGAGGCGGGATCGTCGGGTCCGAAGGAGAACACCTCCTTCGAGGAGAGGTTCACTCGGCCGCTGATCCAATGACCGCAGGCCAAGCCCCAATAGGCATTAGGGTAATGGGGACGACGGCTATAGGGCCCCTCAGTTCCATGCAAAGGTCTATAATCACGCATAACGTGGTTGACCGGTCGCGAGCTTGCCTCGGGGTATGTGGCCTCGAATGCTTCGGCTGACACATCCAAGAGGCGAAGATCCCCTCCAATTACTGATTGGCCATGGGGATCGGCAAGTTCAACGGTGAGTCCAAGCCAGAGACCTGGTTGGAGGACTACCGAGTGGCCGCACAGATAGCCAGCGGCAATGACTACGTTGCAATGAAGCATCTGGCCCTTATATTAGAAGGGTCGGCGAGGGCGTGGCTCAATCAGCTTCCCCCGGTAGCATCCTTAGCTGGGGTGACCTGGCCCGAGTGTTCGTCAACAATTTCGAGGGCACTTACAAGCGTCCAAGCGTCTTGACAGAGGTGCAACACTGTGTCCAGAAGAGCAATGAGACCCTCAGGGAGTACATCCAGCGGTGGACCACACTGCACAACACGATGGAGAATGTCACCGAGCATCGGACTGTGTGCACTTTCAAAGAAGGCACTCGGTATCGGGAGCTCATCCTGAAGTTTGGCCAATCAGGGGATCTGTCCTTTAGTCGGGCTATGGAAATTGCCAATCGGTACGTGATGACCCACAAGTATAGGGGATCAATCGTAGTCCTGTCGATAAGTAAGAGTGTCGAACCCAACGAGGAGATGAAGGCTCTGATAAGCGGATTTCAGCAAGGTAATAACTACAAGCACTGAAAGTAGCGGTAACAGGTGATTGTGTAGCGAGGTGAAATGTAGCAAGCAAAGAGTAACAAGTAGTAGAAACGGTGCAGCAAGTGGCCCAATCCCTTTTGCAGCAAGGGACAAGCCTGAACAAAGTCTTATAGGAGGAAAAACGCTCCCGAGGACACACAAGAATTTCTGTCATGCTAGTTTTATCATGTTCATATGATTCGCGTACGTTACTTTGATAGTTTGATATGTGGGTGGACCGGCGCTTGGGTACTGCCCTTACTTGGACAAGCATCCCACTTATGATTAACCTGTCTCGCAAGCATCCGCAACTACAAAAGAAGAGTTAAGACAAAGTCTAACCATAGCATTAAACTAGTGGATCCAAATCAGCCGCTCACGAAGCAACACATAGACTGGGGTTTAAGCTTCTGTCACTCCAGCAACCCATCATCTACTTACTACTTGCCAATGCCTTCCTCTAGGCCCAAATATGGTGAAGTGTTATGTAGTCGACATTCACATAACACCACTAGAGGAAAAACAACATACAACATATCAAAATACCGAACGAATATCAAATTCACATGACTATTATCAGCATGACTTATCCCATGTCCTCGGGAACAAAAGTAACTACTTACAAAGCATAATCATAATCATGATCAGCGGTGTAATGAATAGCATCAAGGATCTGAACACAAACTCTTCCACCAAGTAATCCAACTAGCATCAACTACAAAGAGTAATCAACACTACTAGCAACCTTACAAGTACCAATCGGAGTCGTGAGACGGAGATTGATTACAAGAGATGAACTAGGGATTGGAGAGGAGATGGTGCTGATGAAGATGTTGATGAAGATGCCTCCCTCCGATGAGAGGAGTGTTGGTGATGACGATGGCGACGATTTCCCCTCCGGGAGGGAAATTTCCCCGGCAGGATCGTCCTGTCGGAGCTCTAGATTGGATCTGCTCAAGTTCCGCCTTGTGGCGGTGGCGAAACCACGAAAAAGCTCCCGATTGATTTTTTCTGGACCAGGACACTTCATATAGCAAAAGAGGGGGGCTAGTGGGCCGTCAGGCAGCCCACAAGCTTGCCCTGCGCCACCAGGGGTGGTGGTGGCGGAGTGGGGGCTTATGGAGCCCTGGTGGCCCCCCTCTGGTAGTTCTTTCACCTAGTATTTTTTATATAATCCAGAAAAAATCCTCGTAACTTTTCAGGGTATTTGGAGATGTGCAGAATAGTGGACTAGGATTTGCTCCTTTTCCAGTCTAGAATTCCACCTGCCTGAATTCTCCCTCTTCAAATAAACCTTACAAAATAAGAGAGAAAAGGCATAAATATGGTACCACAAGTAATATAACAGCCCAAAAAGCAATAAATATCAACATGAAAGCATGATGCAAAATGGACGTATCAGTATGCGAATGGAAAAGAAGAAGACCGCCCCCATAACGGTAATGGCCAAGCTACCGAAGGCAACCACTCAGGCAACGCAGGGAAAAAACAAAAGTGAAAGAGCGAGCCATCGAGCAAAGCTGAAGTAGCTGTTGTCCCAGGGCAGAGCCAAAACAAGCCCAAGAAGAAGAAAAAATATTGGTCAAGCAATAAGAATGCCGAGTCCAAGAGTAGCCTTCTGGACCAGCCGTATCCGATTCATGCTAGGAAAGACGAAGACGAGGAGACCATCCCTCCTAAGCACACTGTTCGATATTGCCGCCTACTCCAGAAGGAGATGGGCAGTGAGCCCTCCGGGGACAAAGAAGATGAGGATGACCCAGACGATGCCTCCGGGTACCCGAACATCTAGGGGACCCTCATGACCTTTGCTGATGTCGAGAGAAATAGCCGATTGAAAGTTATGAATCGGGAAGTAAACATGGAGGCCCACACGGTCATGAAATACCTCGACTGGGCGAAGACACCCGTCACATTTTACCAATCTGATCACTCGTCTAACATTGCCACCCATGGGAGGTAAGTGTTGGTGGTTGATTCGGCGGTCAATTGGTTCCGACTACGGAAAGTCCTCATGGATGGTGGTCGTGGCCTTAACATCATATACGTCGAAACTCTCAAAGCTATGTACATTCTGTTGTCCCTGCTTAGCAAGAGTAACATGAAGTTTGACGGGGTCATCCCTGAAAAAAAGTCCGAATCACTCAGCCAGATTACCCTAAATGTCGTATACGGTAGTGAGAAGAATTACCAAAAGGAGAGGTTGACCTTTGAAGTGGTCGACTTTCAAAGCGCCTATCACACCATCTTGAGTAGGCCCGCCTATGCACGTTTCATGGCCCGTCCATTTTACGTGTATCTTAAGCTTAACATGCCAGGGCCGAAAGGCGTGATCACGGTGACTAGCAATTGAAAGGTCGCCAAATAGTGCCTTCAGCAAGGTTCGAGGATCGCCAACGAGTAGGCCCTCGTTGCCGAGCTCGATGGGTACAAGAAGGCGGTGGATTCTGCTGACCTGCTCATGTCGAAACGACCGGCTACTGAGTCCGCCTTTCAATCGGCCGGTGAGGCGAAGCAAGTCCACATCCATCCCACCGATCTGAGTGCTTCTGCGACGAACATTTCCACTTCACTCGGAGAGAAATACGAAGCCGATCTCATCCAGTTCCTCCATCAGAACTGGGATATCTTCGCATGGAAGCCGTCTGACATGCCGGGGGTTCCCAGGGAACTGGCTAAGCACCGCCTCCAAGTATACCCCAAGGTGAGGACCATCAAGGAACACGTGCGCCGCTCCTCCATGGAGAAGCTGTTGGAATAATGCCCTAGAGGCAATGATAAATAAGTTATTATTATAATTCATGTATCAAGATAATCGTTTATTATCCATGCTATAATTGTATTGAATGAAGACTTAGATACATGTGTGGATACATAGACAAAACACTGTCCCTAGCATGCCTCTACTTGGCTAGCCAGTTGATCAAGGATAGCAAGGGTCTTCTGACTATATACAAGGTGTTGTTGCTTGATAACTGGATCACATCATTGGGAGAATCATGTGATGGACTAGACCCAAACTAATAGACGAAGCATGTTGATCGTGTCATTTTGTTGCTACTCTTTTCTACGTGTCAAGTATTTGTTCCTATGACCATGAGATCATATAACTCACTGATACCGGAGGAATGCTTGGTGTGCATCAAACGTCGCAACGTAACTGGGTGACTATAAAGATGCTCTAGAGGTATCTCCGAAGGTGTTCGTTGAGTTAGTATGGATCGAGACTGGGATTTGTCACTCCGTGTGACGGAGAGGTATCTCGGGGCCCACTCGGTAATACAACATCACACACAAGCCTTGCAAGCAATGTGACTTAGTGTAAGTTGCGGGATCTTGTATTACAGAACGAGTAAATAGACTTGTCGGTAAACGAGATTGAAATAGGTATGCGGATACTGACGATCGAATCTCGGCAAGTAACATATCGAAGGACAAAGGGAATGACATACGGGATTATATGAATCCTTGGCACTGAGGTTCAAACGATAAGATCTTCGTAGAATATGTAGTATCCAATACGGGCATCCAGGTCCCGCTATTGGATATTGACCGAGGAGTCCCTCGGGTCATGTCTACATAGTTCTCGAACCCGCAGGGTGTGCACACTTAAGGTTCGACGTTGTTTTATGCGTATTTGAGTTATATGGTTGGTTACCGAATGTTGTTCGGAGTCCCGGATGAGATCACGGATGTCACGAGGGTTTCTGGAAAGGTCCGGAGACGAAGATTGATATATAGGATGACCTCATTTGATTACCGGATGGTTTTCGGAATTACCGGGAATGACGAATGGGTTCCGGATGTTCACCGGGGCGGAAGCCCACCCCGGGGAAGCCCATAGGACTTAGGGGTGCCGCACCAGCCCTTAGTGGGCTGGTGGGCAAGTCCAAAGAGGCCCCTGCGCAATTAGATAAGAAAATCAAAGAGAAAAAAGGGGAAGTGGGAAGGAAGGGAAGGACTCCACCTTCCAATCCTAGTTGGACTAGGATTGGAGGAAGAATCCTCCTCCCCCCCTTCGGCCGAACCCCTTGGGGCTCCTTGAGCCCCAAGGCAAGGCCCCTCCCCTCCCACCTATATATACGGAGGTTTTAGGGCTGATTTGAGACAACTTTTCCATGGCAGCCCGACCACATACCTCCACGGTTTTTCCTCTAGATCGCGTTTCTACGGAGCTCGGGCGGAGCCCTGCTGAGATTAGATCACCACCAACCTCCGGAGCGCCGTCACGCTGCCGCAGAACTCATCTACCTCTCCGTCTCTCTTGCTGGATCAGGAAGGCCGAGATCATCGTTGAGCTGTACGTGTGCTGAACGCGGAGGTGCCGTCCGTTCGGCACTAGATCGGAGCGGATCGTGGGACGGATTGCGGGACGTTTCGTGGGACGGTTCGCAGGGCGGATCGAGGGACGTGAGGACGTTCCACTACATCAACCACGTTTATTAACGCTTCTGTTGTGCGATCTACAAGGGTACGTAGATCTGAAATCCCCCTCGTAGATGGACATCACCATGATAGGTTTTCGTGCGCGTAGGATTTTTTTTTGTTTCCCATGCATCGTTCCCCAACAGTGGCATCATGAGCTAGGCTCATGCGTAGATGTCATCTCGAGTAGAACACAAAAGTTTTTGTGGGCGGTAATGTGCGATTTGCTGCCCTCCTTAGTCTTTTCTTGATTCCGCGGTATTGTTGGATCGAAGCGGCTCGGACCGACATTACTCGTACGCTTACGAGAGACTGGTTTCATCGCTACGAGCAACTCCGTTGCTCAAAGATGACTGGCGAGTGTCGGTTTCTCCAACTTTAGTTGAATCGAATTTGACGGAAGAGGTCCTTGGATGAGGTTAAATAGCAATTCATATATCTCCGTTGTGGTGTTTGCGTAAGTAAGATGCGATCCTACTAGACACCCATGGTCACCACGTAAAACATGAAACAACAATTAGAGGACGTCTAACTTGTTTTTGGAGGGTATGCTTGTGATGTGATATGGCCAACGATGTGATGTGATATATTGGATGTATGAGATGATCATGTTGTAATAGTTAATATCGACTTGCACATCGATGGTACGGGAACCGGCAGGAGCCATAGGGTTGTCTTTAAACTAACGTTTGTGCTTGCAGATGCGTTTACAATATTGCTAGGATGTAGCTTTAGTAGTAATAGCATGAGTAGCACGACAACCCCGATGGCGACACGTTGATGGAGATCATGGTGTGGTGTCGATGACAAGAATATCGTGCCGGTGCTTTGGTGATGGAGATCAAGAAGCACGTGATGATGGCCATATCATGTCACTTATGAATTGCATGTGATGTTAATCCTTTTATGCACCTTATTTTGCTTAGAACGACGGTACCATTATGAGGTGATCCCTCACTA
Source organism: Hordeum vulgare subsp. vulgare (assembly GCF_904849725.1). Taxonomy (NCBI): domain Eukaryota; kingdom Viridiplantae; phylum Streptophyta; class Magnoliopsida; order Poales; family Poaceae; genus Hordeum; species Hordeum vulgare. The sequence continues at coordinate 544,729,297 of NC_058524.1, read as the reverse complement.
AAATTTCAAGACGAAATTGTGTTCTCCCCGACTGTGCACCGTTGCTCCAGTTCGACGTTTCGAGACACCACGTGATGATCGAGTGTGATAGACTCAACGTTCACATACAACGGGTGCAAAACAGTTGCACACGCGGAACACTCGGGTTAAGCTTGACGAGCCTAGCATGTGCAGACATGGCCTCGGAACACATGAGACGGAAAGGTCGATCATGAATCATATAGTTGATATGATTAGCATTGGGATGCTTACCACTGAAACTATCCTCAACTCACGTGATGATCGGACTTGAGCTAGTGGAATTGGATCATGAACCACTCAAATGACTAGAGAGATGTACTTTTTGAGTGGGAGTTTAGCAAGTAATTTGATTAAGTTAAACTCTAATTATCTTGAACATAGTCTAAGTCCACTTTGAATAAATTTGTGTTGTAGATCATGGCTCACGCGATAGTCACCCTGAATTTTAATACGTTCCTAGAGAAAGCTAAGTTGAAAGATGATGGAAGCAACTTTGTAGACTGGACTCGTAATCTTAAGTTGCTCCTGCAAGCTGGGAAGAAGGATTATGTGCTTAATGCTGCGCTAGGAGATGAACCACCCGCTACGGCTGACCAAGATGTTAAGAACGTTTGGTTAACACGTAAGGAGGACTACTCAATAGTTCAATGTGCAGTCTTGTATGGCTTAGAGCCGGGACTTCAACGTCGCTTTGAGCGTCATGGAGCATATGAGATGTTCCAGGAGTTGATGTTTATATTTCAGAAGAACGCACGAATCGAGAGGTATGAGACCTCCGATAAATTCTATGCTTGCAAGATGGAGGAGAATTCGTCTGTCACTGAACATGTGCTCAAAATTTCTGGTACTCAAACCGTCTAGCTGAGCTTGGGATTGAACTCCCGCAAGAGGCTATCACTCACAGAATTCTTCAATCACCGCCGCCAAGCTATAAGGGCTTTGTGTTGAACTACAACATGCAAGGGATGAACAAGTCACCCGGCGAGTTGTTCGCGATGCTGAAAGTCGCAGAGTCAGAACTCCGTAAAGAGCATCAAGTGTTAATGGTGAATAAGACCACTAGTTTCAAGAGAAACGACAAAGGAAAGAAGGGCAATTCAAAGAAGATCGGCAAGCCTGTTGCCAATCCAATGAAGAAACCCAAAGTTGGACCTAAGCCTGAAACGGAGTTCTTTATTTCAAGGGTATGGGTCACTGGAAGCGCAACTGCCCCAAGTATCTGGCTGATAAGAAGGCGGCCAAAGAAAAATCACGTATATTTGATATACATGTTATTGATGTGTACTTAACCAGCTCTCGTAGTAGTGCGTGTGTATTCGATACCGGTTCTGTTGCGCATATTTGCAACTCGAAATAGGAAGTGCGGAATAAGTGAAGGCTGGCAAAGGATGAAGTGACGATGCGCGTGGGAAATGGTTCCAAGGTTGATGCAATCGCCGTCGGCACAGTTTCACTTTAGTTACCATCAGGATTAGTTATGAACTTGAATAATTGTTATTTAGTGCCTGCGTTAAGCATGAAAATTATATCTGGATCTTGTTTATTGCGAGACGGTTACTCGTTTAAGTCAGAGAATAATGGTTGTTCTATTTCTATGAGTAATATCTTTTATGGTCATGCACCCGGTGTGATAGGATTGTTCATATTGAATATTGATAGTGATAATACACATATACATAACATTGAGACCAAAAGAGTTAGAGTTAACAATGATAGCGCCATGTTTCTGTGGCACTGCCGCTTAGGTCATATTGGTGTAAAGCGCATGAAGAAACTCCATACCGATGCACTTTTGGAGTCACTTGACTTTGATTCACTTGACACGTGCGAACCATGCCTCATGGGCAAGATGACTAAAACTCTGTTCTCCGGAACAATGGAGCGTGCAAGTGACAAATTGGAAATCATACATACCGATGTGTGTGGTCCGATGAGCGTGGAGGCACGCGGCGGATATCGTTATTTTCTCACCTTCATTGACGATTTGAGTAGATATGGTCATGTCTACTTGATGAAGCACAAGTCTGAAACATTTGAAAAGTTCAAGCAATTTCAGAGTGAAGTTGAAAATCATCGTAACAAGAAGATCAAGTTCCTGCGGTCTGATCGTGGGGGTGAATATCTAAGTTTCGTGTTTGGTGCTCACTTAAGACAATGTGGAATTGTTTCACAGTTGACACCGCATGGAACACCACAGCGTAATGGTGTGTCCGAATGTCGTAATCGTACTTTATTAGAGATGGTGCGATCTATGATGTCTCTTACCAATTTGCCGTTATCGTTTTGGGGTTATGCATTAGAAACAACTGCATTCACTTTAAATAGGGCACCATCAAAATCCGTTGAGACGACACAATACGAACTGTGGTATGGCAAAAGACCAAAGTTGTCGTTTCTTAAAGTTTGGGGATGTGATGCTTATGTCAAAAGGCTTCAACCTGAAAAGCTGGAACCCAAAGCAGAAAAGTGCATCTTCATAGGTTACCCAAAAGAGACAGTTGGGTATACCTTCTATCTCAAATCCGAGGGCAAAGTGTTTGTTTCTAAGAACGGAGCTTTTCTCGAGAAGGAGTTTCTCTCGAGAGAATTGAGTGGGACGAATATAGAACTTGATGAGGTTGTCGAACCTCTCATCACTCTGGATGGTGGCGCAGGACAAGGGGAAACCCCTGTCGTTGCGACGCCGGTTGAGGAGGAAGTTAATGATGATGATCATGAAACTCCAAATCAAGTTCCTATCAGACCTTGCAGCTTGAAAAGACTGCGTACTACTCCAGAGTGGTACGGTAATCCCGTCTTATCAATTATGTTGTTAGACAACAATGAGCCTGCAAATTATGAAGAAGTAATGGTGGGCCCGGATTCCAACAAATGGCTAGAGGCCATGAAGTCCGAGATAGGATCCATGTATGAAAACCAAGTGTGGACTTTGGAAGTACTACCTGAGGGCCGCAATGCTATTCAGAACAAATGGTTCTTTAAGAAGAAGACTGACACTGACGGTAATGTAACCGTTTATATAGCTCGACTTGTGGCAAAGGGTTTTTCACAAGTTCAAGGAGTTGACTACGATGAGACGTTCTCACCCGTAGCGATGCTTAAGTCCGTCAGAATCATGTTAGCAATAGCTGCATTTTTCGATTATGAAGTCTGGCAGATGGATGTCAAAACGACATTCCTTAACGGTTTCCTTAAGGAAGAGTTGTATATGATGCAACCCGAAGGTTTTGTCGATCCTAAAAATGCTACCAAAGTGTGCAAGCTCCAGCGATCCATTTATGGACTGATGCAAGCATCTCGGAGTTGGAATAAACGCTTTGATGAGGTGATCAAAGCATTTGGGTTCATACAAGTGGTTGGAGAATCTTGTATTTACAAGAAAGTGAGTGGGAGCTCTGTGGCGTTTCTAATATTATATGTGGATGACATATTGCTGATTGGAAACAACGTGGAGTTTTTGGAGAGCATAAAGGATTACTTGAATAAAAGTTTCTCTATGAAGGACCTAGGAGAAGCTGCTTACATTCTAGGCATTAAGATCTATAGGGATAGATCGAAACGCCTGATAGGACTTTCACAAAGTACATACCTTGATAAAGTTTTGAAGAGGTTCAAAATGGAACAATCCAAGAAGGGGTTCTTGCCAGTTTTACCAGGTACGAGATTGAGTAAGACTCAGTGCCCAACAACTGATAAAGATAAAGAGCATATGAGCATCGTCCCCTATGCTTCAGCCATAGGTTCTGTCATGTATGCAATGATGTGCACTAGACCGGACGTTAGCCTGGCCATAAGTTTGGCAGGCAGGTTCCAGAGTAATCCAGGAGTGGATCACTGGACGGCGGTCAAGAATATCCTGAAGTACCTGAAAAGGACTAAGGAGATATTTCTCGTGTATGGAGGTGACGAAGAGCTCGCCGTAAAAGGTTACGTCGATGCAAGCTTTGACACACATCGGGACGACTCTAAGTCGCAGACCGGATACGTATTTATTCTTAATGGGGGTGCAGTAAGCTGGTGCAGTTCCAAGCAAAGCGTCGTAGCAGATTCTACATGTGAAGCGGAGTACATGGCTGCCTCGGAGGCGGCTAAGGAGGGTGTCTGGATGAAGCAGTTCATGACGGATCTTGGAGTGGTGCAAGTGCACTGGATCCAATAACCTTGTTCTGTGACAACACGGGTGCCATTGCCTTAGCAAAGGAACCACGGTTTCACAAGAAGACCAGACACATCAAACGATGCTTCAACCTCATCCGCGACTACGTCGAAGGGGAGGACGTAAATATATGCAAAGTGCACACGGATCTGAATGTAGCGGACCTGCGGACTAAACCTATTCCACGGGGAAAACATGATCAACAGCAGAACTGCATGGGTGTTAGATTTATTACAATGTAATTCGCATGGTGATGTGAGGGCTAGATTATTGACTCTAGTGCAAGTGGGAGACTGTTGGAATTATGCCCTAGAGGCAATGATAAATAAGTTATTATTATAATTCCTGTATCAAGATAATCGTTTATTATCCATGCTATAATTGTATTGAATGAAGACTTAGATACATGTGTGGATACATAGACAAAACACTGTCCCTAGCAAGCCTCTAGTTGGCTAGCCAGTTGATCAAGGATAGTCAGGGTCCTCTGACTATGTACAAGGTGTTGTTGCTTGATAACTGGATCACATCATTGGGAGAATCATGTGATGGATTAGACCCAAACTAATAGACGTAGCATGTTGATCGTGTCATTTTGTTGCTACTGTTTTCTACGTGTCAAGTATTTGTTCCTATGACCATGAGATCATATAACTCACTGACACCGGAGGAATGCTTTGTGTGCATCAAACGTCGCAAACTGGGTGACTATAAAGATGCTCTACAGGTATCTCCGAAGGTGTTCGTTGAGTTAGTATGGATCGAGACTGGGATTTGTCACTCCGTGTGACGGAGAGGTATCTCAGGGCCCACTCGGTCATACAACATCACACACAAGCCTTGCAAGCAATGTGACTTAGTGTAAGTTGCAGGATCTCATATTACGGAACGAGTAAAGAGACTTGCCGGTAAACGAGATTGAAATAGGTATGCGGATACTGACGATCGAATCTCGGGCAAGTAACATACCGAAGGACAAAGGGAATGACATACGGGATTATATGAATCCTTGGCACTAAGGTTCAAACAATAAGATCTTCATAGAATATGTAGGATCCAACATGGGCATCCAGATCCCGCTATTGGATATTGACCGAGGAGTCCCTCGGGTCATGTCTACATAGTTCTCGAACCCACAGGGTCTGCACACTTAAGGTTCAACGTTGTTTTATGCGTATTTGAGTTATATGGTTGGTTACCGAATGTTGTTCGGAGTCCCGGATGAGATCACGGACTTCACGAGGGTTTACTAAATGGTCCAAAGACGAAGATTGATATATAGGATGACTTCATTTGATTACCGGAAGGTTTTCGGAATTACCGGGAATGTCCCGGGAATGACGAATGGGTTCTGGATGTTCATCGGGGGGGGGGGGGGGCGCAGCCCACCCCGGGGAAGCCTATAGGCCTTAGGGGTGCTGCACCAGCCCATAGTGGGCTGGTGGGCAAGCCCAAAGTGGCCCCTACACAAGGAGATAAGAAAATCAAAGAGAAAAAAGGGGAAGTGGGAAGGAAGGGAAGGACTCCACCTTCCAATCCTAGTTGGACTAGGATTGGAGGAGGAATCCTCCTCCCCCCCCTTCGGCCGAACCCCTTGAGCCCCAAGGCAAGGCCCCACCCCTCCCACCTATATATACGGAGCTTTTAGGGCTGAATTGAGACAACTTTTCCAAGGCAGACCGACCACATACCTCCACGGTTTTTCCTCTAGATCGCGTTTCTACGGATCTCGGGCGGAGCCCTGCTGAGATTAGATCACCACCAACCTCCGGAGCGCCGTCACGCTGCCGGAGAACTCATCTACCTCTCCGTCTCTCTTGCTGGATCAAGAAGGCCGAGATCATCGTCGAGCTCTACGTGTGCTGAACATGGAGGTGCCGTCCGTTCGGCACTAGATCGGAGCGGATTGCGGGACGGTTCGTGGGACGGTTCGTGGGGTGGATCGAGGGACGTTAGGACGTTCCACTACATCAACTGCGTTTATTACCGCTTCTGCTGTGTGATCTACAAGGGTACGTAGATCTAAAATCCCCCTTGTAGATTGACATCACCATGATAGGTCTTCGTGTGCATATGATTTTTTTGTTTCCCATGCAACGTTCCCCAACAGAAGCATAGGGCTATTGGCGAGGGGATCGCTCGGCTCCTAGCTACCGAGTTCATTCGTGAGATTTACCACTCCGAGTGGTTGGCGAACGTGGTCATGGAGCCAAAGAAGAATAATTCACTCCGAATGTGTATTGACTTGAATCATCTCAATTGGGCCTGCCTGAAGGACAACTTTGCACTACCTCGTATAGATCAAATAGTAGATTCGACTCCCGGATGTGAACGTCTGTCATTCATCGATGCATACTCAGGGTACCACCATATCAGAATGTATGGGCCTCATGAAATAAAAAACAGCCTTCATCACCCCGTTTAGGTGTTTGTTGCTACATCACGATGTCATTCGGTCTCAAAAATGTTGGGGCCACTTTCCAGCACATGATCCAAAAATGCTTGCAAGAACAGATCATTCAGAACGTCGATGCATACATGGATGACATCGGGGTCAAGTCCAGGAAAGTTTCTGACCTTCTGGCCGACCTCACCGAAACCTCAATCCAGCCAAATGCACCTTCTGTGTTCTAGTTACAAAGCTACTCGGTTTCCTCGTTTTTGAACGGGGTATCGATGCCGATCCCAACAATATCGGTGCCATCATCCAAACGAGGCGGCCAGAGCGCATCCAGGATGTGCAAAGGCTTATGGGTTGCCTCGCGGACCTAAGCCGCTTCATCTCAAGACTCTGAGAGAAGGCTTCACCTCTTTACCAATCGATGAAGCAATCTAATAGATTTGAGTGTACAGGCGAAGCGTAAGTCGCGTTCGACCAACTCAAAGCTCTGATTTCCACTCAACCGGTATTAGCTCATCGAGGCAGCTAGGAACCCTTGCTCATGTATATTGCTGCCACTAGCCAAGTGGTTAGCACCGTACTCACCGTAGAGTGTTGATACGTCACTAACGTATCTATAATTTTTGATGGTTTCATGCTATTATCTTGTCAAACTTTGGATGTTTTTCATGCCTTTTATATATTTTTTGGGACTAACTTATTTACTCAGTGCCAAGTGCCAGTTCCTGTTTTTTCCATGTTTTTGACCCCTTTAAGAGGAGATTTTGAAACGGAGTCCAAACGGAATAAAATCCCCGAAAATATTTTTTCCGTAACGGAAGAAGATCATGAGACTTGAGAGCCAAGGCAGGGGGGACCCACAAGCTCCCACCCCGCGGCCAGGGGGGAGGCTGATGACCCACAAGTATAGGGGATCAATCGTAGTCATTTCGATAAGTAAGAGTGTCGAACCCAACGAGGAGTAGAAGGATCTGACAAGTGGTTTTCAGCAAGGTAAAATCTGCAGGCACTGAAATTGTCGGTAACAAGTGATTGTGTGGTGAGATGATTCGTAGCAAGCAACAAGTAACCAAAGTAGCAATAGTAAAGCAAAGTGGCCCAATCCCTTTTGTAGCAAGGGACAAGCCTGGAAAAAGTCTTATAGGAGGAAAAGCGCTCCCGAGGACACACGGGAATTTCTGTCATGCTAGTTTTCATCATGTTCATATGATTCGCGTTCATTACATTGATAGTTTGATATGTGGGTGGACCGGCACTTGGGTACTGCCCTTACTTGGACAAGCATCCCTCTTATGATTAACCCCTCTTGCAAGCATCCGCAACTAGGAAAGAAGAATTAATACAAAGTCTAACCATAGCATTAAACTAGTGGATCCAAATCAGTCCCTTACGAAGCAACACATAAACTAGGGTTTAAGCTTCTGTCACTCTAGCAACCCATCATCTACTTACTACTTCCCAGTGCCTTCCTCTAGGCCCAAATAATGGTGAAGTGTTATGTAGTCGACGTTCACATAACACCACTAGAGTAAAAACAACATACAACATATCAAAATACCGAACGAATACCAAATTCACATGACTATTATTAGCATGACTTATCCCATGTCCTCAGGAACAAAAGTAACTACTCACAAAGCATAATCATATTCATGACTAGAGAGGTAATGAGTAGCATCAAGGATCTGAACATAAACTCTTCCACCAAATAATCCAACTAGCATCAACTACAAAGAGTAATTAACACTACTAGCAACCTTACAAGTACCAATCGGAGTCGCGAGACGGAGATTGGTTACAAGTGATGAACTAGGGTTTGGAGATGAGATGGTGCTGATGAAGATGTTGATGGTGACGAGTCCCCTCCGATGAGAGGAGTGTTGGTGATGACGATGGCGACGATTTCCCCGTCCAGGAGGGAAGTTTCCCCGGCAGGATCGTCCTCCCGGAGCTCTAGATTGGTTCTTCTCAAGTTCCGCCTCGTGACGGCGGAGAAACCACGAAAAAGCTCCTGCTTGATTTTTTTCCTGGACGAAACCCTCCATATAGCAAAAGAGGGGGCCAGTGGGTCAGTGAGCTGCCCACAAGCCCCCATGGCATGGCCTGGGGGGTGGCCGCGCCGTGCAGGCTTGTGGGCACCCCCTGGTGCCCCTCTGGCATTTCTTCGGCCCAGTATTTTTGATAAATTGGCAAAACAATCCCCGTTGATTTTCACGGTGTTTGGAGTTGCGCAGAATAGGTATCTCAACTTTGCTCCACTTTTAGGCCAGAATTCCAGTTGCCGGTATTCTCCCTCTTCATGTAAACCTTGCAAAATAAGAGAGAAAAGGCATAAGAATTGTACCGTGATGTGAAATAACAGCCAAAGAAGCGATAAATATCAACATGAAAACATGATGCAAAATGGACGTATCAGAGACCGCAGCCCTCAGGCTTGTGGGCCCCCTAGAACTCCTTTTCCCTAGGTTTTGCGCCTATATATCCCCAAAAATTGCACAAAAAATCATGATATCATCGAAAGTACTTTTTCGCCGCCGCAAGCTTCTGTCTCCGCAAGATCCCATCTAGGGCACGTTCTGGTGCCCTGCCAAAGGGGGAATTCGGATACGGAGGGCTTCTTCATCAACACCATGACCTCTCTGATGATGCGTGAGTAGTTCACCATAGACCTACGGGTCCATAGCTAGTAACTAGATGGCTTCTTCTCTCTCTTGGATCTTCAATACAAATCTCTCCATGATCTTCATGGAGATCTATCCGATATAATCTTCTTTTGCGGTGTGTTTGTCGAGATTCGATGAATTGTAGATTTATGATCAGATTATCTATGAATCTTATTTGAGTTTCTTCTGATCTCTCTTATGCATGATTTCATATCCTTGTAATTCTCTTCGAGTTGTGGGTTTTGTTTGGCCAACTAGATCTATGATTCTTGCAATGGAGAAGTGCTTGGTTTTGGCTTCATACCGTGTGGTGACCTCACCCAGTGACAGAATGGGTAGCGAGGCACGCATCGTGTTGTTGCCATCAAGGGTAAAAAGATGGGGTTTTCATCATTGGTTTGAGATTATCCCTCTACATCATGTCATCTTGCTTAAAGCGTTAGTCTGTTCGTCATGAACTCAATATACTAGATGCATGCTGGATAGCGGTAGATGTGTGGAGTAATAGTAGTAGATGCAGAAAGTATCGGTCTACTTGTTTCGGACGTGATGCCTATATGTATGATCATTGCCTTAGATATCATAAAGACTTTGTGCGGTTCTTTCAATTGCTCGACAATAATTTGTTCACCCACCATGATATTTGCTATTTTGAGAGAAGCCTCTAGTGAACACTATGGCCCCCGGGTCTACTCCACACCACATTTTCAGCCTTACAACAACTCATGGAAATTACAATATATTACCCTCTGATCTAGAGAGTAATATCAAAGAGTTCATCAACTCTCAAAATATTTTGAATGCGTCCATAGAGGTAAAGCTACTCAAAATTGACGATTTGGCTAAGAGCGTTGATAGAATGTCTAGGATGTTGATGCTTTGAAAGTTAGATGTGCTCCTCCCAAAATCAACATGGATGAAACTTTGAAAGCTATGCGTGTTCCCATGATTGAGAGCCAAGAAAGAACCGCCCAAATTCTTGCTAGACATGAATGGCTTAAAAATGCGTGTTCTCATGATAAGAATCACGAAGATCTTGAAGTGCTTGGTGTGACTCCCATTGAATCTTCGTTTTCTTGTGTCAAACCTAATGATTATGGGGCTGGATATGAATCCACTTTGGTTGAAAAGTGCCCCAATGATTCGGAGTCCATCTATCTTGATGCTAAAAGCATTGAAAGTGGAGTAGAAGATATTAAAACTTTGAGTAGTAATGAAATTACTACCATGGATTTCAAAGAATTCAATTATGATAGCTACTCCTTGATTGAATGCATTTCCTTGATGCAATCCATGTTAAACTCTCCACACGCTTATAGCCAAAACAAGGCCTTTACTGATCATATCGTCGAAGCTATGATAAAAGCTCTTGAAGAGAAACTTGAATTGGAAGTCTCTATCCCTAGAAAGCTTCATGATGATAGGGAACCTACCATCAAAATCAAAATCAAAAACTATGAATGCAATGCTTTGTGTGATTTGGGTGCTAGTGTTTCCGCAATTCCAAAGTCTTTATGTGATGTTCTGGGTTTTAATGAGATTGAAGAGTGTTCTCTTCATTAGCATCTTGCGGATTCTACTGTCAAGAAACCCATGGGAAGGATCAATGATGTTCTTATTATTGCAAATAGGAACTATGTACCCGTGGATTTCATTGTGCTTGATATTGATTGCAATCCTACATGCCCTATCATTCTTGGTAGACCTTTCCTAAGGACTATCGGTGCTATCATCGATATGAAGGAAGGGAATATTAGATTTCAATTTCCTTTAAGGAAGGGCATGGAGCATTTTCCTAGAAAGAAAATAAGATTGCCTTATGAATCCATGATGAGGGTTACTTATGGTTTGAGTACCAAAGACGACTATACGTGATTCTATCGCTTTTATGCCTAGCTAAGGGCGTTAAACAATAGCGCTTGTTGGGAGGCGACCTAATGAATTTATCCTTTTCTTTCTGTTTTGTTGCGTCCACACCATCATAATTCTGTTATGATTGTGTCTTTTATGTTTCTTTTTGTGTTTGAGCCAAGAAAAACCTTTATGACTAGTCTTGGTAATGGTTGTTTGATCCTGCTGGAAAAAGACAGAAACTTTTCTCTCACAAAATTATTTTTCATTTTTATCCATAAAGATATTTTGAGTTGATTCTTTTTGCTGCTGGTTGATATGCCTTTTTCCCAGTCTGTCGTAAGTTTTCAGAATTTTTGAGGTACGAGAAGTATACGAAGTATACAGATTGCTACAAACTTGTCTGTTTTTGACAGATTTTGTTTTTGTTGAGTTGGTTGTTTGTTTTGATGAAACTATGGATAGTATCGGGGGGGTACTAGCCATGTATAAGTGAGAATACAGTAGCCCAACACCAATATAGATGGAATTCAAGTTTGCTACAGTACCAAAAGAAGTGGTAGTTTGTTTTCTTGTGCTAATGTTATCACGAGTTTCTGTTTAGGTTTTGTGTTGTGAAGTTTTCAAGTTTTGGGTGATGTTCTCATGGACAAAGAGATAAGGAGTGGAAAGAGCTCAAGCTTGGGTATGCCCAAGTCATCCCAAGACAAATTCAAGGACACCAAAAAGCCTAAGCTTGGGGATGCACCGGGAAGGCATCCCGTCTTTCGTCTTCAATCCATCGGTAACATTACTTGGAGCTATATTTTTATTCACCACATGATATGTATTTTTCTTGGAGCATCTTGTATCTTAGGAGTCTTTTCTTTTTGTTGTGTCACAATCATCCTTGCTGCACACCTTTTTGAGAGAGAGAGACATGCACTCATCGTGATTTTGCTAGAATGCTCATAGTGCTTCACTTATATCTTTTGAGCTAGATACTTTTGCTCTATGTGCTTCACTTATATCTTTTAGAGCACGGCGGTGCGTGACTTGGTAGTTGGCTTATGCTATGAAAGTAGTCCCAAATGTGATAGGTACCCAAAGAGGATGCAAAAACCTCCATCTTCATGTGCATTGAGTAGAAAGAGAAGTCTTGATTCCTCTCAATTAGTTTTGAGACGTGGATTTGGTAATATTAAGAGCTATGTTAGTAGGGTGTTGTGAATCTAGAAATACTTGTGTTGAAGTTAGTGATTCCGTAGCATGCACGTATGGTGAACCGCTATGTTAGGAAGTCGGAGCATAACTGATCTATTGATTGTCATCCTTTGTGTTCAGGTCGGGATCGCGCGATGGTTAAACACCTACCAACCCTTCCCCTAGGAGCATGCGTTTAGCACTTTGTTTTGATTACTAATAAAAACTTTCGCAACAAGTATGTGAGTTCTTCATGACTAATGTAAGTCCATGGTATAGATGCACTTTCACCTTCCACCATTGCTAGCCTCTCTAGTGCCGCACAATTCTCGCCGGTACACAAACCTACCATATGCCTTCCTCAAAACAGGCACCATACCTACCTACTATGGCATTTTCATAGCCATTCCAAGATATATTGCCATGCAACTCCCACCGTTCCGTCTCATGACTTGTGCCGTCACTCTCATATTGCCATTGCATGATCGTAAGATAGCTAGCGAGATGTTTCAGCGTCATACGCCATGCTAGATCGTTGCACATCCCGGTACATTGCTGGAGGCATTTCCTATAGAGTCATCATCATTTTGAGCTTTGAAGTTGTGAGTAAATAAAAGTGTGATGATCATCATTATTATAGCATTGTCCCATGTGAGGAAAAAAAGAGAGGCCAAAGAGCCCAAAAAAAGATAGAGAAGATGCCTAAGAGCCCAAGTGAGAAAAAAATGAAAAGAGAGAAAAAGAGAGAAGGGACAATGCTACTATCTTTTTCCACACTTGTGCTTCATAATAGCACCATGTTCTTCATGATTGAGAGCTTCCTGCTTTGTCACTACCATATGCTAGTGGGAATCTTCATTATATAACTTGGCTTGTATATTCCAATGATGGGCTTCCTCAAAATTTCCCTAGGTCTTCGTGAGCAAGCAAGTTGGATGCACACCCACTAGTTTTCGTTTTGAGCTTTCACATACTTATAGCTCTAGTGCATCTCTTGTATGGCAATCCCTACTCATTCACATTGATATCTATCAATGGGCATCTCCATAGGCCTTTGATACGCCGAGTCAATGTGACCATCTCCTCCTTTTTATCTCACAACCACCACCACACTCTATTCCACCTATAGTGTTATATCCATGGCTCACGCTCATGTATTGCGTGATAGTTATAAAAAGTTTGAGAAAGTAAGAGTGCAAATATCATTACTTGGCCAATACCGGGGTTGTGCATGATTTACATTAGTTGTGTGAGGATGATGGAGCATAGCCAGACTATACGATATTGTAGGGATAACTTTCATTGGCCTTGTTATTTTGAAAGTTCATGATTACCTTGCTGGTTTGCTTGAAGTATTATTGTTTTCATGTCAATAGCAAACTATTGTTTCGAATCTTGCGGATCTGAACATTCATGTCACGTGAAAGAAGTTGCAAAGGACAACTATGCTAGGTAGCATTCCACATCAAAAATTCATTCTTTATCACTTCCCTACTCGAGGACGAGTAGGAGTTAAGCTTGGGGATGCTTGATACGTCTCCAACGTATCTATAATTTTAGATGGTTTCATGCTATTATCTTGTCAAACTTTGTTTTTTTTGCATAGCTTTTATATATTTTTTGGGACTAACTTATTAACTCAGTGCGAAGTGCCAGTTCCTGTTTTTCCATGTTTTTTATCCCTTTCAGAGGAGATTTTTAAACGGAGTCCAAACGGAATAAAATCCCGGAAAAGATTTTTTCCGTAACGGAAGAAGATCAGGAGACTTGAGAGCCAAGGCAGGGGGCCCCAGGGGCCCCACAAGACCCCACCCCGCGGCCAGGGGGGAGGCCGCGGCCCTCAGGCTTATGCGTCCCCTGGAACTCCTTTCCCCTAGGTTTTGCGCCTATATATCCCCAAAAATTCCACAAAAATCAGGAGACCATCGAAAGTACTTTTCTGCCGCCGCAAGCTTTTGTCTCCGCAAGATCCCATCTGTGGCACGTTCTCGTGCCCTGCCGGAGGGGGGATTCGGATACGGAGGGCTTCTTCATCAACACCATGACCTCTCCGATGATGCGTGAGTAGTTCACCATAGACCTACGGGTCCATAGCTAGTAGCTAAATGGCTTCTTCTCTCTCTTGGATCTTCAATACAAACTTCTCCATGATCTTCATGGAGATCTATCCGATGTAATCTTCTTTTGCGTTGTGTTTGTCGAGATCCGATGAATTGTGGATTTATGATCAGATTATCTATGAATCTTATTTGAGTTTCTTCTGATCTCTCTTATGCATGATTTCATATCCTTGTAATTCTCTTCGAGTTGTGGGTTTTGTTTGGCCAACTAGATCTATGATTCTTGCAATGGGAGAAGTGCTTGGTTTTGGGTTCATACCGTGCGGTGACCTCACCCAGTGACAGAAGGGGTAGCAAGGCACGCATCGTGTTGTTGCCATCAAGGGTAAAAAGATGGGGTTTTCATCATTGGTTTGAGATTATCCCTCTACATCATGTCATCTTGCTTAAGGCGTTACTCTGTTCGTCATGAACTCAATACACTAGATGCATGCTGGAGTAATTGTAGTAGATGCAGAAAGTATCGGTCTACTTGTTTGTCGCTTACTTGTTCCGAGAAAAGCTCCCCGAAGACAAAGAGGAAGCCCGCCAAATCGTTCGCCGATCTAAATCTTTCGAAATCTTCGAAGACAAACTATACAAGAAGAGTGTTACATGAGTCTCTCAAAAGTGCATTTCTCCAGAGGAAGGACTACATATCTTGCACGAGATCCACTCGGGAACCTGTGTACATCATGCGTCTTCTCGAAACCGAGTGGATAAGGCCTTCCGAGGAGGGTTTTATTGGCCCCGAGCCAATGCGGCAGCAAAAGACTTGGTCGATTTGTGTGTTGGATGCTAGTTCTATAAGAATTAGTCACACAAGCCTGCATCCATGCCAAAAACTATTCCACTCACTTGTCAAATCGCCTTGTGGGGCCTCGACATGGTCACCCCCCTGTGCCCCGGGATGAGTGGATTTACCCACCTGCTAGTTGCGGTGGATAAGTTCACCAAGTGGTTCGAAGCTAAACCCATCAAAAGCTTGGACGCGACGACTGTCGTCAGTTCATTCGGCAGATCATCTTCAGATTTGGAGTCCCTCACGACATCATCACCGACAACAAAACTAACTTTGACTCGAAGGAATTCCGCGAGTTCTGTCACTCCCAAGGCACTCGGGATAGTTACGCCTCCGTGGCTCTCTCGCAGTCGAATGGGCAGGCGAAATGGGAGAATGATATGATACTTGAGGGATAGAAACCCCGGCTGATGAGAGATCTCAAATATGCCGCACGCGCTTGGGTAGAAGAATTACCATCCGTACTATGGTGGTATGCAAACGACTCAGAATTGTTCAACCAAGCGTACTCCATTCTTCATCGTGCATGGGTCGGGAGCTGTTCTACCGAGTGGCTTACGCCACAACTCTCCCTGAGGAAGAGAGAGAGATGGCCCTCATTCGGTCCACATTGTACCAGCAAGACCTACAACACTACCATGACAAGCAAGTCAGGGCCGAGTGTTTCAACTCGATGAAATATCATTATTCTCCCACTTAGTTTCTTGTAACCACAAGCATCTTCATTATCCATTGATGAAATCAAACTCCTTTGACTGTTTCATTTAAAACGAAGATTCCAACTCCATTATGTCACTTCTGACCATTGCTGGAACTCTAAATTTTGCATACTCACTAGCATCATGTGGATCCACAAAATACTTTGGATTGTATCACATGCAAGTCCTAGGTTGCATTTCCATCTCATGGAAATCATTTTTTGGTATCCATGTATCATATCTCATGATCGAAATATGTATTAATTGCTAGTTTAACCTGAGACAGTCTCGTCGTAGTTAATTCTTTGAATTTGTTATATGTAACAAGTCGAGCTTTATGCATAAAACACTTTTATCCGTACCAGTTTATAGTTCCATTAGTATTTGTTAGACTCTAAGTCTTCTGAAGGTTATATCAAGATTTAATCTCAAATCATTTGTATGGAAATTATCTCAGATTATATTAGCATTCAGCCAATTCTAGAGTCAGGTCCCATCCACGCTTCCTTGTGTATAGTAGGTACACTGTTATCTAACAACATTATCTCGTTTGCGACCTTAGAGGTTTGCACAAGCTTTGCCTACGCGGTTTAGCTGCAAGTTCGAGTGAAATCCATACATCTCATGTAGAGGCTTCCGTATAAGTCATAGTAGGAAACTCTGGAACCATTTCCAAGGTTCATTTTCTTTGATCTGATGACGAAGATAATGTTATCTCATCGAGTTGCACTGCTCTCCCACTCACCTTTTTGTAAGAACCATTTTCTACAAAATCATACCGTTCTTTGTGGCAAACCTTTTTGCCTCGGTATAGTCAGAGAGAAATACCCAATTACTTGGGATAACCTACAAAGTAGCACTTTTCTGATTTGGAATAGGTTTGTAAACATTTTACACAAGCCCCATATTCCAAATGTTAAGAAAAGATATATCATGGTTGGGTGTACTATACCATGGAGTTATTTCAACAGATGTGATGGCTCTCTTTTTAGTGTAAAAGCCGTAGTCTCTAAAGCATTACTTTAAAAGGGATAATGGCAAATTGATTTATGTAATCTTTGATCTCACCATGTCATAAATGATTTGATTACATCTTCACGGACATTCCACTCACAGTGGTATTCCTGGAAGTGTAGGTTATGAAACCTTTTTCACAACTTATCAGACATTCGCTAAACTTGTAACTCAAATTTCCCTTTCCGCAATCTAATTGTAGAAACATAACTTTATTGTTACAATAATTTATACTTCCTTTATGAAAATGTTTTGAATGATTTCAAAGATCAAGACTTACGTCTCATCAACCAAATATCCATATATCTTCTTGAGTCATTTTTGAAGATAGATAAATCCACTACTAGCAATAACGTTTATCGGACTACACGCATCAAAATGTATGATCACCAATAAGTTTGTTACTCGTTCCTTTTGGCCCATGAACGGTATTTCAGTCACTTCACTTTTTGGAGGAAAATTGTGAGTGTCACATGATTCACAATCAAATGACTACAAAATCCATCATTATGGAAAATTTTCATGCGGATTTCTCCAATGTGACCAAATGTAGTGCCACACATATGTGGTATTATTTTAGCCTTGCGACATTTAGCATCAGTGTTATGGATGTATTATATTACCAGTAATATTCATAACATACATCCCATCCTTGATGGAAGCATTGCCCTTATGTTATTCATGACACTGGACAACAATTGTTCTTTTATGAACAACCCTCTTGCAACAAACATTATGCAATTAGCTAGAGTGTGTAAAACTCTAAAATGAATTATGAAGGTAAACACAGAGGTAATATATTATTATCAATATTAATAACATACATCTCATTCATAATGAAAGTATGGCCCTTATGTTATTCATAACACCGTACATTAAAAGTTCTCTTATGAACAACCTTCTTGCAACAAACATTATGCAATGGGCTAGAGTGTATAAAGCTCTAAAATGAATTATGAAAATAAATACAGACGGTAATACATAGATGGATGGTATAGTAAGTTTTACTATGTTCTCGATGCGCATCTAAACCTCATTAGTGGGAAGTCTTTTAGGCTGTAGTGGTTCTTGCATCGATTTGCAAAAGAATACAATCGAGCGGGTATTCCTATAATCAACATTTAATCACAATACCCAAGAATTGCGAACTAATAGTTTAATCACAATTCTCAAGAACTTGTTCTTTTTGACCAGCCTTCCAAACATCAATAACTTGTATGACTTCCATACATCAGCTGGACATTCTAGACTTCTTTCGTATTTGCCTTTATAATTCTAACAGTTTAACTTTCTCCTACTCTGAGAAGAAGCACCAAAATTAAAGCGTGGCATTAGCTCCGAACTTCCTAGGTGTGTAAGTCACACTCACACCCTTTGACCATTTCCTTTCTCTTTGAGTTGTTGTTTTATTCACCTTAATCATATGGCAGGCGTTCTGCTGGATACCTCTCTTATGAGTCAAATTCCTAGTAAACACTGTACGAATACTTTGCAAACAAACATTGCTTTGGATATATCATATCTTTTAACCTTTGTTTGTATCTGAAAATAATATTCAGTTCCATGAATATCACATAACTATCCCAAACTTGTGAAGTTTGGGTCTTATGGAAGCAAACGCATTACACCTGACCGTGACAGAATACTAGTTTTTGGATCGAAGGACGAGAGTCACATCATCCATAGCATCAGGGGGAGAATACCGAAAACATGTGATAGGACAAAGTCCTTCTCGGCACTCTTGACGACAATCCTGTCATTACGTTACCAATCGTAAAGATTTAACCAGATAAATAACAATTTATTCAATTTTAACGGGGAAGGTGGTAACACGAGCCATTATTCTACAATTGTTATACAAAACACACTTGGACTATGTTCATAATTAATTACACAAGTAAATAAACAAATTTATTTTAAATGTGCTCCCACTCAAATCAATATCTCTCATAATTTATTGTGAGTGATTGAAGACCCATATTTCAATTCAACGTCACGGTTCGAGATGAACTCAAATGGCGTGAACTTCAATCGGTAGGCAAACTTGTTGATCACATCTCTATGTGATTCTTGTTCATCTTTCGATGCGTGTGTTTCGAGCTAAGGACTGTCCTGCGTGAACGTCAAGTCAACCAAGTGATCTTGCTGCTAGGTCTCAACGCACCCGCCTCACACTTCTCTAATCGTTCGCACCCATGGAGATCATGTGATGCCCCGAAGAGATAGGTGCCGTAACGGTGCTACACTTGGGATACCACTAACTACTTGATAATTTAAGTGAGAGATCACCCTAATAAAAAGCGACTACCGCACAATCAAAAGGGTGCATCATAAGGGATAAACATCTCAGGCAATTCATAATATCATGATATGATATAGCCCCTTGTGACAGAGAAGTCAAGTATTTCTTCGTCTTCGACATTCACGTAGGTGTTCACCTTCGCAAAGATTGCCACCACCTTGTCAATGCATCAGATAATATTGCTATATCCATAGAGGATAAAATAAATGATTACTTAAGGTTGACACGCAGGTCATTAAAGTGACAATCATATGGCTCCAGCCATCATGCCGAATCATGACACATAGGTCATGTTAATTTACATTATATAGTCATCTCATACGTAATCAAACTGAATATGAGCATTGCTATACCACATCTCATGCACACCCCGCAAAACCAAGTTAGACGGCTCTAATCGGTTAATGCAAAAATTTATTTTACGTGGCTTCTAAGGTTTTGACTTAAACGTAGCTACCAACGTTCATCATGAGGTATGAAAATTCAAGTTGCTAGATAACCTTTCGAGGGTGTATGAAACACGAGATAACAAAATCTCGAACCACATACTAAACTTCGTCATACGCATGACCCCCCGTGCAGATCATATCTGCATTGCCCTTTCGTTTGCGAAACATCCATCTTTCTCAACTATGGTGGAACCCAAAAAACTGTTAGCACTTCGTTGATCTGTCAATCAGCATACTCAGGAGCAGCATGAAACGATCACGGATTGCGAGAACTTTGTCAAATTCCACCATGCCGTCAAGATCAGGACTACACAAATTGAAAGGAAGCAACAGGAACATCGGGTAACATATTTCATTTGCTACCAGCACAAATAATTTCAAGTAATAGAACTCATCTACTACAAGTTATATCGTGCAACACCCATACATCTCATGTATTCTAGATCATAACCTGCATCTATGTATAACGTGGCTCTGATACCACTGTTGGGGAACGCGACAGAAAACAAAAAAAATCGATACTATGAACACGCTGAGGATCACTATGGAGACTACATACAAGGTTCAATCTTTTCATTACCGACTTGTAGCGCAACGGAAGTAGAGTCGATGACGATCGGTGGTGCAGATCCCCACAGCTAGGATTTACAACCTCCCAACTACGAGGATGTACATCCTCGTGTGCCCCTCGGACAGCCCTTCGGGAGGCAGTCGGACAATCCCTTGGATGGTCTCTTGGACAGCCCTTCGGGAGGACCATCAAAAACCAAACGGTCACCCGGACAGCCCTTCGGGAGGACCCTTGAAATTCGGATTGTCACTTGGACAGCCCTTCGGGAGGCACTCACGAACTAAGACCGAAACGACGATATCTCTACAGAGTTGCACACATACGGTGTCATCTATCCGGTAGGGCTTCACCGTCTAGAACTAGTTCCTACCGGAACCTAGACAGCCTTTCGGCTCTACGTAACTATTTCGTTGGGAGGGAGAGAGAAAGCCAGATCATGCATGGCATGTGTATGTGAGAAAGAGTGAGTGTGGAGAGTTCATCTCCACCTCTATTGATAGGAAAAACTCTAGGGGTGTGATGTCAACTGTGCTTCCCCGACAACGGCGCCAGAAATACTTCTGCTACTGCAACAAAAGACCTTCCAATGGTGCCAGAAATAGGAGTGTTGCTTGATACTCCTCAGTAACGGCACCAGGAATCCTTCTGCTACGGCTACGCCTTAAGGGACTTCCTAGGCAAATATGCAAAGGTTTTCCCCCATGGCCTTGGAGCCTTGCGTTGGTGTTCCCTCGAAGCGGAAAGGGTGATGTAGCACAGCGGTGGTAAGTATTGCCCTCAGTTTGAGAACCAAGGTATCAATCCAGTGGAGGAGTATCACAAGATCCTGCACAAACACAAAAGCTTGCTCCCAACGCTATGAACGGGTTGTCAATCCCTTATAGATTGTTCGCCAAGTGAGAACTGAAAGCAACAAAGTTACAAAGCAAAGTAAAATTGGAGGTGTAAACAATGGATGTATATAGACCCGGGGGCCGCAGTGTTTACTAGTGGCTTCTCTCATAAAAGCAAGTAGACGGTGGTTGAACAAATTACTGTCGAGCAATTGATAGAACCGCGCAAAGTCGTGACGATATCTATGGCAATGATTATATCTATATGCATCACGTCCAAAACAAGTAGACCGACACTTTCTGCATCTACTACTATTACTCCACACGTCGACCGCCATCCAGCATGCATCTAGTGTATTAAGTCCAAAAGAACGGAGTAACACCTTAAGCAAGATGACATGATGTAGATGGACAATTTCATATCAACACCAGAGCCCATCTTGTTACCCTTGATGGCAACTACTTAATGTGTGCCTTGCTGCCCCTACTGTCACAGGGAAAGGTCACCACATGGTAGAACCCAAAACCAAGCACTTCTCCCATTGCAAGAATCATAGATCTAGTTGGCCAAACAAAACCCAAGACTCGGAGAGACTTACAAGGATATCAAATCATGCATATAAGAAATCAGCAAAGACTCAAATATATATATCATAGATAATCTGATCACAAATCCACAATTCATCGGATGTCGACAAACACACCGCCAAAGAAAATTACGTCAGATAGATCTCCATGAAGATCATGGAGAACTTTGAATTGAAGATCCAAGAGAGAGAAGAAGCCGTCTAGCTACTAACTAC
The DNA here is from genome assembly GCF_904849725.1 of Hordeum vulgare subsp. vulgare. NCBI lineage: Eukaryota > Viridiplantae > Streptophyta > Magnoliopsida > Poales > Poaceae > Hordeum > Hordeum vulgare. Next base: position 544,707,452 of record NC_058524.1, on the reverse strand, counting down.
GAACCCGTAGGTCTGAAGTGAACTACTCACGAGTCATTGGAGGGGCGATGATGATGATGAAGAAGCCCTCCAACTCCAAAGTCCCCTCCGGCAGGGCGCCGGGAAGGGTCTCCAGATGAGATCTCGCGGAAACGGAAGCTTGCGGCGACAGAAAAGTATTTTGAGGCTCCCCTGCTTTTTTGCTGAATTTTTGGGAATATATAGGACAAAGATCTAGGTCAGGGGGCGGCCTGGGAGGACACAAGCCCTGACACCGCCTCTTCCCCCCTGGTGGCATGGTGGGGGCTTGTGGGCTCCCACGAGCCCTCCTGGCTTGGCCCACAGGCCCCCTGATCTTCTTCGGTTCGGGAAAAAAATCATTTCGGGGATTTTATTCCGTTTGGACTCCGTTCCAAAATCAGATCTTAAAAGAGCCAAAAACACAGAAAAACAAGAAGTGGCACTTGGCACTGGCTTAATAAGTTAGTCCCAAAAAAGATAAAAAAGGTACATAAAACATCCAAAGATGACAAGATAACAGCGTGAAACCATAAAAAATTATAGATATGTTTGAGACGTATCAACGCTGCAGCTGAGGTGGTCTCCTGCACCATGGGAATTTTGGCCTTGACAATCACTCGGTTCGGAGTCGCATCCTGCTTCGACACTTCTCCAACTATAGAAGGGGCGTCGGGGTCGAGTTCAATCACGTTTCGCGGCTCTGCACATGTTCACAAGGCATTCGAAAGGCCACTCATGTGGCTAAATCCCGAGTCCCGAATGAATCACCAGAAAAGTTCGAGGATCACCTTTGGATGAAGAGACATCAACATTGGCCTTCCCTTTGTCAGAGGTCTTGGGTTCCAGCGAAGCAGTCGAGATATCGGTCGTGCAACAGAAACAACAAAAATTTCAATCATCACTCGGTAGACATTGCTCAAGCTGGGATGGATCACTCGGCGGGGATACTTACGTTGAGGCCACATGCGCGTTGATCGCGCAATCTCTCGCGTTAACTAGACGAATGCTTTTAACAACAAACCTTCTCCTGCAACGGCACCAGAAGAATGCTGATAGCACTCCCCGGCAATGAAACTGGAAGAATGTTGTTGATGGCCCACCAGCGTGTGGGTTCGCAGCAGTTTTCGACGGTAGAGTATTCGACCCAAATTTGTAGATCGCCTCAGGAGGTGAGAGTATACTCTCAAGTATTAGCAGCTGAATTTGTCAGATTGAACCACACCTGAAAGATTAGTATCTGCAAGCAAAATAGTAACAACAAAGTAAGATGATAACAACGGTGTCAGAAATGATCTGTTGACGGTAGACTATTCTTAACGATTGTATATATCGCGCCTTCGTTGCCGCGTCGACGGAATTTGTCAATTCCCGTCAATGGTAGGTGAACCAACAGTGTAGCAGGTAGCAGCAGTGTAACGAGAAATAGCAATAGTAGGACAAATCGTAGGCAATGGGTCGATGATTTGTTTGGATGATATTCATCATGCAACAACTATAACACGGAGAGATAAGTGGCTAGCTCCCGTTCGTCAATGTGATGTAGGCATGCATTCCGTGTGTCGTCATACGTGCTTAGGGAAAAGAACTTGCATGACATCTATTGCCCATCCCTCCCGTGGCAGCGGGGTCCAAAAGGAAACTACAGGATATTAAGGTTCTCCTTTTAATAAAGAACCGGACCAACGCATTACACTTGGTGAACACATGAACTCCTCAAACTATAGTCATCACCAGGAGTGGTTCCGGTTATTGTCACTCCGGGGTTGCCGGATCATAACACATAGTAGGTAACTACAACTTGCAAGATCGGATCTAAAACACACATATATTGGTGACAACATAACAATTTCAGATCTGAAATCATGGCACTCAGGCCCTAGTGACAAGCATTAAGCATGGCAAAGTAGTAGCAACATCAAATCTCAGAACATAGTGGATACTAGGGATCAATCCCCATCAAAACTAGCTCGATTACATGATAGATCTCATCCTACTCATCACCTCCCAGCGAGCCTACGAATAGATTACTCACGAACGACGAAGAGCTTCATGGAATTGGAGAGGGAAGAAGGTTGATGATGATGATGGCGACGATTTCCCCTCTCCGGAGCCCAAGATGGACTCCAGATGTGCCCTCCAGATGAAGAACAGGTGGTGGGGGCGCCTCCGTATCGAAAACGCGACGAAAACTTCTCTTTTTATTTTTTCTGGGACAAAAGGCAACTTATAGAGCTGGAGTTGGGGCGGCAGGTGCCTGTGGGCCCCACAAGCCTACCCACCACCACGAGGGGGGTGGTGGCAGAGCAGGGGCTTGTGGCCCATTCGCCCACCCCCTGAGGTGGACCTTGGCGCAGATATTTTTGATATTTTCCAGAACTGCTCCCCGTAAATTTTCAGGACGTTTGGAGAACTTTGATTTCTGCACAAAAAAAACACCAAGGCAATTCTGCTGAAAACAGCGTCAGTCCAGGTTAGTTCCATTCAAATCATGCAAATTAGAGTCCAAAAAAAGGGCAAAAGAGTTTGGAAAAGTAGATACGATGGAGACGTATCAACTCCCCCAAGCTTAAAACCTTGCTTGTCCTCAAGCAACTCAGTTGACAAACTGAGAGAGAAAGAAAAACTTTGACAAACTCTGTTTGATCTTGTTGTTGCAACTATGTCTAACTCATAACCAGAATTTCAGCAAGATCACAAGTTAACCACATAAGCAAATGACACGAAGGTCTCACGGTAAACTAATATCAATGGCATAATCAGCTAACGAGGAAATAATAATGAGTTTCAAATACCAACACTTCAATCAAAACAAGCATGAAGCAATATGAATAGGTGGTATCTCGCTAGCTCTTTCTGAGACCGCAAAACATAAATGCAGAGCACTTTCAAAGATCAAGGGCTGACTAAACATTGTAATTCATAGCAACAAAGATCCAGTCATAGTCATACTCAATATCAATCAAAAGCAAAGCATAAAAATGACAGAGGTTCTCTCTAATTGGTGCTTATATAAGAGGAGGATGACTCGACAAGAAAATAAATAGACAGGCCCTTCGCAGAGGGATGCATTGATTTGCAGAGGTGCCAGAGCTCAAGCTTTGAATTCAGAGATAATAATTTTGGGTGGCATGCTTTCATTGTCAACACAATGACCAAGAGTTCTCAATATCTTCCATGCTACTCATGCTATAGGCGGTTCCCAAACAGAAAAGTAAAGTTTTAACTCCCCCACCACCAATCAATCACAATCCCCGGCTAGCCGAATCCTCGGGTACTGTCCATACTAACATCAATCTGGGGGAGTCTTGTTTTACAGTTATGTTTTCGATTTAAGCGTGGCACTGGGCATTCCAATTATCGGCCCATTTCTCGTGAATAACTGTGAATAAACACATGTTGAGGATAACACTCCTAGCATGGAAGATACCAATAGCCCTCTGTCACCACATGAGCGGTTCGGGCATGCAAAACAGATTATTTCTTGAAGGTTTAGAGAGTGGCACATGCAAATTTACTTGGAACGGCAGGTAGATACCGCAAATAGGTAGGTATGGTGGACTCTCATGGAAAAACTTTTGGGTTTATGGAAGTGGATGCACAAGCAGTATTCCGCTTAGTACAAGTGAAGGCTAGCAAAACACTCGGAAGCGACCAACTAGAGAGCGATAACGGTGATCAAGATGCAATGAGTTTGACTAACATTGAATGCAAGCATGAAAAGGATATAAATCACCATGAACACGAACATCATAGAGGCTATGTTGATTTTGTTTCAACTACATGCATGAACATGCGCCAAGTCAAGCCACTTGAAACATTCAAAGGAGAATACCATCCTATCATAGTACATCATAGTCATCTCAAAATCTATGTTGGTAATCAAGACAAACCATTATAAGTTCTCAGCTAAATAAGCATGGCATCAAAAACTATGATCTCTAAGTTGTCATTGAAAATGTGGTTCTCTCACAACAAAGCTAAATCTGGGTCGACAAGCTAGTCATATTTACAAAAACAAAATAGATAGAGTTCATACCAGCTTTTCAGTCTCAGTCACTTCATCATATATCATCATTATTGCCTTTCATTTGCACGATCGAACGATGTGAACAATAATAAGAACATTGGACTAAGCTGAATCTGCAGGCAAACACAAAGGTGAAGACAATGTAATATGGCTCTTTGAAAGCTAAACAGGTAAGCATGCAAGAACCAATAAACATTGTAACAAATATCTTCTACCTTGACACAAAGAAAAAGAAAACTATTTACACGGGAAAGCTCCCAACAAGCAAAAGAAGAAAGAAAAATCTTTTTGGGTTTTCTCAAAAGGACAGAAAACAAGAAAACAAGAAAACAAAAAGAAACTAGCATGGATAATATAGTGGCAAAGTGTAAACATCGGCTAACAAAGTGAAAGCATAAGGACGAATATAAAGTCGGTGAGAACACGTACTCCCCCAAGATTAGGCTTTTGGCCTAGCTTGTTCTGCAGCCACTGCCTGAATAGCTGCCTCGCGAAGTCGAGTAGCCGTCGCCTCCCTCTCATACTCCTCTGCCTCTCCTATGGTTATGTAGTATCTTCGTTTTACCCGAAAGTCAAAGAAAGCTGGAGTAGGAAGGGTAATATGGAAAACACGCTGCCGGTTAAATATCAAGCGGTATAGGAGGGATCCCTGATCTCTCTCAAGGAACTGGTAGCGTGTGAAAGCGACACAATCAAGGTAGGCTGTATGGAGAGGAGGGTCTTCTGGACGGATGGATACTCAAGATAATTTGTTAAGCGTGTAGCATAAACTCCACCAAAGAAATCCCCCTCACTGGCATTTTTATTCAGCCTCCTTGCTATAATAGCTCCCATATTGAAGCTCCTGTCACCTGTTACTGCGCTCTTAAGGATACTAAGGTCGGAAGCGCATAGGTGACAATGGGCACCCTTGCCGTTAACGCACCTACCTATGAAGAGGGCAAGGTAGTGCAAGGCAAGGAAATGGATGCTTCCTATGGTGGCTTGCGTGATATCTCTGGTTTCTCCAACAGTTATACTGGAGGCAAAGTCTCTGACCGAACACTTAGGAGGATCATTAACACTACCTCCATCGGGTATCTTGCAAATCCTATTGAAATCCTCCAGATCCACGGTATAGGATTTATCTACAGATCAAACTGTATGGATGATTCACGGCCAGCTAAAAATTTAAATCTACGCACGAAAGAGGAAGTGAGCATAGCATACTGTTCACATTTATCTGAGAGGAATTCTTCTAACCCGGCATTGCGGACAAGTGCATCAAACTCATCCTTGAAGCCTGCTTCGATCATGAACTCATCGGAAGGCCATTCACATGGTTGCACCAGCGCGTCCCTTTGTTGAAAAGGTTCGGGCTCCCGAAAAGAGAGACGGGGACCATTCTTACTTGAGGAACCACCATGAAACTTCCTCCTGAACATAATTTCCTTTTGCTGAAATTTTTCAAGTTCAAGAGAAAAGTGAATGAGGACCAACCATACCTTGTAGCAACTACTCCTACTAGTGCCTAGAAACCGTATCACGCGCAAAAACTACTTGGGACCAACTAAAATCAACTTTTCAAGCTCAAGAACAGGGTCACCAAGGTAGCAAGAATTCGCGAAGGATAAAGCACTAGAGCAAAAACTAATTGGACCAATGGAGGAGTCACTTACCAAGGAGCAATTTCCCCAAAACAGTTCGGAGAATGGTGCTTTGAGCAAGGAGATCCAAAATCACAGCCAAATGAGCAAGAACATGGGTTTGAGCTGCAAAACATTTTTTCTTAGAGGTGGAAGAAGAGGCTGGGAGCTGGAATGAGTGGAGGGGGTGCCTGTGGGCCGCACAAGCTTGCAACCCGCCATCAGGGGGGTAGGTGGCGATGGGGGGCTTGTGGCCCACTGGTCAGGCCCCCTGACCAGCTCTCAGGCCCAGAAATTTTCAAAAATTCCAGAAAAAATCATATTAAATTTTCAGGACCATCGGAGAACTTTTATTTTCAAGGTATTTTTCTCCGGGATGCTAAAACAGAAAACAGGAACAAATAAACTAATTATATCATTTTTCTTCTAAGCAACATAAAAGGAAAGCTCAAAACAGAGGTATGTGACTCTTTCATTCATCCGTTTCATGGTCATCGGAAGAAATCCGTCAATGGGGTTGATCAAGTCCTTATGACAAAGTTGACATGGAAAGTGACATTGCCTTTGTTGCAATCTATAGCAGCCCCTGCAGTATTTAAAAAGGGTCTTCTGAGGATGATAGCCATGGCATCGTCCTCGGGGATATCCAAGATAACAAAGTCTGTTAAGATAGTGGTGTTAGCAACCACAATAGGCACATCCTCGCAAATGCCGATAGGGAAAGCAGTTGATTTGTTGGCCATTTGCAGAGAAATTTCAATGGGTGTCAACTTATCCAACTCAAGTCTACGATAAAGAGAAAGCGTCATAACACCAACAACGGCTCCAAGGTCACATAAGGCAGCTCTTACGTAGTTTCCTTTAATGGAGCAAGCACTACTGGAATCAGAGATTTTGCCGTCTGCCTATTCTTTGCCGTCAGCTAGCAGACGACAAAGACACTCTTTGCCATCAGCTTCAGCAAAACTGACGGCAAAGAATTGGCTGATGGCAAAGAAGGTCTTTGCCAGCAGTCAGCTCTTTGCCGTCCGCGGCAGACGGCAAAGAAGGCGCCAGCAGACGGCAAAGAAGCTCATCTGGCCGGGGGAACCTTAGGTCAACCTACTCCCTTCTTTGCCATCTGCTGGCTGACGGCAAAGATGCCCGAGGCACACGGCAAAGAGTATAGACCCCTTTGCCGTGTGCCAGCAGACGCCAAAGGTCTTGAATTAGTAACGGCTGTCCCGCCCACACCGGGGCCCTCTCTCTCTCTCAAACGGCCCCTCCCTCTCTCTCTCCTCCCCCGACGCCCAACGCCGCCACCACTGTCGCCCGGCCACCCCCGGGGCCGCCCCGGTGCCCCTGGTGTCGCCCCGAAGCCCCACAACCCCCCCAGCGCCCCCTGGTGCCGCCCCTCAAGCCCCACCACCGGCGCCCCGTGGTGCCCGTGTTGCGTCCCCGCTGCCCCACCGCCGGCGCCCCTGGTGCCGCCGCGGCAGCCCCACCGCCGGCGCCGTCGGCCCAGCCACTGCCCCGTGGGCCTCGGCGCCGCCCCGCAGCCCCATTGCCGTAAGCCCATCCACCCCCGCCCCCTTGATTTTTTATTTTTTGGTATTTAGTTCTTTGGAATTAGATTATAACTACCGACATGATTTTTTATTGTTGTTGTAGTAGTTGTTCTTGTTATTGTAGTTGTTGTGGCATATATAGTTTAGTTGGTAGGTTAGTTAATTAGTAGTTTTAGTGGTAGTTTAGTTAGTTGGTAGATTTAGTTAGTTAATTAGTAGATTTAGTAGGTAGTTTAGTGGTAGATTTTGTTTTGTTATTTAGTGGTAGCTAGATTATTTTTTAGTTACTTAGTGGTAGATTCTGTTTTTATTATATTTTTGCTGTTTAGTGTTATCTAGGTTTAGCGATAGGTTTAGTTAGCTTGGTTAGTTAGGTTAGTTAGTTAGTTAGCTTACTAGAAAGAATAGGAAGAAGAAGAAGAGGAGGAGGAGAAGAAGAGGAGAAGAGGAGGAGGAGGAGGAGGAGAAGAAGAAGAAGAAGAATAGGAGGAGGAGAAGAAGAGGAGAAGGACGAGGAGAAGAGGAGAAGAAGAATAGGAAGAAGAAGAAGAGGAGGAGGAGGAGAAGAGGAGAAGAGGAGGAGGAGGAGGAGAAGAAGAAGAAGAAGAATAAGAATAGGAAGAAGAAGAAGAAGAATAGGAGGAGGAGAAGACAAAAAGAAGATCACATGTTTGGTATTTAGTTTTTTGGAATTAATTAGTCCATTTAGCTCCAACATACCATAATAAGCTCAAAATGGCACAAGAACCTTGGTTAGCTCATTAATATTATATACTTAGCTTGTTTTCCTCTAAAATGACATAATTGGAACATTTAGCTCAAAAAAGACATAATTAGATAATTTAGCTCCAACAAGAGGAGAAGAGGAGTAGAAATAGGCAAAATGAAAAGATAGAAGAAGAAGAAGAAGAAGAGAAGAAGAAGAAGAGAAGAAGGAGGAGGAGGAGGAGAAGGCCAAGGACCTTCTAGTCCTTCTCCTCCTCCTCCTCCTTGATTTCTTCTTCTTCTCCTCCTCCTCCTCTTTCTTCTCCTCTTTCATATTATCCTTGCAATTGCTTTAATTTCCCCAACAATGACATAATTAGTCCATTTAGCTCCAAAATACCATAATAAGCTCAAAATGGCATAAGAACCTTGGTTAGCTCATGAATATTATATACTTAGCTTGTTTTCCTCTAAAATGGGATAATTAGCCCATTTAGCTCAAAAAAGACATAATTAGGTAATTTAGCTCCAACAAGAGGAGAAGAGGAGAAGAAATCGGCAAAATGAAAAGAAAGAAGAAGAAGAAGAAGAAGAGAAGAAGGAGAAGGAGGAGGAGGAGGAGGAGAAGGCCAAGGACCTTCTATCCTTCTCCTCCTCCTCCTCCTTCTTCTTGATTTCTTCTTCTTCTCCTCCTCCTCCTCTTTCTTCTCCGCTTTCATATTATCCTTGCTTTAATTAACCCAACAATGACATAATTAGCCCATTTAGCTCCAAAATACCATAATAAGCTCAAAATGGCACAAGAACCTTGGTTAGCTCTTGAATATTATATACTTGGCTTGTTTTCCTCTAAAATGACATAATTGGAATATTTGTGTTGATCAAAGGATTTACATGTGATAGTTGTTTCGTCACTGTGAGGTCTGTTGTGCGAAGACCTGCCTGTGCGTTGTACGAGCTCCGCCCCTGCATTCGTGGTTCAGTACAAATTTCATCTCCTCCCCGCCCCCCTTCATTTACCGTGGCTCGGTTTCCGGATGAAACTTTCTAGATTTAGGTAATTCAATTAATTTATCAGTATGCGTGACCAGTATGCATCTCCCGTTCGAAAGGGCGACATCTATAAATATGCATGTCTTTGCATATTTATAACCGCCATCCTTTCAAATTGTCCAACATTATCCATGGACAGCCCGAGTATGTGTAGATTGGGTTCGTTTTCCCGTATGCTGTGCTTTGGATCCGATGCGGAATTTCGTCAGTGCCTCCCTGTTGTTCTCCGGATGCACATCCTCTCTGTTTATTGCGGAGATGTGTATCAGGAGAACAGCGGGGAGGTGCTGCCGAAATTTTGCGTTGGATCCGGAGCAGAGCATGGGAAAAAGAACCCGATCTACACATACTCGGGTGGGATTAGGACCTATCTTTACCTATTAGCGTGTAGGTTGCCTGGACGTAATAAAAATGGCGAACTTGATTAACCGATGAATATAAATGCTAAATTATATATAAATATATTTCTGCTATCTTTAGTAGCTACGCAAGATGAGTGATCGTGCGTGGATGTATACCGGTCACCCTAGTCAGAAAGAGATGACGAAAGAATGGTTTTTAAAAACAAAGGAATTTGTGAAAGCCGCATTCGCAAATGGCCAAGAAAGAAACTATTGCCCCTGTCCTGGATGCGACAACTATAAAAAGACGACAGAGGCTGTAATGATTAAACACCTGCTGGGGAGGGGTTTTAAGCCTAATTATACGGTGTGGACATTTCATGGTGAGTCTATACAACGCACAAGAGCTGAGGTGGTCCGTCGTCGCACGGACGAGCATGGTACTCGGATCGAAGACATGGTGCAAGACTTTGATGATGCTCGGGATTCGGAAGATGAGATGGAGGAATCTGCAAAGGCATTTTATGAAATGTTGGAGTCTTCAAAACGTCCTCTCCATGAGCACACTGAGCTCTGTCAGCTGGATGCAATTGCACAAGTAATGGCTCTGAAGGCTCAGTTCAACTTGGGAAGAGACTGCTACGATGCGATGATGACACTATTTGGACGTTTCCTACCCAAAGGCCATGTCATGCCTGCAAACCTGTACCAGTCGGAAAAAATACTTCGTGTACTTAAGATGCCCTATGAGAAGATAGATGCATGTGAGAAAGGATGTGTCTTATTTAGGAAGGAGTATGCACACTTGGAATATTGTCCCAATTGCGAGTCTTGCAGGTATCTTCTGGTAGATAACGGTATGGGTGAGAAGAGGCAGACCAAAATCGCAGTTAGTGTTCTTCGGTATATGCCAATCGTACCAAGACTTCAACGTCTTTTCATGGTCGAAGAGACAGCCAGACAGATAACATGGCACAAATTGGGCAGAAGAACCGAACTAGATGCGGATGGGAATAAGATGATGGTACACACATCGGATGGGGAAGCGTGGAAACATTTCGATGGATTGCGTCAGGATAAAGCGGCAGATCCAAGGAATCCTCGAGTCTGCGCCGCCACAGATGGTTTTAATCCCTTCGGCATGACGGCAACCCAATACAGTTGTTGGCCTGTATTTGTCATTCCACTCAATCTCCCCCCGGGCAGATTATGCAAAGAAAGAACATATTTCTGACGTTGATAATTCCAGGGCCCAATTATCCGGGGAAGAATATGAATGTGTACCTGCAACCGCTTAAGGATGAATTGGAAGAAGCTTGGGAAAATGGGGTCAAGACATACGATGCCGCTAGAAAAGAAAACTTCAAAATGCATGTGTGGTACATGTACTCTATGCATGACTTGCCAGCGTATGCGCTATTCTCTGGATGGTGTGTGCATGGAAGGTTCCCGTGCCCCCAATGCAAGGCAACTCTTCAGTTTCATTGGTTGCAGGAGGGTCAGAAGTATTCTTGCTATGACTTGCATAGACAGTTCCTGGATCCTGACCATCAGTTCAGAAAAGACAAGAAGAACTTTACCAAAGGTGAAGTTGTCAAAAACTTGGCACCACCTGCGTTCACAGGCCAACAGATCCTGGATCAGTTAAACGCCCTTGAGCCTGATCCAGAGCATCAAGGGTATTTCAAGGGGTATAATTCAAAACATGCCTCGACTCACAAGCCATGCTTGTGGGATCTGCCTTACTTCAAAGACCTCCTTCTTCCACACAATATCGACATGATGCACACTGAAAAGAATATCGGAGAGGCTATTTTTGGTACATTGTTCGACATAGATGGGAAGACAAAGGATAATATTAAGGCTAGAGTCGATCAAGAGACACTATTTCATAGACCGTTACAAAACATGCGAGAAGGCAAAGGAAAGCAGAAGTGGTCGAAGCCAAAGGCCTAGTTCAATCTTGGAAGGCCAGCTATGAGGGAAATTATCTTGTGGGTCAAAATGCACTTGATGTTCCCCGATGGGTATGCAGCGAATCTAAAGAGGGGAGCGACTCTTGAAAAATTAAAAATCTTTGGTCTCAAGAGTCATGATTGGCACATATGGCTAGAGCGGGTAATGCCGGTGATGTTACGTGGCTTTATTCCTGAGGATGAATGGCTAGTACTGGTGGAGCTGAGCTATTTCTTCCGTGTTCTTTGTGCGAAAGAATTGTCGCCTGGCGTGGTAGAAGACATGGAGGAGTTTGCACCGGAGTTGTTGTGCAAGTTAGAGAAGATCTTTCCACCGAGCTTCTTTAATCCAATGCAGCATTTGATTTTACATCTACCGACCGAGGCAAGATTGGGTGGGCCCGTGCAAGATCGTTGGTGCTATGCAACTGAGAGGATGCAGAAGACCCTTCGAGCTAAATGTAAAAATAAGCGTAGAATTGAAGCATCGATGGCTGAGGCATTCATTACTGAGGAGGTGGCAAACTTTGTGACAACACACTACGAAGCCAAAAATCATCATTTGCATAATCCGAAGCCTCGGCACAATGATGGAGACCCTAAAACAGGTGGGTCCAACCTTAGCCTATTCAAAGGGAAGCTCGCACCAGCCGGTGCTTCAAAACCAATAACGTTGGATATCGAAGAATGGCGGAACATTTTGTTGTATATCTTCAACAACCTAACAGAAGTGCGGCCGTACATCGAGTGAGTTCTCGGCACATTTTCCCGTAACTTCTAATTCATTTGAACTGCTCTTATTCCCGGATATTTCAAATAGCCGTTACGTCGTCAAATTCTCGGATGGAGCAGTGATCGAAAATGATTCCGTCGAAGAGTATGAGCTTCTATCAAAGACAAGAGGCGGCTATCCCGGTTTCATCTCTTGGTTCTATCAAACGGTAATTATCAATAATGGACCATTTCATTCTTGGTCTAACTTGCGGCTAATGCAACAACCGTTTCGTATTAAACTTGTAGGCTAATTCAGAGTCTATGGACGCCGAATTGAGACAAGTCGCTAATGGTTTTGACTATAAGGTCCGTTCATTTGAGAAATACAACATCAACGGGTATCTCTTTCGTACCTTTGGCAAAGACCTATCTATGCCCGACCGGAAATCTACAAATTGTGGTGTCTCTGCTATCGGCGAAGGTGTTATCGAGTATTATGGAAGAGTTGAAGCAATTTATGAACTTCAATTCTATGGTGAAAACCCACCGAACGTCGTAGTCTTCAAATGTTATTGGTTCCAGCCGAAAAAGACTAGAAGGACTCATGAACATATAGGACTAGTCGAAATCAATCCAAACACCCATTTAGATGTTCTCGATGTCTATATTACGGCTCAACAGGCGACCCAAGTTTTCTATCTACCGTGGGCATGCCAAACGGATAAGAATCTGGAAGGTTGGTATGTTGTTTATGAAGTGCCGCCACATGTCAGACCACCTCTCACAAATGAACAGGATTATGAACCTCACATTAACCCAGACAGATATGATGGAGAATTCTTCCAAGAAGCACGTCTTTCCAAGAAACGTTTCAAGAACCGCCATGCTTCATCCAAGAACATGGAAGTAGACAGCGACAATGAATCCGACTCCAGCCCTGAGCCGGAACCAGAAGACCTGGAACTCGTAGAGGTTACTGATGTGGATGACCTGTCAATGCTTCAACGATTAAAGGAAGGCCTTTCACAACTTCACGCCGTTGAACCCGATGAGCACGTCATTCATGAAGACATGCGTGATAGTGATGATGATGATGCATTTATTGATGATGATTATTAGTTTGTAAGATTCACAACTTAAATTATATATATTTTAATCTTTATTATTCATGTACATATTATTATTCATGTCAGTCATTCAATTTTTTTATGTTGTACTAATTTCTTTTAATCTTTATCATGGCAGGTGTTGAAAGATGGTGGGCGCGGGTCCAGAGCGCTCGACGGGTTCTTCCCAGGCGCCCCGCACGAGGGGTGGTACTTCCCTTCCACCCCGATCTCTCCGTAGAGCCTTGGCAGACAGTCTTTTGACACCAGCCGGCGGTTCTTCTTCGTCGGCGGCATTGCCCACTGGGAGAGGTGCTAGTCGGGTAGGGAGGAAGGGGAAGGGTACAGGGAGAGGTGGTGGCCGCGGAAGATCCAGGAGGACCGTTGAGCCGTCCTCGCCACCACCACCAGCTCATTCACCCGAGCATAGGACTAGTATGGTCGACCCGTTTGCGGAGGAGGCTACGGGGACTCCGGTCCAGGAGCCTGGTGTTCACGGGCATTCGTCCCATGAGCTCCGGTCCAGGAGCAGCCTCGGGTCGAGGTGCATTCGGCCCAGGAGCAGCCGGAGGACACTACGGTTCCGGAGGCTTCACCCGATGTGGAGAGGGCCGGATGGGAGCCTTGGCCGGATCGTACCGAGTTGCCGGATTGGACCGAGGGTCCGGGTGGCTCAGGGGGCGGGGATGGCGGGGATGAGCTTACGGATAGTGAGGGCGATGTGCAGGTGGACGGGGCCACCGTGTACAAGCGTGGTAGTACACGTCTCCCGGTCGCCCCGGCTACCCGCGAGCAGAGGCCGGTGATTAAACCTGAAGGAGATAGGTAAGTACATTTACCCTTTTTTTAGCTTTTGCCTTCAAGTTTGTTCAAATATCTAATGCGCTGACCTTATCATACTGCAGGGGATGGGTACACCCTCTTGGAGTCCGCAGGCCGAACTTCATCCTTGGTGTGCTTTGCCGGAAAAATTTCCCGGGGTTTGTCACGTTGCCTGGTGAGGGTCAGGTTCCTACACTAGGATTTACCTAGGAGCACTACCGGGCTGCGCAGGCCCCGCCGGAGGAGATTATAGATGGTGTCTTGTGCCAAACGAGGGCCGAGATGGTGATCAGGAGCTTTTGGGTAAATTATCCTTTTACAGAATCTAAAATTAACAATATACCTAATTATTGTACTAATCGGTGTTTTCACGTTTGATTGCAGACCTTCTATAGGTGTGAGGATGGATATGAGGAGGAGGCGGCCAGGGTTCTCGAGGTCGAGTGTAGGCGGTTACTACAGAACTTGCGCCACGAGGCTAGGCCGCAGGCTATTCGAGATTACTACGCCACGCGTGGTATTAAGAAGGAGAAGAAGGATTGCCGCGGAAAGTTTCTGAAGAAGGAGCAATAGATGAAGGTAATTACCTATTCTTAAGTCCTCCTACGTAGTTTTCTTGATTTCATTCATAGGCTTAGCGCTGAAAATTCTTTCTAATAACTTACAGGTGCCCCCGAGATGGTGTGCGGATAAGATGGATTGTTGGGAGGCGTTGGTTGATGAGTGGTGCACAGGCAGCTGGCGAGCCATCCAGAAGAATGCGAAGGATCGGCGTAGCCAAATGGTTGGTGTGCCACACCATCAAGGCAGCGCCAACTTACTTCAGTTTGGACGAAACTGGGTATGTGATTTGCTTCATGATTCATGCAATTCATTCTTGATGCTAATATTTTGTTCCTCTCTTTTAGGCGCATCACAATAAGACTGAGATGCCACACTTGTACGACCTTTATGGCATGGCCCATACTGCCTCGTACAAGAAGGCGAAGGCATTCTCTGAGTCTGACCTGTATAATCCTAGTAACTTCACCAACATATCATCCCACCAGAAGCTCGTGGCATACAGGGACGAGGGGAAGGCTACGAAAGGGGATGACTTTAACCCTAGCCAGGAACCTTTGGATCCAGAGCTGGTGATGATATCTGGTGGCGGGAGGCCCCATGGCTCGATAGCCATTGGAGATGGGATAATACGTTGTCCACTCACTCTTCCGGAGATCAAGGCGCGCCAGTCGAGCAGATGTCCTCAGATAACGCCTCGTCCACGGGTAGTCGAACTTGCCATCGAGGTTAGTTGTACGGACTAAGAACACTTTCATCCATTTCATTATGTGTGTCACCATAGATCATTACTGTGGTAACGAGGAATGGTTTTTTCAGGCTGCTCTTCAGAAAGAGAGAGCGGCAAACCAGGCTGCTCTTGAGAAAGAGAGATTGGCAAGCCAGGCTGCTCTGCAGGCTGCTCTTGATGAGAGGGACCAGACCACGACACGATTGCTTGAGGAGGAGAGGGCCCGAAATGAGGCGGGTCAACGGGCCTTGTACGAGCTTTTTGTGGTATGTTTTTTTTCACATTAGCCAAATCATGTGTGTAATGTCTGTTTCAATACTAGCTAATACGACCCACTCTTCAGGGTCTGTGCGAGAAGAGCGGTCAAGTCCCTCCACCGATGCCCGTCTTCTCTTCGATTGGCACGGTGAGAATTATTATAAACTAGTATTAATAATGAGTGTCATCATGCTAACTGAGACATTGCAAAATATCTTTTCTGCAGAATAACTCCCGAGTGGCATCGCACGACCCTTCTCCAGGGCAACCGTCTCCAAACGAAGCCTGCGCGAGCAACCGTGGTGTTTCTCCTCCTTGATGACCACTACGGTAAGTTTCTCCTCCAAACTTAGCTTGTTTTCCTCTAAAATGAGATAATTAGCCCATTTAGCTCGAAGAAGACATAATTAGGTAATTTAGCTCCAACAAGAGGAGAAGAAATAGGATAAATGAAAAGAAAGAAGAAGAAGAAGAAGGAGGAGGAGGAGGAGAAGGCCAAAAGGTCCTTGGCCTTCTCCTCCTCCTCCTTCTCCACCTCCTCCTCCTTCTTCTTGATTTCTTCTTCTTCTCCTCCTCCTCCTCTTTCTTCTCCTCTTTCATATTATCCTTGCTTTAATTAAATAAACAATGACATAATTAGCCCATTTAGCTCCAAAATACCATAATAAGCTCAAAATGGCACAAGAACCTTGGTTAGCTCATTAATATTATATACTTAACTTGTTTTCCTCTAAAATGACATAATTGGAACATTTAGCTCAAAAAAGACATAATTAGATAATTTAGCTCCAACAAGAGGAGAAGAGGAGAAGAAATAGGCAAAATGAAAAGATAGAAGAAGAAGAAGAAGAGAAGAAGAAGAAGAAGAGAAGAAGGAGAAGGAGGAGGAGGAGTTGGAGGAGAAGGCCAAGGACCTTCTAGTCCTTCTCCTCCTCCTCCTCCTCCTCCTCCTCCTTGATTTCTTCTTCTTCTCCTCCTCCTCCTCTTTCTTCTCCTCTTTCATATTATCCTTGCAATTGCTTTAATTTCCCCAACAATGACATAATTAGTCCATTTAGCTCCAAAATACCATAATAAGCTCAAAATGGCATAAGAACCTTGGTTAGCTCATTAATATTATATACTTAGCTTGTTTTCCTCTAAAATGGGATAATTAGCCCATTTAGCTCAAAAAAGACATAATTAGGTAATTTAGCTCCAACAAGAGGAGAAGAGGAGAAGAAATAGGCAAAATGAAAAGAAAGAAGAAGAACAAGAACAAGAAGAAGAACAAGAAGAAGAAGAAGAAGAGAAGAAGGAGAAGGAGGAGGAGGAGGAGGAGGAGAAGGCCAAGGACCTTCTACCTTCTCCTCCTCCTCCTCCTTCTTCTTGATTTCTTCTTCTTCTCCTCCTCCTCCTCCTCTTTCTTCTTTGCTTTCATATTATCCTTGCTTTAGTTAACCCAACAATGACATAATTAGCCCATTTAGCTCCAAAATACCATAATAAGCTCAAAATGGCACAAGAACCTTGGTTAGCTCATGAATATTGTATACTTAGCTTGTTTTCCTCTAAATTGACATAATTGGAATATTTAGCTCAAAAAAGACATAATTAGGTAATTTAGCTCCAACAGGAGGAGAAGAGGAGAAGAAATAGGCAAAATGAAAAGATAGAAGAAGAAGAAGAGATGAAGAAGAAGGAGGAGGAGGAGGAGGAGGAGGAGAAGGCCAAGGACCTTCCATCCTTATCCTCCTTCTCCTCCTCCTCCTCCTTCTTCTTGATTTCTTCTTCTTATGCCATTTTCTTTCTTATCCTCTTTCATATTATCCTTGCTTTAATTAACCCAACAATGACATAATTAGCCCATTTAGCTCCAAAATACCATTATGAGCTCAAAATGGCATAAGAACCTTGGTTAGCTCATGAATATTATATAGTTAGCTTGTTTTCCTCTAAAATGACATAATTGGAATATTTAGCTCAAAAAGAAGGAGAAGGAAGAAGAAGAAGAAGAAGAAGAAGAGAAGAAGAAGAGAAGGAGAAGGAGAAGAAGAAGGAGGAGGAGGAGGAGAAGAAGAGAAGAAGAAGGAGAAGGAGGAGAAGAAGAAGGAGAAGGAGCCCTCCTTCTTCTCCTTCTTCTTCTCTCCTTCTTCTCCTCCTTCTTCTCCTTCTTCTTCTCTTCTTTTTTCTTCTTCTCCTCCTCCTTCTCCTTCTCCTTCCCCTTCCCCTCCTCCTCCTCCTTCTTCTTGTTTTCTTCTCCCTGTTCTCTTCTTGCTTCTTCTCTTTCTTCTTCAATTTAGCTTATTTGTCATATATATGTTGTTCTTCTTCTTCTTCTGACTTTCTTATTCCCATTTTGCAGATTGGATGTACTACATGCATGGAAGCTGGTGTTGGAGTGCTTTAGTTTCCGTTTTTATTTGAGTTGATGAACAATGTGTTGGTTCTTTGTATGTGTTGATGAACAATGTGTTGATGAACAATATATGTCCAACTATATGTATGTATATATGGATGAAACTTTGTATGTGTTGGTTCTTTTGATATATGGGATGTACGTTGATGAACAAATGGCATTGATGAGCTTTATATGTATATCATATATGTGTTGTGATCTATTTACGATATATGTGCTATGAATTATATGTATATGTGTTGTGAAATAGAAAAAATAAATAAAAATGTGGCAATATAGGCTCTTTGCCGTCTGCCAGCTGATGGCAAAGGCCTTTGTCGTCAGCCAGCCGACGGCAAAGGTGCCACGTGGCACCCAGCTGTGCAACCTGGGCAGTAGCAGCTGGCCATATAGTATCTTTGTCGTCTGCTCCCTGGGGGGTAGACGACAAAGAAGAGGGCACAGAGGAGGGGGGAGGAGGAGGCAGACGGCAAAGAGTGGAGAGAGGGGGGGGAAGGACCCGACAGACGGCCAAGATTGACGGGGAGGCAGACGACAAAGATGGAGGGGAGGGGAGGGGAGGAGAAGGCAGACGGCAAAGATTGACGGGGAGGCAGACGGCAAAGATTGTTGCGGAGGCAGACGGCAAAGGCTCCGTTAACCCCTAACGGAGGCAACGCCTGTCGGCTGCCGTCTCAAAAGCTTTGCCGACTGCTCCTAATGAAAGTTGACGGCAAAGAACTTTGTCGTCCGCTTTGGGGGGGGGGCAGACGGCAACGAAGGTCCTATGCCGTCGTAGGCTGACGCGGAAATTTTGCCGGTCGTGACAATCTTTGCCGTCTGTGGTATTGTCTTTGCCGTCAGGGATACTGTCTTTGCCGTCTGTGAAAGCAGACGGCAAAGAAGGTGATTCCTGTAGTGAAGGTATAGTGGACACTCCGGGATCACCAAGTTTCTTAGGAGTTCCACCTTTGAAAGTGTAATTGGCAAACATGGTGGAGATCTCAAGATCTGGTATCTTCCGTTTATTAGTCATGATATCTTTCATGTACTTGGCATACGGAGACATTTTGAGCATATCAGTTAACCACATCTGCAGAAAGACGGGTCTTATCATCTCAACGAAGCGCTCAAAATCCTCATCATCCTTTTTCTTGGATGGCTTAGGAGGAGAGGGCATAGGTCTCTGAACCCATGGCTCTCTTTCTTTGTCATGCTTCATAGCAGTGAAGTCATTCTTGTCGTATCTCTTAGGTTGTGGATTATCATGATTAACCGTAGGTTCAATCTCCACATCCTCATCACTGCTAGGTTGAGCATTAATATGAACATCACTGTCCATATTGTCACCAGCTTCATGTTCATCACCAGATTGTGTTTCCGCATCAGACGCAAAAATATCATTAGGTTCTTCAGGTGTGAGAGTATTTGGTGAACTGGCATGCAGGTTTCTATCATCCTTGTTCTTCTCCTTAGGATGACTGGGTGTATCAGCATTGATTCCTTGAGAATCTTGATCAATTCTCTTAGGCTGACCTTCAGGATACAAAGGTTCCTGAGTCATTTTGCCTCCTCTAGTAATGACTCTGACAGAGTTGTCATTTAATTCATTGAGCAAGTCATTCTGTGCTTTAAGTACTTGTTCTACATGAGTAGTAACCATTGAGGCATGTTTACTCAGAAGCTTGAGAGCATTGACATTTCTGTCTACACAAGCACTTAAATGGCTAAGCATACGAGTACTTTGTTCTAAATGTCTGCTAACATAATCATTGAAACTTTGTTGTTTTTCAACAAAGTTGTCAAATTCATCAAAGCATAGGCTAGCAGGTTTATCAAAAGGAATATCACTCTCATCAAACCTACGCAGAGAATTCACTTCTACTACCTGTACAGGGTTATCGAGACCATGGATCTCTTCGATAGGTGG